>NC_057353.1:28416875-28724687 GCF_016509475.1 Prionailurus bengalensis | reverse complement strand
ACTGCTCACAGCAGGGGCACCATTTTACATCCCAATCAGCTATTTCTCTACATCTTTGCCAATATTTGTTATTTTCTGTCTTTCTGACTGAGTGTAAAGTGGTATCTCATTGTGCTTTTGATTTGTATTTCCCTCATGACTAATGATACTGAGCATTCATGAGCTTATTAGCCACTTGTACACCTTCTTTGGAGAAATATCTATTCAAATTCTTTGCCCAGTTTTTCTTTTAATTGTCTGTTTGGTTGTTGAGATGTCGAGCTCTTTGTATATTCTGGATATTAGACCCTTATCAGATATATTTTCTCCTGTATGTTTTTTCTCTTTCCTCACAGTGTCTTGATGCTCATAAGGTTTAAATTTTGGTGGAATCTGGAGCGACTGGGTGGTTCAGTTGGTTAAGCATCCGACTTCGGCTCAGGTCATGATCTTGTGGTTAATGAGTTCGAGCCCTGCATCGGGCTCTGTGCTGACAGCTCTGAGCCTGGAGCCTGCTTCAGATTCTGTGTCTCCCTCTTTCTCTCTGCCCCTCCCCTGCTCACTCTCTCTCAAAAATAAACATTAACAAAATTTAAATTTTGATAAAATCTAATTTTTCTTTAGTTGCTTTTGCTCTTGGTGTTATATCTAAGAACCCATTTTGAAAGTTCAGATCATGAAGATTTACCCCTATGTTTTTTTCTCAGACTTTTAGCTCTTATATTTAAGCCTTTGATCTATTTCTTTTTTTTTTTTTTAAATTTTTTAAACATTTATTCATTTTTGAGAGACAAAGTGTGACCAGGCAATGGGCAGAGAGAGAGGGAGACACAGAATCTGAAACAGGCTCCAGGCTCTGAGCTGTCAGCACAGAGCCCAACACAGGGCTCAAACTCACGGAGCACAAGATCATGACCTGAGCTGAAGTCAGATGCTTAACTGACTGAGCCACCCAGGTGCCCCAACAAATGATAGTTTTCAGTTTTACATCAGAGTCACTGCCTGAGATAGTTGTTAGACGTTTAAATAAAATAGGGATAAAAAAAATCCGGTCTCTTATTTTTTGGGTTCATTTTAGAGATGTAATTTGCATGCCACCAAATTCTACCTCTTTGGTTTATGTGTATTCACAAGGTTGTACAGTTATCACCACTATTTAATTCAAAACATTTCATCACCCAAAAAAGACACCCTGCTCTATTAGCAGTCACTCCCAGCCTACCCTTTGTCTCCAACCCTTGGCAACCACTGGTCTACTTTCTGTTTTTATAGATTTGCCCCATTCTAGGCATTGCATACAAGTGGGGTCAGACAATGTGTGGTCTTTTGGGACTGGCTTCCCTCACGTAGTATTTTTTCAAGGTTCATCCATGTTGTAAGACATATTAGTACGCCATTCCTTTTCCTGGCTAAATAATATTCCATTTTATAGCTATCTGCCATGTTTTGGTTATCCATTCTTCAGTTGTTGGAGATTTAGGTTGTTTTCACTTTTTGGCTGTTAGGAATAATGCCACTGTGAATACTTGTGTACAGGTGTTTTGTGCAGTTGTATGCTTTCAATTTTCCTTCTATACACCTAGGAGTGGGATTCCTGGGTCCGATGATAACTCTTCTGTTCAGCTTTTTGAGGAACCACCAGAGTGTTTTACTGCCAAACTGCACCATTATCTTCCCCTTAGTAATATATGAGGGCTCCAATTTCTCTACATCCTTGCCAACCAACACTTGTTATCTTTTTTATTATAGTCATCCTAGTGGAGGTGAAGTAGGATCTCATTTGAATTTCTCACTAATGAATGGTATTGAGCATTTTCTCATATGATTATTGGTCATTTGTATATTTTCTTTGGTGAAATGTCTATTTAAAGCCTTTGTCCATTTTTAATTAGATTATTTGTCCTTATTATTGAGTTGTGTGTTCTGTGTTATGGATACTAGATCCTTATCAGATATATTCTTTGTGCTTTAAGGGTCATTCTTTTATATATATGTATTTTTCCATTTTGAAATATGTATATTTTATATACATAGTATGTAATACATAATATATATGTTGAATTAAGGAATTGTAGCCGTGATGTGCTGAGCCAGGTATATTGGTAGCACAATCTAATCGACAAAGGTAGGGAATACACTGGGTCATGTATTGTTCAGTAAGATTTATAGTGGTCTTTCTTGCCAGCTGTCATTAGGGGAAGTGAAAACTTCAGACAAGTGTCGGGGTAGAGTATGTATCTTTTAAGTCAGTTCTTTGGAGCGTCTGAAAATTCGGAGCTGGGATAGAGAAGGAGGTATTGGAAAGCTAATAGTGTGCAATGAGAATTAACCAGTAAACTGAGAAGTAGAATCTGATAACCTGGGTTGAAATTCTGGTTCCTACATTATTAGTGTGATGACCTAGGGCAAATTATTTAATTTACTTGATTTTGAGCCTCGTTCATTCATTGTTGCCTTTTTCTTTCCATATTCCAATTACAAATGACTTCTAAAACTGGTGCAGAATGAGAAGCACAGAGGATTATCTTTGTTCTGGACCTATCTTCTAATAATGCCATCTTCAGAACTATGTTTTGTTTGTTTTGGTAGCCACATCACATTTGATTTATCCTTCTTTCCTTTTGTTGAGTACTGTTTTTCTTCAGTTTGTGTTCTTTAAAGATTTAATCAGCAGTGAAAACAGTTTAATAGCACTACATGTTGTTTTTTAAAGTCCATGCTGTCTTTGAAATCATAGAAGTGTGAGGTCAAGGCTGAGAATATGGTTTTGCAACAAGCCAAGAGAAGTATCTTTCTAAGGGGTTGAATATTAATGACTATCTCACTTTTTCAGCTTCCTGGGACAAAAGGTCTCTCCCACATGAGGTCTGTTTCTTTCTGTGGGTCTGCCTCTTTCCCTCTGTTTTTCTGGCTCAGCTTGTTGGCCTACTCTATAAGTCTTTTACTGTCCTTCTTAGCTTCTGCATAGAGTTTTTGGCCTCATCAAGTATATTTAGGCTTCCATTTCTCATAATCTCTCTGTGCCCTACCTGTACTTCAGGGCTTCTTTATCTAAGTCTTCCCAGCTTCTTCTCCCAATGTTATCTCAGTTTCTCAAGCTGGATTTCTGAATGAGAGAGACTGGAGAATCTCTTTTTACATCAGGCACATCACTCACTGATTGGTGGCCACTTGATGGGTTGGCTGTCCTTGGGTTAGGGGCCCACCTCTAACTGCCCAGTTAAGGCTGGTCAGTCAGTATCAAGGGGTCCACACAGGACTTCTGTGGGGCTCTCCGGGGGAGATAGTTTGATTTGTTTATGTCTGTGGCTTTGGCAGGCCCTGGGACAGACATTTCCAGATAAACTCACATGAAATATATGGGAAGGTTGGCTTTCAGTTTGGCTTGGCTATGCATGTTTTGGTGGAGAGTAGAGATAGGTTTCATTTGGTACACAAATAGGAGTTTGGGGGGCTTTCTACTAGAACTGGCAAGCCAGAAATGCAGACCAGAGGTCAGAAGAGTGGATGTTAGAATAATTTGAATATCTTCTGTGTGGAGGTTCGAGCCCTAAGCTTCCATGACATAGCTGAGTAAAGACATACAGAGAGAGGAGAAGACTGAGGACAATTCAAGATAGAAATATAAGGAAGAGAAGAGACGCTCTACAGGAGAGATCGGCACGTAACCAGTTTACTTATTAACAACATGCTGTATGTGGTTTTTAAAGAGATCAGTGAATCAAAAAAGTTTTTAAATTTCTCCAGAATTTTTAGTATAGTTTTGCACTAATAATATTAACTTTGCTATATTTTTACCCCATCTCCCTTCCTCATAGGTAGAAGAAGAAATCCAGACTCTGTCTCAAGTGTTAGCAGCAAAAGAGAAGCATCTAGCAGAGATCAAACGGAAACTTGGAATCAATTCACTACAGGAACTAAAACAGAACATTGCCAAAGGCTGGCAGGATGTGACAGCAACATCTGCGTATGTCCCCTTGATCATACATTTTTCTAGAGAATGTAAAGGACACTTTTGCTCCTTTTGTCTGGGTAGGGGAACTGAAAGGGGCTGAGGGATGCTTCTGCGACTCTTCTTTATACTACACAGGGCACTCCCCACCGCCCAGTTCTCAAGTGTACCTGACTCTTCTCTAACTTTGGTCTTTCAGACTGTTCTAGGGGATAGAAAGAAAACCAGCCTCGTATGTGAGTTGAAGAACTAACATTTACGTTCCAAAAATGTTATATATTGACTTGCCAGAAATGCACTTATGTCACTTAGTCCTCAGAATAACCAAATAGGGTGGGTGGTGAGATAGCCCGAGAGAAGGAAACGGATCAGATAAGTTTTGAGGTCACAAAACTCAAAATGTAAGGGCAGCATTTGAACTCAGATTTGACCAAGTACAGAGCCAGTCTTCTTTTTACTTCGCATGAGACTCTTGGCTCATCGTCTCTGATATGTGCTGGTGGCAGAGGCCCACCCCTTAATCTTCTTGTCTTTTTGATCACATACATTTTGATACGGCCTTAATCATGATGCAGTTTTGTTTCCTAGCATAAGGAGGAGCCAGCTTCTGGTAACAGATTCTGAAGTATGTTCTATAAAATTTTTTTTATAAGTTTACTCAGTTATTTTTGAGAGAGAGCACATGTGCATGAGTGCGGGGCAGAAAGAGAAGGAGGGAGAAAGTCCCAAGCAGGCTTCATGTTATCAGCACAGAGCCCGATGCGGGGCTCGAACTCATAAACCAGGAGATCGTGACCTGAGTGGAGATGAAGAGTTGGACGCTTAACTGACTGAGCCACCCAGGTGCACCTGAAGTCTGTGTTCATCCATGCGCTGAGCTGGTTACCAGCAGCAGTATGGCTGACTGCATCTTGACATGACAACACTAGGACACTAGGACACTAGGTACACACTGGGGTGTCTACCCCCTTTGGTCCACTTCCGAACCATATAAGTCCATATAAGATTCTTTGTGAATCACCATAAACTTTTTATTTTTAGTATTTTTTCTTGATGGGATAAGTAAAAATGCCTGAGCATCCCTGTCAATAACATGAGGATCTTAACCTCTTTGTAGCTACCATATTCGTTTGGTTTTGTTTGTCCTTCATTAATCCCTGGGTAGATGGGAAGAGGAAGGTGGTAAATGATAGCTTTATGCTATAGCAAATATCATACTTGAGTCATTTTCAGTATTCCGTTCAGAGTCCACAAGTCCTTATGTGGTAGCTCTGCAGATATGCAAAATTAAAAAAAATTCTTTACGGCCATATAACTTACTTGGATAAAAAGTACACAGGAACCTTACCTTGCTTCTGGTCCCTTTTTAGGGAATAAAGATATAAAAGGCATGTGAGGAATTTGATTTCATTTTTGTTTGGCTTTAGTGGAGAAGAATAAGAGGTATAATTTCAGCCTCTGGCTCATTTTCAGCTTTTCTCTATGACTGTTTTTACCCCTTACCCCGATTTCCTTGGCCCCGCCTTTATAGGCGTCTGTTTGGCTGTCCTAGGGCACTGCCGAAGATTGAGCCTGCATGATGGTTAACGATAAAACGATGTGATGATGTTGTCCTGGTGGTTATGAAGGATTTGGGATGTTCTAAAAACAATTTTTTTTTAAAAAGGTTTTTGAGAGCTCTCCAAGAGGTGGTGATCATTCTTTAAATTATTGCTATTAGAAAAGGTTTGCTTACCTTTTCTTTACTCTGTTCTTTTATAATTTAATATAGATACAAAAAGACCTCTGAAACCTTATCTCAAGCTGGACAGAAGGCATCTGCTGCTTTCTCATCTGTTGGATCGGTCATCACCAAAAAGCTGGAAGATGTAAAGTATGTCCTCATTTTTCCTTGCTCATTAAGTAGCTGAGGCAAATTAAAATAACGTTGTGGTTGCATGTATTTCCTGACTTTGTGGATAATGCTGGATTCTCCTGTCTTCAAGTGAGGGAGGCCTCTCCTTCAAACCAGGACCTGAAATATTGTCTCAGTTATTTTAGGCGTAGCCTTCTGGCTCTTAGGCATAGCATTCAAAATAATCATCTTGTGAGTACTTTTAAGGTTGTTGGAAAATTCTGGTTGTGCATTTTTGTCCTTTTAGTCCTTCCTGATCATGCAGGGTAAGTATGTCTCTTGTGGTTGCAAGTTTGTGGTTGTGGGCCGAGCCTGTGGTCCTCCTGGAGACAGGTCCAGGAGTGCTGCCTGCACGCGTGGACCGAGACCGGCTTCAGTTCTGCGTGGTACACTGTTATACCATGGTGCGATTACCACATGCTCATCCGTGTCCTGGTTTGTACTAATGTGTAATCTCTCTCTACATTCATGCCTAGGCCCACATCTTGATATTGAGCTTTGCTTTTTGTTTTGCATTTATATTTCAGATGAGTCTGCAGAATTTTCCTGGCAATTTTAATAAAAACCACTTCACAGTGCTTTTGTGCATCCACCCTGCTCCCCCCCCCGCCCCGCCCCCGCCATGTTGATTCAAATAGCACTGAAAGTGACAAACATGGTTTAAATTTGCTGTGCTTCTGTTGGCATGAAAGTGTTTTTGTTTTACTAACAAAACCCTCAGATTGCATGACTTTGTGTTTTTCATTTGTGGGGAATGTAGCTTTTACAACCAGAATTTTGTTGGTTGAATAAGTTTCGCAACCAATGTATATTTATTACGTACCCAAAAATCCAAATGACTTCTTGTATTTGGACCATCATCATTCTAAGCGTCTGTGTAATAAACATAGCTTACTTGCTTTCTTTTGACAATTTATGTACATCTCTGAGGTGCTCTCATGTCTTTCTATGCCAGCTTGATTGTCTAGACTTTAGAGTCCAGTTTAAGCCTTACATGACTTTTAAAAAGTAGGTTATTCCATTGTTTTAGATTTACCAGAAACTGCTTTCTTTTTTAATGCTTACTGTGGCTTCTTACAGAATGCAAGCCTTTTCACATTCCTTTAGGTAAGGACAGCTTGAACCATCCCTGCAGCTGTAGCCGGTGTCTAAGACAAGTGTGCTTAATTAGATTTTATTATGCCACGTTGGATGGTTGTGTTCGTCCACTGCATACTTTTCTTGCGTTTGGAATATCTTTTTCCTTAGTGCATACCTATTTTTAAGGGAGGGTTTTTGTATACCGTGGGTAACGGATAAATTAAAAGAAGAATAATTGGACACTGTGGTTCAGGGATATGGAAATGATTTTGACATTTCTTACTTTTTTGTTGTTGGTGGTGGTCAAAAGAAGCAGCTCAACCATGGCATACAGAATTCCTCCCTTTTAATGTCTGACTTTGTTTGTTTTTGATGCTTTAATTTCTTTGGTGCTTTTGTAAGGATATTGGAATTCTCCTTCACGTGGGTCCCATTATGCTTCTGTAATAGAGTGCACATGTACTGCCTCATGATGTCAGTCTTCCGTCTTCTACAGGTTACTCTGATCACTTTTTTTTTTTTTCATTGTGGTAAAGTAGACATAAAATATACCCATTACTCTGCACCTTCCAGTATTTGTTTTACTAGCTTATAGTTTTTACTATTTTTTAAATTTCTTTACACTACACTCTTTGCATATGCAGGTAAGGAAATTTCATGGTTGCAAAAGGAAAAATAGCCTATGAGGCTAAAAAAAACAATCAACCACACACACATTAAAAAGATGGCAGCCCAAACCATGCCTTATAGAAGGAATCTTTGTGATGCTGAGCAAACCTCTTCTCTGTCTCCCATACAGACTGTTTATCCAATTAATAGAGAAAACTAAGCTGGAGAAAGGTCTTTAGAGTGTAAGCAGGAAAGACAACATGGTCTGCTGCTTCCATCTCTGTTCTTCTAGTGCGAATTATGTTCTCAGTCACTTGCTGTAGTCTAGCTGTTTGTCTGCTTAAGTAAGGAAACTTAAACTTATCGCTGAGGCCTTTCTGGCCTAGTGACACTTGGCCCAGGAAGTCAGAGCCAACCATAGGGATAAGAAGATCAAGAGATAGGTGGTTTTGTATTTTTGGTATTCAATTAAAAATGGCCTCAGTGCTTTAGGCAGCTGTTAAGACCACTTTATCCACAGTCGTTTGAGTTGTGTGAATACGTATTCAGTCACAGGATCCATTCTGCTCCTGTTAGACTGCATTTTGTGGACAGGCCCACGGAATATAACCATACATCAGATATGGCTCTCATACCGAAAGACCTTACAATCTTTGAGCGGATGGAGTAGGGGAAGGGGGTTGGGACTAGGAATAAGTTAAGGTGGAAGAGCCCTGTTAACCCTGGGTTATATAACAATGTTAGATGTGATAGAAATAAAAATGTAAAAATATTTATGTACGTGCTGTTGGGGAATGTTTCATCAGTACACATCCCTGTTCTTTCTCTGTAGTTTTAAGAATAAGCAAATTCACATAAGATGGCTCAGGATGTGCTGTCTTATTAATTGACCAGGAACAGATTAGGTATTGCCCCTCTTTTCTAGCTCCTTATACAGTCAACTTTTTTTATTTCATTTAAAAACTATAATGGAGATTACACTCTGCCATTTTTAGTCCTGTTTCTAATAATACATTGTGTATCCATACGTGGAAGTTTAAGTAAGACTTTTGATTAAAACCTGGAAATGAGAGATACAGGATTATTTTCTGAAAGCTAAATTTTATAAGTCTCACAGATTAAAAGTTGGCTAAAGTCCCTTAAATTTCTCAGCCAAGAAGCCCTGATTGTGATCTGATTTCGTGTGTTCACATGTAAAAATATATGAGAACATATAAAATAGAAACACATAAAAACATACATAATAGAAAACCTGTATGAAGAAAAACCGCATCTTTTAGATCAGTGAGTCACAGTGGCAAATACTGGCCCAAAAACTGTCCAAGGAGAGGAAGCTTGGAAAGTAGATTTTGAGGGTTTCAGTCCCAGCAGCAAGGCCTTTGCTCCCATGGAGACGATGTGAGAGGCCTCTTTTGCCAAGTGCTTGAAATAGTTGCTTAATCCTGTCAACCTCCCTTTGTTTTGAGTCCCTGTGTACCCAGCAAGCTTGTGGCAATGATTTCACTCTCGGACAGAATTGTGGTTGATTTGCTACCATGAATTGTTAGACCCTGCAACAGTTTTTAGGTCACATTGTCAATTAATAAATTGGTACTTGGGATTTAGATATGTTCCTTACACTCCAGGTGGGTGTGCAAGGAGGAGGAAGTGGAGGAGAAAAGAGAGAGATCGGTTTTTAGTCCCCTGAGAATTAGGTGTCTGTGACAGCTCGGTCGAGGGCCAGATGTGGGACATGGTAATGAGAACTATCGTGGGAAGCTCTTCAGGGACAGCCAGCCTTTCCCCTCAGGTGTTGTGTTCATATCCACCCATCTCATATTTGCTCATTGTCTATACATATGTGTTGAGCATTGATTCATGCCTTTAAGTTTTTGAGAGAAACTTTGGAATTTTTTTGAGAGAAACCCTTCTCGTTTTCCTGGGTGCCAGTGTTAAACATCAATTTCAGTGTTACTAATAGTATAATATAGTAATTCAGCAGCTTCATTAGTCAAGAATTTTGATATATTTAAGAGGAAGTGCTAACTAACTTTGCTTTTATTTCCAAAGGAAGTTTCTCCTGTTTACGTGTGTATTTCTTCATATAAATCTCTAGATATCTTTTTTTGTTTGTTTGGGACTCATTAAGGTTATTCCAGACCGTTCTGTTTTGCTGAAAAATTTCACCCCTTAACGGGAACAGAAATGATGTCTTCTCTTTCAGAGAGTACTTTTCGATTAGAATTTGAAAAGCTTTATTGAACTTTTCTACCTTTCATGCCCATATTTCCTAATTTTAGTTGCAAGTTTTTGTTCGTTCATGCTTTCATTCAGAAGTATTTATTGAACGCTAACCATGTGCCAGACCTTGGTCCAGACTGTGTGGTCCGAGTTACCAACTGAAATAACAACTGGGTGCAATGCAAACGTTTTAAAGACTGCAATGTAATATGAAATAAATGTTAATGTGTGTTTCTGTTAAAGTCATCTGTAGTAGTAATAATGGTGAATAATTCTGTCCCAGGCAAGGCTCTATATAGTCCCTCCGAAGTAAGTGCTGTTATTTTTTTGATTTTGCAGAGGAGGAAACTGAACCATAGAGAGGTTAAGTGACTCCCCCCAAGATCACACAGCTAAGTGGCTGAAGCCCAAGCTTTGAACCCAGACAGCACCCTGGTTCTGGAGCCTGTATTCTTCTCTGCATTGTTCTGCCTCCCCAAAGTGATCAAGGTTTAAGAATAGGCCCCTCCAGGCACTGGCCAGCAGTTACTTTGGCTTATCACTTACAGTCAAGAAATTATTGTGAGGGCACAATGGAAAAGTAATACATAGATAGCTCTCAAAAGCGTGTCTGGCACCTAGTAAGCATTCAAACATGCTAACCATTAACTCTTTCTTTTCTTTCTCTGTGTAGTACCTACCACTTCCTTTCTTCTCTTTCCTCCCTTTATGTCTCCCCTTTTATTGTGATTGGGGATAAAAAGATCAAGGAACTGTGTAAGAAACCAGGAAAATTTAAAAAATCAATTCAGCTTTTTAAAAGAATGACTTTTTTTTTTTTTAACATATTTTTTTTATCTTAGACAGACAGAGGAGAGCACAAGGGGAAAGGGCAGAGAGAGGAGGAGACGCAGAATCCGAAGCAGGCTCCAGGCTCTGAGCTGTTGGTACAGAGCCTGACATGAGGCTCAAACTCACAAAATGTAAGATCATGACCTGAGTCAAAGTCGGACGCTTAACTGACTGAGCCACCCAGGTGCCCCAAAAGAATAACTTTTTTAAAAAATGTTTACTTATTTTGAGACGGAGACTGCTGTATTCCCAGCATTATTGTTTTCTCTTATTTGCCTTATTTGTGAGTTTCCCCTTTCTTCCTGGTACCTCCTTACATTAATGTTCCACTCCCATCCCTTACCTAATCAGGGGAGACCCCTTGATTACACACAGGCATAGCTCTGCACTGACTTCTTGTTTTCATTTTCCATCCCCTGATAATTTGGGGCGATGTTTACTATTCAGTTTTTCAACTCTCATCACCTTGGTTTATTTCTTATGTAGGATAATCCTGAAGTAATTTGTGCCCTGGATGTTGAATTTACAGTCAACTTGATGTATTTAGAATTCATTTTATGATCATTTCTTCCACTTTGCCTTTGACTTGTTTCCTCTTAACTAGCTTGTATGCTGGTTCAAGGGGCACAGAACCCAGAAAATGACCATTGGAAGGAATGAGTTTTAAGTGGGTGTTTAGGGACAGTGGCTACAATTAACTATGGGTTTCTGAAATTTGCACTTTACGTATTTCCTCATTTTGTTGATACTGTTGAATTCATTCAGGGAGTCCCACGAACAAGCAGTGTATCATACATCCAAGCCATCACTCCCCTTCTTTTGCCAGAATTTGGTAATTGTGCCAAAATGAATGTTCTAGTGAAGAGTCTTGGTTATGAGGAACAAAAAATTAGGTAAACCAGCTTCCCTAAGAAGGAGAATGTGTCACATAGAAAGTTCTTTTGGAATCTGAGGAGAAGAAAGGTAGCAAGCCCTTTCCCCACCCAGACTAGCCCTGCTGGTTGGAAAGCTGGTAAAATCAAGGTTGCTTCCAGAAGCCATGGAAATTGCTGTTCCTCTCTCACCCTGCCCTCTTCCTTGCGTGGTCATCTCTGCTTCCTTTCTTCTACCTCTCCGTGCACTATATTCAGTCCTTTCTTGGGGAACTGGCTGCTTCTGCATTCTTGCAGCCTGTACCTCCTGGTCCCATGAAAGGCCTTCCTCAACGTCTAAGCCCACATAACTTTTCAGCTCATGTACCTAGCCATTAACCAGTGGTTTAGTGTACAAAATCCCAGGATAAGAATCTTAATTGTCCTCTTTTTTTGTTTTTTCTTTCTTTTCATTCACTCCAAACAGTTTGCAGATTACCAGGAGATTAGTTGTGGTGGGTGGAGTTCTACTGATGCAGTTATCATTACTGATGATGATGGAAGGGGGCTGTGGAAATGTGATTAGACAGCCTCTTTAGAAGGCTCTAAACTAGTGTAAATGATTGTAATTAATAGTAGTTAATAGTATTGTAAACTAAGAAGGATGATTTTTATGAATCTCTATCCTTCAAGTATGGATCTAGCCCACTGCAATAGATTAAGCAGGAAAAGCATTAGCCAGTTCTCCTAGAATGTAGTCTTGTACCCAAGGTATCTACCACTGTTATAGTATAGAGAGAGTGGTGAGCTGCCTGGATTCTTTCCTGTGTTACATATGACATTAAGTATGAAGAAGTCCAGATACTTTACTGATTATTTTGACTATGTGAACTGCCAGTGTATTTTGATTTATATCTAGATCATACTTCATGTCACTACATATTGGTGCAAAACTAGATTTGGGGAGCTACTCTTAAAACACACTGTCATGTGTAACAACTGATTTTTTGAGAAAACTTAAGTCACACATGCAATATTCAAATATAATTAAGAATACCTTGGACTGTCCAGCTTACCTGAAGGAAAGATTTCCTACCAAAGCAGCTATGCCAGTGATCAAAATATTGTAAGCATAGTAATCATATCAGCAATTTACAGTGACTTTGTGAGCCCCAGAATTAAAGTGCTTTCATCTTGCGAGGTGGTCTCTATGGGAGATGGCTGAGAGTAGATAACCTTGAGCCTGAACGGTTGGTAAACTGCATTGCCTTTGAGAAAGAAGTTGGTGCTAGTAAAACAAAGGGCCAAAAATGACCATTAAGAACATTTAGTTCATTGGGCTGAAGTACAAGTGTCTCTTATTAGAAAATTGATAACTACTACTAAGGAGTGATCTCTAAATCACTTTCAGTTGTCAAATAGGTGATTTATTTTGAAGCCTTCCTGTTTTGGTCTGGTCACAAATATGTGGGAGAAAGGCAGCTGCTGGCGCCCTTCACCAGCCTCACTTGTGCGTGTGTGTATCTGTATGTGCGCTTCGTTTTTTGAGGGGAGGTGGTGAACATTGAATCAGGAGTCCCAAAGACCCAGGTTCCATCCTACTGTGACCTTGGGTAAATCACTTAACTTCTGAGCCTCGGTGCTTGATGCCCCATAGATACAGGTGAAAAGCACTGTAGAATTTTCAAAGTGCTATAAAAGTGCAAGGTTGAATCATTAGCTCTGTCAACTACATGGGTTAAATTGGCTCATGAACGGGCGTCTGGCTGGCTCAGTTGGAGCGTGCGACTCTTGATCTTGGGGTCCTGAGTTCGAGCCCCACGTTGGGTGTAGAGATCATTTAAATAAATAAATAACTTAGAAGAACAATAAAAAATTGAATCAAAAATAATTTGCTCATGGATACAAGTGCATTGGAATAATTTTTATCCCCTCCACCTCAAAAAGTAGATAAATCTTCATGGTGCCAAAGGAATGAGCCCCTTAAGCTGCGTTTTATAATGTCTAATCACGATACTAACTTCATGTCTATCTCTTTTTAATGCTGCCTCTTAGTATCCGCTCCATTCAACATTCAATTAGCATGCCTGCTATGAGGTAAAGTATTTTATTTTTACAAAATGTAGCTGATCTTACTCTTTCTTATTCTTTATTTCAATGTGTAACTTGAACTGTTCTGAAGTGGGGAGCTAGGATTCTGCTCTAAACAAGCTGCACGTTTAACGCTGTATCAGTTTTCAGTTGCTCCTTCTATAATGTTAAGGTGGGTGCAAGTGATCCAATAAAGGTTTGTGATTAAAAAAAAAGTTATTATTTCTACTTTATTTTGTAAACCTGTTAAATTGCTTCATATTTTAAATCTGCTTAACTGTAAAAGTGAACACTACCCATCTAATAAAGCTCTTCGTAGATAACAGCTGTCCCACCACCTCTGTCTGCTAAAGCTACTCGGCTTTCCAAACTCCCTATTTCCACTTCCCTCATCCTATTCTGACATTTGGAGCCAACTGTGATTCAATTCTGCCATCCTCTTCCATCAGGAAACAATGTGCAAGCAGTGCATGTTACTGTCTCATTAACCTCTCCAGAGAGGCAGGGGATTTTTAACAACACATGCTCAGCTTAACCTTTAGTATACATCAGAACTACCTGGAGAGCTTGTTAGACCCCCCTGCTTGCTGAACCCCGCCCCCTCTGGTTTCTGATTTCTATAGGCTTGAGGTGGGAACCGAGAACTTGCATTGCCCACAACTTCCCAAGAGCTATGGATGCATCTGGGGGACTACCCCTTGGGCCTGGTTGCCCATCACCACTGTGGAAAGGAGAGAACCCCTTGCTCCCTTCTTCACCTTTTTCATCTATGTAATAGGAAGGATATTTGAGGTCAGGTGGATAGTTTAAAAGCTTCAGAAACCCAGACGTGAGTGACATAGGTTCTGTGATCCTCGTTGATTAATATGGATGAGTGTGAAGACATGGGAGAGGCTTTCCGTGGGCTCAGAGTGCTCTGTCAGTTGGGGCAGCTTTGTGATGTAGGCAAAACCACATTTCTGTGCTTCTTCTTCCTTTTGGTCTCTCTTTCGTCATCTCTACTGCTGCTCCCTGGGAACCAGGATCCCTGTTGTGGAAACTCATGTGGTCTGCTTGTCCTGCTTGGTGATGGGGGTTCATGTAGGACTCTTTGCCAAGCAATATGTGAATTTAAACACGAGTTTTAGAGTATAGTTACCTTAACCAAAATTAAACTGATCTAAGGGTGGCACACTTAGATGGTTAGAGAAGTGACAGAATTCGTGTTTTACCGACTTTGTTCCTTCTCCTCACACATGTACTTGACTACATCTATATCATGTATATCTGAGACAGGCTGTTTGTGGAACTGAAGGCATTGTTGTAGAAATCTTAGACCAGAATTTGATCATCTTACCTAATAATACATATTTGCCTCTATGCCTGTACAGACATACACAGCTAAATCTGTTTCTTTGCTGATTGAGAATAACTGTGAAGAGGAATACAATCAACTAATGATGTTTCAAAATCAGTGAGTTTTTTTCAGTGTTTGTAATTTTACTGTTTTTCTTTCTCTCCGTAGAAACTCCCCAACTTTCAAATCATTTGAAGAAAAAGTTGAAAACTTAAAGGCAAGTAGAGATGAATAGAATCTTAGTGATGTCTTGCTTGGTGCCTTAAATTTTTTTGCTGTGGGTAAATTATTCACATTACTCTTTCTTTCTAAAAATAGTTAGACCCTTGATGACTTTATTTACATTATTATAGGTGATATGTACTCTTTTAATCAATGTTTTGAGTGTATGTTGTAGCATGGTAGATGCTAAACGCTAAAAGGAAATGTGTAATTTAAAAAGCCAGTAGTATTTGAGAAGTGTGTACTGCTCCAATACATTTATAATTTGACAAAATTTAATATAAATTTTATTGTAGAATATTAGCAACAACATTGAAAAGCCCAAAGAATAACACACAAAAAATTGGTCCTGTCACCCGGAGTCAGTGATATGTATGTAGTTGGACTATAATGTTAATGCTTTAAGAAGGAATTAACCAGATACAACATAAACATTTTCCTTTATCATTAAATATTCTTCCTCAATATTATGTTTAATGGATGTTTACATGTACCTTGTGACAGATATTGATTGTTCAATCTTCAGTCATTAGACATTTGTATTATGATGGTGATCACTATTGATGATTCACTGTTTTATTTTTTGATTGCTTTGATTACAGTGAAGGTGGGCATTTTCAGTGATTATTTTTATTAATTTATAAATTATATTTTCAAAATTATGTTCAAAACTATAAAATTATTAACTCTTAGGATCACAAGTGACCGGAAAGGTTGTCTGGTTCCTGACCAGTTCCCAGCCTTCTCTTCAGTTTGGGCAAAGCAGTGTTTCATTTCTTCCTAAACAAATCCTGATAATTAACTGTGGGTATTTTTTAAGGATTAAAATTATTATCTTAAGCGTTTTATATAAATCTGCTTAAAAACAAATATTCAGATTTAGTCTTTCATAATTGTAACCGAGTTACTTATTTTTATTTATTTAAAAAAAATTTTCTTTAACGTTTATTTATTTTTGAGACAGAGAGAGACAGAGCATGAACGGGGGAGGGTCAGAGAGAGAGAGGGAGACACAGAATCTGAAACAGGCTCCAGGCTCTGAGCTGTCAGCACAGAGCCCGACGCGGGGCTCAAACTCACGGACCGTGAGATCATGACCTGAGCCGAAGTCGGACTCTTAACCGACTGAGCCACCCAGGCGCCCCTGAGTTACTTATTTTTAAAGGCATCCTTTTTAAATTACAGAAGCAGGGGCTACTTATGGAAAGGAACCCAAACACTGTAGTGTGGTTTGGATCTTTTTTTCTTGCCCATACAAACACTAATACACACCTTTTCTGTTTCCACATAAATGTGTAAACCTTTTGCAGATGTGAATCACAACTGCATGCACAGTCCTATAACTTGTTCATCCAGCCCCCCCCACTAGCATATGTGCTGTATGATCCCACAAACACAGGGACCTGTTCTTCTTACTCACTCATGCTTCTCAAGGGCCTGGATTAGTCCTTGGCACATTGATGCTACTTAATACATATTTGATGAGCAACAAGTATATCCTAGTCATTCTTCTAGGTCAGTAGGAGACCTGCTTTATTCTTTTTGATGCCTAGTCATGTGTTTGCAATTAAACTGTACATTACAGGAAGTCAGCTGTCACTATTTAGGATTATCCTGAGTCTGTCCTTGAAATCTGCCTTAAGCATTAGTTTTTGAAATGACGGGTTGGAAAAAACAGCTGTATTCTTTAGACACTGAAGAGGACTAGAAACTTCCAGGTCATTTACTATATATTCTGCCTCTGGGTGTATTTAGATTCTATAAATTGTGGTGAAACTTGCTTTTGAAACATGACTAGGCACCATTCAGATAAAAACATGTAATTTTTAGAAGTATAGAATAGGAAACAGCTATCCCCCAAAAGCTTTAAAATATAGTTGTACACTTGGGATGTAATTTTGCTAAATTACCTTTATGTTCAATTAAATATTGGGTCTACATGTACTTACGTTTAGATTTTGGATTGGTTCATTTATCTGTGATAATTGAGCATTTGCCATGTGCCAGATGATGAATGGTAGGCCCTGGAGATACCCCAGTGAGCAAGAGAGATACAGACCCTTTCTGCAAATGTGTAGGCAATTAAATGGCCATTGAAAATAAAGTGAGTGGGGGCACCTGGTTGGCTTAGTCAGTTAAGCGTCCAACTTCAGCTCAGGTTATGATCTCACGGTTTGTGAGCTTGAGCCCCGCGTGAAGCTCAGAGCCTGGAGCCTGCTTTGGATTCTGTGTCTCCCTCTCTCTCTCTGCCCTTCCCCTGCTTTTGCTCTTTCTCTCTCTCTCAAAAATAAATAAACATTAAAAAAAAAAAAAAAGCAAAAAGTAAGGTAAGGCTCCATGACGGGGAGACTTGGGGATGCAGAAACGTCTGACCTAGCTTAGGAAGGAAGGTAAGAGAGGGTTTCTTACAGGACAAGATAATATAAATGGAGGCCTTTAGGTTGAGGAGAATGTTTTAAAAGCTTTGACACCTTTTTGAGGAATACCAGGCATTTTGCTGTGCTATAGGGTAGTGGGCAGGAGATAAAGCTCGAGTGATGGGTAGGCTGCACTAAAGAATTTGGACTTAGGGCAATGAGAAGCTTCTGAAGGATTTTAAACAATGTGGGTGGTGTATTCTGTGCATTTTAGAAAGGTCACTGGTGCCCTGCAGATCTAAGGAGATCTGGAGTCAGGGAGACTGGTTAGGAGGAAGGAGTTGTAATCCAGGCCAAAGATGGCGGTGGAGTGAATTAAGGTAGTGCTGACGGGACAGAGTTGAGAGATATTTAGAATTTAGAAATGACAGCCAAAAAGTTAGTGACTGATTGGATGTGGAACAAGATGGAGCAGGATCAAGGATGACTCCCAGGTGTCTGGCCAAGGCAGCTAGGTGAGTGCTACAGTTATGTAAAGTCTTAAGAATAGAGAAGGAACCAGTTGTGGAGGGAGGTGTTCAATGTTAGACATGTATAAGGGTCTTAGTATTTTCCTATAATTAATAAATGTGTTTTAATAAATTTAACAAATATACAGTGGACATAAGTTGTGCAGATTTTTCAGACAATTCAGAGATTATGGATGGGAGACCAAAAAGAAGGAGAGAAAATTTCAACAAGATTCCAGCCGATAATGTGTCTGTGGCTAGTCGGTTAAGATTGAGCTAAGAGCAGGTCAAGTTAAACCTATGAGTTTCATTGTTGGTTGACTGTTTTTTTTTTTTAATTAAAAAAATTTTTTTTTTTAATTTATTTTTGAGAGAGAGAGAGAGAGTACTAGCGGGGTAGGGGCAGAGAGAGAGGGAGACACAGAATCGGAAGCAAGCTCCAGGCTCTAAGCTGTCAGCACAGAGACCGACGCGGGACTTGAGATCATGACCTGAGCCGAGGTTGGATGCTTAACCGACTGAGCCACCCAGGCACCCCTGTTGACTGCTTTCTTAATGTTAGTCAGCTGTCTTGCTGGTCATTAAGGATGTAACAGAGAGAGCATAGATACATCAGTGTTATTAAGGATGAAGTGACATCATAAAGGTTTGGAAAAACATAAAGTATTATCCAAATGTATGGTAGACCTCTTCATGCAGACAAATGTTTATTGACAATATCAGGCCAGATCAATTGGAGTAATACTCCACAAACTTTAACTTGTCAAGAAGCCCCTGGAGATCTTTGTAGCTGGAGGTGGGGAGGTTGGTCTGAGACTCTTCCTAACAAGCTCCCAGGTGTCGTGGAGTCAGTCTGTGTGTTACGATTAAAGCACACCTTAAGTAGCACTGGGTTAGAAAGTTTACACCATAGGTGGGGAAAAAAAAAAAACATATATATATTTCTTTCCTTTGTTGTATTTAGTATTTCTTGAATGAGTGTAGCTCAATGAACAATTGGATGGAATATGAAGTGCTATCCAAATATAAAGAGACTTCAGTAGGTATTTTAGAATAAGAGGTCTGAAAAAGGTTTTCAGACAAATTTCCCTGTGAAGAGCATTGATCAGGTGGGAAAAAAGAGGAGGGGTGGGAGTATTTCAGCAGAGAAGACTGCACGGTTTTCTATTACGCGGCACCGAATGTTGCAACAGTACTAAATTCCGTACATGCAGAGAACAGTCACTGGGCTGCTAGGTGCCTGATTTATGTGTTCCTCAAAGTAAAATCCGAGTTACTTTTTTTTTTTTTTTTGCAGTGTCAGCTGAGCGTTTCGTTTCATGATGTTTTGTCCTTTTTGCACTTTTTTTTAAAAAGTCTAAGGTAGGGGGAACCAAGCCTGCTGGTGGGGATTTCGGAGAAGTCTTGAATTCAACTGCAAATGCCAGTGCCACCTCGGAGCCTCTTCCGGAGCAGACGCAGGGGGGCCTGTGAGGTGCTTACCTGTGTGATGCCGCCCACTGCCAGCCGCTGCAAGCAGCATCCAAGCACATCATGTCAACACTCATTGCTCTCAGTTCCCACCGGATGTGCTTTTACTTAGCTTTACATGTTCATCTGACCAAATAGTTTGTGGGTTGAACACCATAAAAGTATCTTCACCTCTGTTCCTGGGAAACACCCTTTCATGTGCATTTAAGGCCCCCGATATAGGAAACACTGTTGTAAAAACACATGTAATACCTGGGGATCCTCATTAGAATGATCAAGAATCGTCAGGTTTCTCATAACTGCTTTCCTACTTTATAAAACTGCTCTGGCTCTGGGATGTCAGTTTGATCTTTGTCTTCAAAACGATTTTCTTTGTTTTCTCTTAGAACCTCTGTATATTTGATTGCTAACTAAAATTTAAAGTTCTCTGAATTCTTGTTATTAAAAGTTTTGGCATAATTTTCTTTACCTCCAAGGGAAGAGTTACCAGCTACAAAAAATATTTTTGAGTAAACATTCTGGTATGAGGTATCTTCTATCGTGTGTCTGAAGACAGCAGACTAAATAAATCAGCTCTACATCCAATTTGTTATGGTTTGTAAGTGACAACATGTACAGCAATTCAAACTCCTAGGTGACTCCAGAGTGGAACCATCTTATCCGTGTCACCCTTTGTGACAGTAACCATTTTGGTGTATTTGTTATTATGCCATTTATATCAACTTATTTTTCACAAGATTAAATTTTTAGTTTCAGAGTAAATTGCAAAATAACATTCTGAAGCAAGCATACTGTAATTCTTAGTAAGTTGAAATATGAACACTCTCAACAAATGTTCCATTCGAAAGCCTGGAAGATTTTTAGCTGTAATCAATCACGTTAGGGGAAACATTGCTGTCGTCATTTAATTCATTCAGCACCGTTTAAAAATAAGCACACATAGTTGTAGGACTAAAAAACTTGAAAAGATTTTATAATAAGGGGTTGGTGGTAACTCCTGAGGATTTAATGCATTAATGCAAATCAACACATTGTTTTTTACTTACTTGTTTTCAGTGTCTTAGAAATTATACAATGATACTGTAGACATTGCCCCCTATTTTGAAAAAATGGCAGGGCTGAATGAACCAAAGCCTCTCAAAGTATCTGCATGGAGGCCAAGGTACTCTATTCTAATAGCTACTTATTCATCACTATTACCTTTTCATTATTCTGTGTATGGTTATGGCCTATAATGTTGTATTTGTTATTTATCAAGTTGTGATTGTTTTATTGTTTATGCCAAATGTTAATTGCCAAGCTTGGAGTGACCTAAGGCATTTTTTTAAAAGCATGACTAGATTTACTTCAGGATAAATTATCTTATGAAAACCAAATTTGAAAAGCCACAAGTGTCGATTGTCATAAGTAACATGCTACCATTCTTGATTGCTAGAGCTTTTGTTATAGCACTTTAGATGCAACTGAAAATATGCTCTATTAAATGTGAAAAGCCTAATAAATTCTGTATATCAGTAGTATAGGTCTCAATATTTATTGTGAGACCAATGGTCTGGAAACAGCTTGTATTAAATAATCAACTGGTGTCTATGCAAAAAAAACAAAAACATTATTTTTACTATCTGCTTTAAATCACTGCTTAATGGTGTTAGACTAACATATAAATTCTTTCCTTAAAGAGGCTTTAAGGCAAATGTCCTAGTTGTTGAAGCATTGTCCTGGAGGAGTGGATCTGTAGAAATTTGTCTTTTTATAGAAATACTCTGGTTACTCAGCATAACTGTTAAGTTATTTTTTTCCAACTAGTCTTTCATTTAAAAAAAAAAAATCACAACATCATCTTTTCATCACATTGTTTCTTGGGTGTCCTGCCCCATTACTATCTTTCAACAAGACAAAATGGAGTAAGATGGAAATTTCTTTAGCTGAGTGAAATATACTCAAATCTTTTTACTTTTTTAGTGAGAAATGATAGCACAAGGGTTGGAAAATGGGATGGGTGTATGTGGGTATTGGTGATTGTTGTGAAAAAAACTGGGGAATCACTTTTCAAGACATCTACCTGTACTTACTTTTTAAAATGATTTAACAGATTGCAAAGTACTCTGCATTTTAGAAGAAGGAGTAAAAAGCGAGAGGATATTTAGAAAAACAAACATTGGACTTAGAAATATTATTCAAAATAGTCTTTGTGGAAGATTCAATATTACAAATTCACAGATATTTAACAAATTTGGATTATCATAGCGATTACTAAGAATACCAGAGAGGTCCTGGTCACTCTATTGAATTTTGTGTTTGACACTGTAAGGAAACAGCAACTTGAGAGTGAAATCTCACAAACTGAAGAATTCAAGAAGTGTAATAGAAGAAAATAATCCCAGAAATTAACCCGTTTTTACAAAAGAATGTCTTCAATTTATGGAGTTTGTGGAAAGTAAAGCAAGAATTCTTATGTTTATGAGGCCAAAGGAATCAATAAAAGAGGAGAATTCACTGGATTATCATTTTAGTAACTCAAACTATTGAAATAGAGAAAATACATCTTTAATTTGGAATCACTGTCTCTGGATCTGTTCATTAAATGCACACTGTATTTTTTTTTTTTTGTATAGTATTTGAAAACAATAAAAATTCTGTAATTTGGGTATGGGTCCTTTTGTATGTATTACCTATCAAGGAAAGAGGTGAGTCCATTATACAACTTCTGTCTAGACACTTCATATCCTAGATACGGAAAAAAAAAAAAACCTAAGTAGCTGTATGGAATCAAGTGTGTCAAACAAAATTGAATAAGCTACATGTTGACTGTGACTATTTGCTGTATCTAGGCAGAGGAGTTGCTGCATAAAGTCCTATGTCAGGATCACATGTGTTTCTTTATAGCTCTTAAGACCCAGATGAAAAATCAGATTGTTTTGTGAAGAAACATTTGGCCATTAATTCGGGACTGTCCCATTGTAATTGGATTAATTATAGAGACCATGTTGGGTTAGAGTTAATATAAAGCATTATCCCTTTGGGGGCACCTGGGTGGCTCAGTCGGTTAAGCATCCAATTCTTGACTTCAGATCAGGTCATGATCTCATATTTCATGAGATGGAGCCTCACGTCAGGCTCTGTGCTGACAGCACTGAGCCTGTTTGGGATTCTCTTTCTCCCACTCTTTCTGCCCCTCCCCCCCCCCAAATAAATAAACTTAAGTATAAATATTTAAAGCATCAGTTTTAAATAAATTTGCAAACCTTATGCAAGTAATTTCCATATTCTGATTCTGAAATCAAAGTGAACCAAATCAGAATGAGCCAAAAGAACTCACTCTTAGTTTGCAAGCCTCCAGAGGGCAGGGCCCGCAGGTACCTATCACCTGCCAGGACTTCATACTTAAATAAATGCTATTTGGTGACTAAAATTCTTGCCAACTCGCCTAAGTAAATTTTATTACATAATGAGGTTGGTTGGTAGTGTGATTCTTTTAATTTGGTGGTTTTCCTAGCATACAGGAAAGCCTGACAGTTTTGTAATTGTCAGTTCAGAAGAATAGGCTCAAAAGAACAGGCTCAAAAGAATATAAGTGGGTATGATCTTTTGCTTTAATACTCTCATGATGCTTTGGTCTTCCCCTTGGTTTCTAGGATCAGTTCTCTGTTCTTATTTTTCAGTTTGACCATTTTCTGATAATCTCTTCTTCCAATTTCCTTAATGTTATTCCCTATCCCTATTGATCTACGTGGACTCTTTCAATGATTTTATTTATCTCTATGGCTGAAATGACCATCTTTAGAGTAATACTGTTATCTCCCCAGTGTATCACTAGTCCTATCTTACTTTCCAGGTTTTTATATATGCTTAAGAGGCATGAATTTCTAATCACTTCCTGGTCACCTCCACCCAGACATTAATAGCCAGTATTTATTAAGCTTTCAGTAAGTGTTGGGCATGTTCACTCATTTCCCTTAATTCTTTCCTCAAGGATGTGGCAGTGTAACCATTTTATAAATGAAATTACAACCACTAGGTAAGGAGCCATTTTCTGTTTACTTTCCTTGCCATCCACCATTACTAATATTTTTACAATGTGCTAACAATTTGCAAGCTATGTAGTAACAATTTGCAAGCTACAGGGAAAGAGAGGCCTGTATTTTTAATAAAGCAAGAAAGAATGCATAGTGCAATGAGAACAGGATCAGAATCCCTAAGGTGCCATCAAGATGTTAAAGTACTCCCATTAGAGCTGATGTTACAGTTGGTATAGGCTAGGACAAAGTGTGTAGATACCTCCTTTTAGATTTGTCCAGTCCTTAAACTACTGATGCTCTACCAAAGGTAAAGAACTAAGCATAACTTGAAGTCAGTTGATACAAACATTTATACATTAAAAACCTCAGGATTTGTCCTAAAATGCCCATTCTCATAATCCTCAAGGAATTTGTCATCTGACTGAGGTAGGATATAAATATCATACATCTATTGAAATTTAGGGCTGGGACTTTCGTAATCCCATGTGTTCTGTAGCTATTGATTTAGTTAAATTTACAAAGCACTTAAAATTTAGCAGAGGGGTTAATGGATTGGATTTACAAGTGAGGAAGTCAAATCAACATTAAATTGGTTTGCCGGAGATCAGGCTTACAGTCAGACCCAGAACTAAGGGGTTCATAAGGTCACTGGCCAATGCACTTTACAATTTACCACTATTTCTTCAAGGGAAGTATAAGTAGAAATAGCCACCGATGATAATGCAAACACGTTTCAGGTAAGACTTCATTAATGGTAAAAGGAAATAAACGTATAAATATGGTGTTAGGCTGGGTTTTGAAAAGGGACAAATTCTGGGAATTAACGGTGGGGAAAAGGGGAGAAAATCATGAGTGATGGTGTGGTCTCTGGTGATACAGGTTTAGGCACAATCTGAACTTTAATTCCTTAGATGGAATTGTAGTTATCTACAAATGATAAAAACGTCTTAGATTAAATTTTGTAACGTCAGTGGACTGATCTGAGAAGTGAAAAAAACAACCTTGGCTCCAGGATTTCATAAACGTTCGTTGAGCCTTATTACGTGCCCAGTGTCAGGGACTCAACAGCAAAGAGGTTACAAATTTGGGACAGCGGACGCAAAACAAATTATAATTAAACCATACATCAGGGGCGCCTGGGTGGCGCAGTTGGTTAAGCGTCCGACTTCAGCCAGGTCACGATCTCGCGGTCAGTGAGTTCGAGCCCCGCGTCGGGCTCTGGGCTGATGGCTCAGAGCCTGGAGCCTGTTTCTGATTCTGTGTCTCCCTCTCTCTCTGCCCCTCCCCTGTTCATGCTCTGTCTCTCTCTGTCCCAAAAATAAATAAACATTGAAAAAAAAAAAACAAACCATACACCATACTGAAAATGCTACCTGGTATAAAGGAAACCAGGAGAGTCCGACTGTGTTTGGATTTCCAATTCTAAATATGGTAATCAAGGAGAACCTATTTGAGCAGAGACCCGAAAAACCGGTCTTCCGGCCATTTGGAGAAAAAACCCAGGCGGCGGGGCTAGCAAGTGTCGCATTATAAGAATTTACAGCAGGACAAGGTTCAAGCGATGCCCTGGGGAACGAAATTCCTACGAGTCAAAAACGCTTTCCGCGCAAAATTTGGCAGATCGCGGTCAGCAGGCGGCCCCTCGGGCACCAACGATTTAATTCACCGATTGTAGTTTAACCATCTGCCCCACCGCCCCCGGTGGCCACACTCCTCCCCTGCATCAACAGACTACAGCATGCCCAGGGATCATCAGAGCTCTGTAAGTGGGTGGACCATTCGCTGCTCCGCCCCGTGACCTGCGCGCTTGCGGAGAGGTACAAGGTCAGAGGTTTCGGAGCCGTCATGGCGGCGCTGTGCCGGACCCGTGCAGTCACTGCCGAGAGCCATTTCCTGCGAGTGTTTCTCTTCTCTCGGCCCTGTCGGGGCGTAGGAACTGAGAGTAGCTCCGGGGGTGAGAGTTCCGACTCCCCAGAGCCTAAAAGGCGCCCAGGCGGCTTCGCGAACGCTTTGGAGCGGCATTCAGAGCTGTGGCGAAAGGGGGAGCTCCCGCAGAAGAGAGTGAGTTGCAGGAACTGCGCCAGACACACCCTCGACCGGGCTGGGGTTTGAGGCGAGCTCCCGCGTGGTGGGTGGGGCGGGAATCGGGGCGGAGCCTGGTCTGGGAGGTGGAGCTGGGGCCAGGGGTGTGTCTTGGCCCTGCAGCGGGCTTCTTGGAACCAAGAGAGCTCTTGGTATGTTTCTCCGTGGGTTGTACTTTCTGCGGCCTTTACCTGCTTTGTCCCCACTCTTTTTTGCGCGCGTCTTCCTGGGTGAGTGCTGGAAGGGAAAACAGCAGGACGCGCCACCAGTTCGGCGATCTGGGGAGACTCCTGGGACTCAAAGACGAATTGGGCTCTATATCGGGAGAGGCAGGCCTCTCTGCTATTGGAGTCCTTTATACACAGAAGTTCCAGCGTGGAGCTTGGTGTCTGGTGTACGAGGCTCTTTATAAGTATTTGTTAATTCAGTGGATAGGTGGAAGAGAATTACTGTCTCTACGAACTTGAGCAAGTGATTTATTAATGCTTCGCTTTCCTTTTCTGTAAATGACGTTAAAAATTTTTTCCATGTGTTTCAGGCAATAGTTTGTAAAATACGATGAAATTACTAGATAAATGAACTGGAAGTGATAGACATAAATACAAGACACATTTAAAAAAAAATTTTTTTTCAACGTTTATTTATTTTTGGGACAGAGAGAGACAGAGCATGAACGGGGGAGGGGCAGAGAGAGAGGGAGACACAGAATCAGAAACAGGCTCCAGGCTCTGAGCCATCAGCCCAGAGCCCGACGCGGGGCTCGAACTCACGGACCGCGAGATCGTGACCTGGCTGAAGTCGGAGGCTTAACCGACTGCGCCACCCAGGCGCCCCCGAGACACATTTTTTTAAATGTTTATTTTTATTTTTGAGAGAGAGAGAGAGCGCGCGCGCGCGAGCGGGGGAGGGGCAGAGAGAGAGAGGGAAACCCAGAATCTGAAACAGGTTCCAGGCTTCGAGCTGTCAGCACAGAGCCGGCCGCTGGGCTCGAACTCGTGAATTTCGAGATCACGACCTGAGCTGAAGTCCTGAGCCGAAGTCTTAACCGACTGAGCCACCTAGGCACCCCAACGAGACACAATTTTTTATTACTAAATTCAGCAGACATGAAATTGGATGTGTGGCCATGGTAAATTATGTAAAAATAAACACTCTCAATTTTCGTACTTTCTTTGGAGACCAGCACCAAACAGTTCACAGACAGGTTGTGTCCTGGATTATAGAAAACTACCTGGAATTTAGTAAATAATTGTTAATAGTTATTGACAAAAATTTCCTAAAATCCAGGGTTTAGGAGAGGCCTGGTGCATTAGGTTTCTATTTGCTGCCCTAACAAATTACTACAGATTTAGTGGTTTAAGACAACAGATTTATTATTTTTAGTGCTGTAGGTGAGAAGTCTGACTGATGTCTCGCTTGGCTAAAATCGAGATGTTGCCAGGGTTGGTTCCTTTCTGTGGGTGGGATCTGTTTTTTTGCCTTTCCAGCCTGCAGAGGATGCTTGCGTTCCTTCACTTACTGTCCCCCCTACACCATTTTCAAAGCCAGCAACAGCCCATTGAGTTCTTCTCACAACCTGTCACTCTGACTTCTCTTCTGCCTCCCTCTTCCATTTTTAAAGACTCTTGTGATGACTTTGGGCCCACACAAAGTCTGTAACATAGTCACAAATTCCAGGGATTAGGATGTGGACATATTTGAGGGGGCATTATTTGTCTACCGTACCTGGAGAAGTCATAAAATCCGAGAAGAATGCCAGTGACTGACCTGAAGTTGACTGTTGGATGGATTTAGATCCATCCTTGGTGGATGGCTTTGAGGATTACGTGTGGTAAAGTAGGAAACATAAATGTAATTCATTTCCATTCCCCAGATATTTATGTAGATAAGGGATTTCCCTATTTCTCATCTTCCAACATTTCTCATTTATACCCCTTCCTCCATGCTTTATCACTACATTCCAAACACCTTCAGAAACTACCAGAAAATACTTCTCAACTGCTGAGTTAATTGTGGCAAGAGTGAAATTGTAGCGTTGTATGTATTGTATTTGAAGCCCCAAATGGTGACCGTACTTGCGGATTTCATAGGGTAAGCAGTAATGTTTGTTTAATGAAGGAACCAATCAAGGTATTTGAGAGTGATCAGGATTCCATTACCTTCCTTTCCCTTTAACTTTTCAGTCAGTTAAGCATCCAAGAGGAGGCTGGAGGGTTTCTTGGCATTCCCAGCATATCAGAATTGTTCAGTCCAGCTCAGGCTGAGTGGAGTCTCTCTGGGCAATTGTTCTCTACCTAACACAGTTTAGAAAATATTATTCTACTAGGTGGAGGTTAAATGTGTTTGGTTGTGACATGCTGGTTCACTTATTATTCAGGATTTTTCAACATCTTGGTTTAATGGAAGGAAGGAAAATTCCCTGGGGAGGGGGGTAATCAGGAGGCTGGGCCGTAGTCTCCATTCAAAGAGGTTGGTAGTTTTGGAGCATTTACAGTTACATGTTACAGTTACAGTTACAATGATCCCTTTACTCGTTCTTAAAAAAAAAAAAAGTTTATTTGTTTTGAGAGACAGAGTGTTTAAGCAGGAGAGGGGCAGAGGGAGAATCCTTAGCAGGCTTCGTGCTGTCTGTGAGGAGCCCAACTTGGGGTGGGATCTCACAACTTGGGGCTGAGATCATGTACTGAGCTGAAAACAAGAGTCCGACGCTTAACCGACCGAGCACCCAGACTCCTCCCTCGCTCCGCCTTTACTCATTTTTAATTGATGCTGCTGACTCCAGTTGCTCCCTGGTCTAGGTCATTATATACAGTGGACAGTTACCTTCCTAAAGTTGGGCAGATTTAATGAGATACTCTTTTTGCTTTGGTTGAGAATCTTGTAAAGCTTCCTTTGCACTGTCTGCAAGATTAAATACACATCATTCCATCATCAGCCTGCTGCCTGCCGTACAGGACCCAGTCCAATACAGATATTAGAGTTTCCATTCAGTTTCAGAAGCTCAGTATTCAGAGACTTGTTCAGCCATCTTGCTAGTTAACTTTGGACAAGTTACTTAGCCTATCTTAAGTTTGCTTTCTTATCTCAAAATGGGCATAACTCTCACTGGGGTTATGGGAGAGTTTGCATGAAATAAAACATTTGAATTGCTCTTAGCCCAGTGATTGTTGCAGAGTCGCCTTTAGCTCACTCAGTACATTTTAGCTCTTCTGTGGCCTTAGCTTTCAGGATTGCATGTTCTTTGAATGAAATCCTACTGCTTACCTAAATAATTAATAATACTTAAACTTAAAAAAAAAAAACCTGTCCTGGGGCGCCTGGGTGGCGAAGTCGGTTAAGCGTCCGACTTCAGCCAGGTCACGATCTCGAGGTCCATGAGTTCGAGCCCCGAGTCGGGCTCTGGGCTGATGGCTCGGAGCCTGGAGCCTGTTTCTGATTCTGTGTCTCCCTCTCTCTCTGCCCCTCCCCCGTTCATGCTCTGTCTCTCTCTGTCCCAAAAATAAATTAAAAACGTTGAAAAAAAAAAAAACCTGTCCTTCTGTTAATCTCAATTTAAGGTTATTTGTAGTCATTAATATGTTAACTTGTGGGTCCAGAGCAACGGGCATACTTCAGAACAAAGCTTTTCCTGGCTTTTTTCCCTACTAGAATATAAATTTCAGAGGGGAGAGAAGACACCTTGTCTGACTTGTTCTGTTACATCCCTAGCACCTTGGCCTTTAATGGGCACTCAATAAATGTTTGCTAAATGGGTGAATGAAAGAATAGTGCACATAGTGCATATTTGAAATTTATTATGCCTGGGCTGTCTGAATTGAAATCTGTGTTAACTGCTTACAAACAGTTGTCTAGCTAAGAATAGTGCAGGTTTGAGCACATCTATTAAGTGTGCTTGTCCAGAATAGTAATTGAGCAAAAACAATTTTAAGAGTAATAAAAGTGAAAATACATTAGTTTTAGTGTTTAGTGGAAGTTTTTAGTGCTTTTCTGAATGGTTGTTAGGTGTTGAAAGAGATTCAACTTTATGAAAAAGCTTTTGCTTTACTTTTTGAAGTTTCTGAATCTATTTAATGGAAAAATATCCTGAGTTTACAAGATGAATAAAGTTCATCTTTGTTCTATGATCGAAATTTTTGAAAAAGTATAAAAATAGTATTTGCTTACTTTAAAAGGAAAATTCAAATAGCAGTGAAGATTATAAATGTGAAATGTAAAAGCCCTCTTTTCCTTTTTTCCCCTCACTTTCCAGGCTGGGAGTATGTATGTGTGTTTGTTCTGTGTTGTTGTTGTTGTTGTTGTTGTTGTTTTTGAGTTGTCACACAAAGGAAACTATTTGCAGCAAATAAGGAATGCCTTCAGAGTGTGTTTAAAAAATTTTTTTTTAATGTTTATTTATTTTTGAGAGAGAGAGAGAGAGAGAGATGGAGCATGAGTGGGAAAGGGGCAGAGAGAGAGGGAGACAGAATCTGAAGCAGGCTTCAGGCTCTGAGCTGTCAGCACAGAGCCCAATGTGGGGCTTGAACTCACAAACTGGGAGATCATGACCTGAGCCAAAGTCGGACACTTAACCAGCTGAGTCACCCGGGAGCCCCTGGAGTGTATTTTTAAAATGCGTACTTCATACCTCCAGAGATTTTATATGTACATTTATAAGTGCAAGCTAATTATTGATATATATACTTAAAAAAACCCACAAATTGGTTGGTACTGTTGTGAATTACATTATTACTGTTTTAAGTGTGTAAGTTCTGGGGGCTCCTGGGTGGCTCGCTCAGTCGGTTAAGTGTCCGACTCTTGATTTTGGCTCAGGTCATGATCTCACCATTCATGAGACTCACAGTTCATGAGATGGAGCCCCGTTTTGGGCTCTGTGTTGACAGTGTGGAGCCTGGTTGGGATTCTCTGTCTCCCTCTCTCTGCCCTTTCCCCACTTGCGTTCTCTCTCTCTCAATATAAACAAATAAATGTTAAAAAAAAAAAAAAAAGCATAAGTTCTGGATTCAGATAGTCTCGGTTTGAATCCTGGTTCTTCTATCATTTACTAGCTGTGTTTTCTTGGGTAATTACTTAATATATGTATATCTTTTCCCTTTTTGTAAAAATTCTTTGTCATGAAATTATTATGAGATTAACTGAATTTATTATTTAAACACTTAGCACAAGTGTCTGATGCTTAGTAAGCACCCAGTATATTTTAGTTGCTGCTGCTGAAAATTGCTGTTTTCATGGAAGTATAACTGAATATTTTTTCTTATCATTACATATGTGTAATGTATATACACCTCATTGAAAAAAATTTGCTTGGTTTTCCATGGTATGGATGTACTGTAATTTATTTAATGAGGCCTTTATTAATGAGATTCTAGATTGTTTTCTGCTTTTTTTTTTTTAATACAGACCTGCTACAGTGAGCATTTACATATTTTTTGCATACTTATGGGATATATGCTGGGGCAGAAGTGTACAGGTAATTTGAGCTTTGGTAGATAAAACCTGTTTGCACCACACTCCCACTTGGAATGCATGAAAATGCCTGTTTCCTCACCTCTTTTTCCATATCGGATATTTCTTGATATTGAGCCCTTAAAACAAAATACAGAAATTGGGAACTGGGGTTGTTATTCTTCACCACTGATATCAAATTGTGATTTTTATCACAATAACTTCATGTTCACATTTTTTAAAACTTTTTAAAAATATTCATTTTTGAGAGAGAGAGTGTGAGTGGGGGAGGGGCAGAGAGAGAGGGAGACACAGAATCAGAAGCAGGCTCCAGGCTCTGAGCTGTCAGCCTAAAACCTGATGTGGGTCTTGAACCCTCAGACTTAACCGAAGTTGGCTGCTTAACCATGGCACCCCCATGATCACGTTTTTTGACTTCATAATAAGTAAGTGCTATCAATTTGAGCCATAAAATATACTTTATCCTAAGAAAATGCTACATTTATGTCATATATATTGGGTTTATATGTAAGATTTCATTTGTAAAACAGTTTCTGCTCAAAAATATTTCTCCGTGTAAGTAGTTTGCTGTTGCTTAAACAAATCATTGTTTTGTTTTGTTTTTTTCCTTTGGTCTTTGTTCTTTCCCCTGGAATTAGCTTCTGTACCTGCAAATTCCATTGTAAAAATCATCTCTCCATGAGGCGTTTATCATCTCATCAACCAGGCAAAACTCCTTTTGAATGTCCTGGAACTTTATTTGATATGCCCTTTATGGTACACACACAACTCTTAAGTTATACTGAAGTCATTGGAGTACTTGTTCTATCCTGTTCTTTAGATTGTGGTTCCCTGGAGATTAGGAATCATTTTTTTATTCACCCTTTTGATTCTTTGCATAATGCCTTACACATAAGTTAGGGACTAAGTATGTATTTGTTGATTCAAATTGGAATTAAATTTATACAGTTATTATATCTTGGGTGACCTGTTATTAGATTTAACAATATGTGTGTATACTCAACAATGGAGGTTGAAATTATACCCATTGATTTAATTCTTATCCTTGCCAACATAGTGCCAACGTAGGTATGTGTATGTGTACCTCCAGAAGTAAGTGCTATTCAGTAAGAGTGAGGCAAGTTTTTCTCAAAAAGGAACGTTCCCTGTGGGGGTCATTTAATCAAGGGCAGTTCATCATGAAATACTTATCCTAAGATTTTATTGAAGCTACTAGTTAGAGGGATCTCAGATTTAAAGGACCTGAAATGCTGTTGTTTGTAAGTGCCACCCTCATCCCATGCTTACTTACCCACTTCTGTTTTTCTTTGGTTTATTACCTTTAATACTGGTTTATCTAGCTATCTCTTCAACTAGTTCTTTGTGGGGCTTTTTTGAGGGTAGGAACCAATTCCTTTCATTTTTGTAACCAACATACTCTTTTTTTGAGAGAGAGAGAGAGTGCGAGTGAGTGAGGGGCAGAGAGAGAGGGAGAGAGAGAATCCTGAAGTGGGGCTCAAGCTCACTGGATTTGGGACTCGAATTCATGAACTATGAGACCATGACCTGAGCAGAAATCAGATGCTTAGCCAACTGAGCCACCCGGGTGCCCCCAGCATGACATACTCTTATGTATAGACGACCTTGTAAATGTTTGCTAAGTATGTATGCATGTATATAAAATATATTTTTTAATGTTTTTATTTATGTTTTTATTGTTTTTCTTAAATGTATGTATGTATGTGTGTATCTATGTGTGTATTTAGAGCATGCACAGGGGACGGGCAGGGAGAGAGGGAGACAGTGAATCCCAAACACTCTCTGGACTGTCAGCGCAGAATCCAATGCAGCATTCCATCTTACAACCCTAGAGATCAAAAATCAAGGGTCTGACGCTTAATCACCTGAGCCATCTAGGTACCCCTGCTATGTATATATTTTTTAACTTAGATACATTTTCCTCTTTTTTTTTTAAAGAAATATTTTATTTTTATTTATTTTCTAAAGATTTTTTTTTAAATGTTTATTTTTGAGAGAGAGACAGAGACTGACTGGGAAGGGGGCAGAGAGAGGGAGACACAGAGCAGCTCCAGGCTCTGAGCTGTCAGCACAGAGCCTGACTCAGGGCTCCAATTCACAAACCACAAGATCATGACCTGAGTTGAAGTGGAATGCTTAACTGACAGAGCCACCGAGGCGTCTCTAAAGAAATATTTTAGGGGCGCCTGGGTGGCGCAGTCCGTTAAGCATCCGACTTCAGCCAGGTCACGATCTCGCGGTCCGTGAGTTCGAGCCCCGCGTTGGGCTCTGGGCTGATGGCTCAGAGCCTGGAGCCTGTTTCCGATTCTGTGTCTCCCTCTCTCTCTGCCCCTCCCCCGTTCATGCTCTGTCTCTCTCTGTCCCAAAAATAAATAAAGAACGTTGAAAAAAAAATTTATAAAAAAAAATATTTTAAAACCTCTGATGCTGTTATGTCACTTACACAGTAGAGATATGTAGAATCTGTAAAGCCAATTGGAAGCTATGCAATAGCAGATGACCCATCTTTTAGCCACAAGGTGGCAATAGTTGAGCAAATATTTAGTTTTCTGCTTTGTGAATAATACTGTTTCTCAACGGTAGAGGGTAGCATATGATTTTCAGCACATTGAAAAATGGTTTGCGAGAGGTTTTGAGACCACACGGTAGAACGTTTTATTCTTTTAAGATAAGAGAATAACATTTTACTATGTTAGTTTATTTACATAGAATAGTAATGTTATAAGACAGTTTATATTTTTATTTTAGCAATATATTAGCTTTCATGCAGGTTTTAAAAAATATTGTTTTTCACTTTCATGAATATTTCTTACTGGTATTTTTTATTTCAAAATATTGGAACGTTCCAGAAGACAGAACATACAAATCAGATATTTTTTTCTCCCAGAATACCAAAAAAATCCAAAATATAACTTATTTAAAGGATTTGTTTTAATATCAGGGGGAAAATTCTCTTATTTTTAGAGTAAATTTTAAGTCTACTAAATTCCTATAGTAGTAATATTCTTTAGTTTTATTTACCCTTTTTTCTCACTAGTTTTATATTGACGACTTAAAAATTGTACCAATGTTTTATTCTCTTTATTTTTTTTTTTAAGTTTATTTATTTATTTTGAGAGGGAGAGAACAGGGCAGAGAGAGGAGAGAAAGAATCCCAATCAGGTCCTACACTGTCAGTGTGGAGGTCGATGCGGGGCTTGAACTCATGAACTGTGAGATCATGACCTGAGCTGAAGTCAAGAGTCAGATGCTTAACCAACTGAGCTACTCAGGCACCCTATACCAGTATTTTATGTAGGGGTACCTGGATGGCTCAGTCGGTTGTGTGACCAACTTCAGCTCAGGTCATGATCTTACAATTTGTGAGTTTGAGCCCCTTGTCAGGCTTTGTGCTGACAACTCAGAGCCTAGAGCCTGCTTTGGATCCTGTGTCTCCATCTCTCTCTCTCTGCCCCCCTCCTCTGTCTCTCTCTTTCTGTCTCTCTCTTTCAAAATTAAACAGTAAAAAAATTAAAAACGAATATGTAAAGGAATGTTGAAAAAGATTTCTGATTTTAACCATGGTGCCAGCTGGTTTTTACATTATGAAATTCTAGGTGAGTTATCTCTAAGTTAGTAAGAAAAGTCTTTTGAAGTGTTTTGTTTCACAGTGGAGTCTAACATTTTCAAAGCATGTTTAGAGAAAATTACTAGTCAATAAAAAAACGATAGGAGTGAATTGAAGTAGGTATAAATCTGTAGGAAAAAGTCAACACTTATAATATGCTTATAAATAATACTATACATTTCCTAAAGTAAAAGATAAATATATTCTAAATATATTCTGTATGTATTTTGTTTCATGGGTGGTCATATGATCTGATCATACTCTTTCAGGTTGTTTAGTGACTTCCCAAGTCAGCATTAACTTTGTGTATCTTTATTAACTCTCATTTTTGCTCAGAAATCTCCATTCTTTTAAGGTGTTTGGGTATTCTTTTTTTTTTCAAGGTTATATTGAAATTTCCTCTTTTGATTATGTAATAATTTTTAAAAATGTTTTAAAGCATTTTTTTAAACACTTTTTTATTTTAAGTAATCTCTACACCAGTGTGAGGCTCAAACTCACAACCCCAGGATCAAGAGTTGCATAGTCTACCGTCTGAGCCAACCAGGTGCCCCTATGTTAATAATAATTTTTAAAGTTGTTTTTTTTTAAATGTTCTTATTTATTTTTGAGACAGAGAAAGAGCATGAACAGGGGAGGGGCAGAGAGAGAGGGAGACACAGAATCTGAAACAGGCTCCAGGCTCTGAGGTGTCAGCACAGAGCCCGATGCGGGGCTCGAACCCATGGACTGTGAGATCATGACCTGAGCTGAAGTCGGATGCTTAACCAACTGAGCCACCCAGGCGCCCCAATAATAATTTTAATAACATGATTATGTCCCTTAAGTTTGCTTTTATCTGGTGGCATTAAATAACAAATGAAATAAAGGAAACTATCACGGTTGAGTGGAGCCTGGTTTGTAGAGATTTGGGAATAAAATTAAGCAGTGTTGGTTCATTTTGGATTTTGCCTTGCTTTTTAAAGCACTCTGCTCTTGGCCACTGTCAGATAATCAGAGGTGGACTTCCATTCCAGGAGTCACAGTTCAGCAGCTCTTCTCCGGCTGGTTACCCAAATTGAGACGGTTGTGTTCTACTAAAGGAGATATGTGTGCACCAGCACACAGGGGATTCATCCCAGAGAGATGAAAACTTACGTTCATATAAAAACCTGTATATAAATGTTCATAGCGGCTTTATTTGTAATCACCAAAAACTGGAAATGGCCCAGATGTTCTTCAACTGTTGAATGGTAAAACAAACTGTGGTACATCCATACCATGGAATACTACTTAGAAGTAAAAAATAACAAATGATTGATATACATAACAAATTGAATGACTCTCAGGGGAATTATGCTGAGTGAAAAAAGCCCATTCCGAAAGGTTACACAGTATGAGTCTGTTTATGACACTCGTGAAATGACAAAATTATTGAGATGGAGATCAGTGGTTGCTAAAAGTTAGAGATGGGGGTGGAGATCAGAAGGGAGATGGGGAGTTATACAAGAGCATCATGAGGGATCCTTGCAGTGATGGAACTGTCCTGTAACGTGACTGTGCTGAATACATGAATCTTCACATGTGATAAAATTGTGTAGAACTAGATACACATACAAGTAATTGGGTATAAAACTGGTAAAAATGTGAATACTGTTGGTGGATTGTATCAGTGTCAGTTTCCTGGTTTGGTATCTTATGTGGTCTCACAAGATGTTAGCCTTGGGATAACTGAGTAAAGGATGCAGGGGATCTCTATGTATTATTTCTTTTAATTACATGTGAATTTACAATGATCTCAAAATAGAAAGTTGAATTTTTTTAAAAAAGGATTATTTCCCTAGTCTGTCAGGCTCAGCACTGGTAAGACTAGTGAATTCCCTAAACATGAGCCCATGATCCCACATCATTTCCATAAAATGATTTCTTTGGTTAGAAACTGCTGTGTGGAATACCATGACAATGAATAAGAGATTCTGTAAGGTGGGTGGTGGTTTTGATAGAAGCTTTGTGGGCAGGAAAGGCAAATCCATATTTAGAGTAAGTGTTTATTCCAGTGATAATATATCACTGTCCTTTCTGTGTAGAATGGCTCAGCATAACCTGCCACCAGGTAGCAATCTGATCATTTCAGGGAATGATGCTATATTGGAAGCTTATTGTTGGTCTCTGCTGTTGGCATATTGGTCATTTATTTAGCAGTGACTGTAGCCAGATTAACATGGGTGACTAGAAGTCAGTGTTTCTGAATCAATGCATAACCTCCATCCCACGAAAATTCAGGGACCTGCCACCTTGGTGAAATTTTTCATTGGTTTGTGGCCTCTGGGATATGTTGAGATACCCCTCTTACCACTAAGACAGAAGCACATCCCTGCTCCTGTGGCACCTTTGTTATTGAATGCATTGGTGGGGGACAGGAATAGCTGGGGAAAGAGGTTGACATCCACAAGACTGGTTATCATCCCCTGATTATTAAGATTCTTTCTGCTAAAGAGATCATTTACATGTGACTCATTTATTTTCTCACTCTGCCCATTCAGAGAGGTCTATCCACATACCTCTTTCCCAGACCTTGCCATTTATTTCTCACTCATGTGCCTTCTCAATCCCTGACCACCCAGCAAAATCATTGGTCACTTCACACAGATTAATATAAATCCATACCTTATGTTATCTTTCCTTCCAGGCAAAGAGATCAGGTGCATTGCTCAAAGTTCTGTCCCCTGGGAGGCTGTTCCTTTATCCCTGTCCTTGAGGGCCACTCTAGTTCTGCATTATGATTCACCTGGAGAGGTCTGGCAAAATCTCCATTCTACAGCTTTATCTGCTACAGATACTTGAAATACTACCACATCTGCAGGGTCTTAAAGCCCAGGTAGTAGAGTCGCTTGCCTGGTAGTCTGGATCTATTGTAGAGCTTTGTCTTATTCTGAGCCTTCCTCCAAAAACTGGCAGCTTTTTGGGTCACTTTGGTAAAAGAGTTGGAGAAGAATGTCCAAATAAGGTATTTGTTGCCTCCAAAATTCAAAGAGACCCAGTAAGCACTGCACGTCTCTCTTAGTGGTAAAAATGTCCCAGACCACTGGCCTCCTAGGAATTTCACCAAGGCCCAGCATTTTTGTGAGATTTATTTCCTACCCTCTAGCATACATGTGTCTTACCATGTGTCTAGAGTAGTTCCAACTTCCTGCTTCCAAGTCCAATCAGTATGTGTTACAGACCAATATGATGTCCAGTGGAATGAAGCAGCAAAGCCCCTGTATGCTAGTTTATGACAGAGCTGGTGAATTGATGTAACTCTGAAGTATGTGTTGTTTACTGTTAGACCTAGAAAAAGAAAGCATTTGTCAGATCACTTAGCGCATACCAGGTGATAGGGGATATTTGATTTGCTCTAGCCATGAAACCACATCTGGAATAACAGCTGTAGTTGGAGTTACTACTTGATTAAGTTTATGGTACTAAATTAGCACTGTCTAAGACCCATCTGTTTTCTATAGGGCCACATAGGCAAGTTAAGTGGGAATATGGTAGAAATCACCATCCTGCATCTTCTAGGTCCCTGGCACTAATCATTGCAGTGCCTCCGGGAATGTGGTATTACCTTCAATGTACTTGTTTGGTAGGTAGATGAAGTTCTAATATTTTCTGCTTCTCCTTTCCGACTTTAATAGCCCTCACTGCACAGATTAAGGAACAAACGTGGGCATTCTGCCAGTTGCTGAGTAAAGCTATTCCCATTATGCATTCTAGAACTTGGGAAACAACCACAGAGTGAGTTCAGGGGATGGGCCTGAGCTAAAACTCCATTCTCCTCCTCCATGCCCTCATAAGCCTCTATTCTAACTAGAAGCAAATTGGGTCTTCAAGAGTTGTGTCAGTTCACATAATCCTTGAAAAGTGTGATTATTTCTCCTTCCCCAGTGGACACCCTAGTAAACAGTCACAACTCCCTTTAGGAGAGCTAGTAGGAAGATCAACAGTACACATTTTTAGCTATGTAGCAGGATCCTTCCTCAGTCTGCATGATCTCCTCTTCATTCAGAGGACTCAGTGTCTGGGAATTGGTTCAAGTTTGGGAATTTGTTGAGTGGCCCTGGCAGTCATTTGTGGTGATTCAGGGCAGGCTGTTCATTAGAACTATAGTGTTTTCCTATCTGTTTCATTTCTGGGACACCATAATCAATCAGCCAACACCAGAGAGCTCTTCAAGTCAGACTGTTTTGATTACTGTTTACACTCTGTTGCATTATGATAACCGTGCCCATCATGTTGTTGGCTAGTAAGTGCTGACCTGACTCCTGCCACTTCAGGGTCTCATTATCTCCACTGAATTCAGAGAGCTCTTTATGGCAGCAGCTCCCACCAGTCAGTCCTGCAGAGAACAGTCACCACACAGCAGTTCAGAAATGCTGGTGTTCCCCTCACAAATGCCTTTCCCTTAGGTTTGGTGAACTGAGTATCTTATAGATCCTCCTGGGGACCACAGTAAGGGCTAGGTGAAAAGGTCCACTCCAACATTCCGTTCTCTCCAAGCATTTGGGTACCTTCTTCTGTGGTATCCTAAGGAAGTTCTGGTATTTCAACTTCGTCTAGTATAGTCTACCTTTTGGTTCAGATGTTATTCAGCCAACTAAGCAAACTTTCAAAACCCACACCTAGCCTCTTAAGCTGACATTGTATCTGAATCTCTGCTCGGTGAGCCCATATTAGTCAATTTGGCCCAAGGCCATACTGTCTTCCCTTCACCCTGACCCAGGACCCTTAGGATCTATTCCCATACAGATCCTTAGTTTCTACTGATTTCCATTAACAAAATCATATAGTTCTTTTGGTGTGTAGTATACCCCTTCATGGACTATACTTTATATCTCACCCCTTGGGGTCTGCTGAGACTTGAATTTGGTTATAGGTCTAGTCCTATCCAATAGAACTTTCTGTAATGATGGAAATATATACTATCTGTGCTGTTTGCATATGGCCGTTGAGCATTTGAAATGTGGCTAGTGCAGTTTGGGAACTGAATTTTAAATTTCATTTAATTTTAGTTGAATTTGAATAGCTGCCTATGTCTAGTGGATACCATATTGAACGGTGCGGGTCTGCAAGCACTGAGAAGTGGGAGAGATGGATACTTAGGAGGACCAATGGGCCCCTACAGCTACCTCAGGGTTGACCACTGCTGGTACTTCAGGAAAGGGAAGACCAACCTCCTCACACTGGGAAGGAAGGGCCGCTTCTACTGGCAGAGGATACCTGGCACAGGTTAGGGGCCTAGGGGCTGCAGGTTCATCAGCATTTGCCCATATGTCCCGTGCTAAATTTCAGGATTCACCACCTTCCTAATCAATGCCCCAATTTTCATACTAGAGAACCTGTGAAATTGGGAACTCAGTTTGCCTTGCCATTAAGCCACCTGCAGAATTAGATGTTGGGTTTTTTGGGTTTGTTTGTTTTGGGTTTGTTTTGGTTTTTTGTTGTTGTTGTTGTTTTGAAATCTTGGGCCTGAGGCCAAAGGAGATAAAGATTTCTTTTAGGACAGTTACACAAACTTTCAGATCCCTTATGTTAACCTCTAGGCTGGTATTTAAAGCCCTGGGGCTATCATTTTCCAGTGCACTTAATAGCAAAGGACACTTTTATACTTCTCTGTTTTGACCTAATTGATATGAGGCAGAAGATACTTCTTCATGACAAAACCTTGTCATGATTATAGGTCGTTATGTTTCTACAGATGTTAATTTAAGTAGTTGCTTTGCCTTGTACATCGTTTACACTGTGGGCTATCAGTATCTCTTTTTTTTTTTTTTTAATTTTTTTTTTTTCCCAACGTTTATTTATTTTTGGGACAGAGAGAGACAGAGCATGAACGGGGGAGGGGCAGAGAGAGAGGGAGACACAGAATCGGAAATAGGCTCCAGGCTCTGAGCCATCAGCGCAGAGCCTGACGCGGGGCTCGAACTCACGGACCGCGAGATCGTGACCTGGCTGAAGTCGGACGCTTAACCGACTGCACCACCCAGGCGCCCCTATCAGTATCTCTTTTCATGAAAATGGGATCATGAATGTCTTTAGATTGAATGAATTCGGAGAATGAACCCCAGATAGCCCAGAATTAATTTAGATAACCCATCTTACAGTTGTATTCCTGTGGAACCATTTTGGTAGTCTCATCTTGTGTTCACAGAGACTTTTACCATAGGGACTTTTTCGAGTGCCTATATATGAGCCAGTTCCTGCCCTGGATACTTTTCCTAGACATTCTTTACTAGTTGTCCCTGTGTTTTTATTGTGCAGGGTTAGAATAAAAAGTAGAAGTAGATAGCAGTAGCATTTTATAGGAGATCCCTGAAAGCAAGTTTTGACTATTGTTTGTTAAACATTGGAATATGGACAATATAGAAAGGGATGGTACCATGGATAGGATGGAAATTGATTTCAAAAGTTTCTTTTTAGAATCGTCAGCAAATACTCTATCCTATTTTTTTTTTCTTCCAGGAACCAAGATAATATATTTATGTAAACTTTTTTAGTAGTGAACAAAACAGACATCTTTTCCATCTTGAAGTAAAGAAGACAAACATTTAACGATTGATTTTACATGTCATGAATGTTATCAAAGAATTTGTATAGTACTAGAAATGGAAGGTATAATGCTAAGTGAAATAAGACAGAGAAAGACAAATACCACATGATTTCACTCATATATAGAATTTAGGAAACAAAACAAGTAAACAAAGAAAAAAGACAAAACAAAACAAAAACTCAACAACCAAACTCTTAAATACAGAGAACAAACTGGTGGTTTCCAAAAGGGAGGTGGGTGAAAGTGGGGGAAATAGATACAGGGGATTAAGAGCACACTTACCATGATGAGCACTAAGTAATGTATAGAATTGTTGAATCATTATATTGTACACCTGAAACTGATATAGCACTGTATGTTAATTATACTTCAATTGACAAAAAAGAAATTGTATAGTACTGAGTTATATAGGATCGTAGAACATGACATTTAAAAAAATTTTTTTTAATGTTTATTTTTGAGAGAGAGAGAGAGAGAGAGAGAGAGAGAGAGAGTGTGTGTGTGTGTGTGTGTGTGTGTGTGTGTGTGAGGATTGGGGGAGCAGAGAGAGGGAGACACAAAATCCAAAGCACGCTCCAGGCTCTGAGCTGAGCTGTCAGCGCAGAGCCCTATGCGGGGCTCAAACTCATGAACTGTGAGATCATGACCTGAACCAAAATCGAGAGTCAGATGCTTAACTGACTGACTGACTGCCCAGGCGCCCATGCTCTATAATCAATTCTTAAAGGAAGCAGTCAACTCTTAGGTACCTGCTTTATCTATGACAACTCTATGAATGAGGTTTATAGCAACATTTTCCATAACCAGGGTTAGACACTGAGCTCCATGATATACCCGGCAGGTGATGGTTTGCCTACAGTCTCTGTAGTCTGCTTCAGCTAACAATGGTGGTTGTCAACATGGATTGAAGGAATTGCTACATTTATTGTTTTTAGAAAACATTTGAGAAGTAAATGAGGAATTCAGAAATGGTTCTGGATTATGATTTTTGAAGGAGAGCTTTGTCTGATTACTTGACATAGCATCCAAACAGTATAAGGAGTTTACAATTTAAAAGCAAATTCAAGTGTTAATCCAGGGATCTTATGCTTGTGGTAAAATCATTTCACTCACTGAAAATACATTGACTTCCACTGTAAAATGTGACAAAGTAGAGGCAAAAATAATGGAACAAAAAACAGTACCATTACTACTTGAATTTAAAATCTTCTTTAAAATATAATTATTCATGGGGTGCCTGGGTGGCTCAGTTGGTTAAGTGTCCAACTTTGACTCAGGTCATGATCTCACAATTTGTGAGTTCAAGCCCTGAATCGGGCTTTCTGCTGTCAGCACAGAACTTGCTTTGGATCCTGCCTCCCTCTCTGCCCCTCCCCAACTTGTTTTCTCTCTCAAAAATAAACATTAAAAAAAAAAAATATATATATATATATATACACACACATATATAAAAATATGTTTATATATATATATAAATTATTCATATCTTGAATAGCCGAAGCAATCTTGAGAAAAAAGAACCTGGAGGCACAACAATCCCTGATTTCAAACTATATAACAAAGCTGTAGTACTCAAAACAGTATGTTATTGGCATAAAAACAGACATATAGGCCAATGGAACAAAATAGAGAGCCTAGAAGTAAACCCACACTTCTAGGTGTGGGTATATGTTCAGTTAATTTATGATAAAAAGGCCAAGAATATACAATACACAATAGTGATGGGAAAACTGAACAGCTACATGCAAAAGAATGAAATTGGACCACTGTCTTTCAGCATACACAAAAAGTAACTCAAAATGGATTGAAGACTTGAATGTAAGACCTAAAACCATAAATCTCCTGGAAGAAAACATAGGTGGTGAGGTCCTTGACATAGGTCTTGGCAATGATTTTTTAAATCTGACACCAAAAGCAAAAGCAACAAAAGTAAAAATGAACAAGTGGGACTACATCAAACTAAAAAGCTTTTTACAGCAAAGGAAGGAAACAATCAGCAAAGTGAAATGCATTCTATTGAATGGGAGAAAGTACTTTCAAGTGATATATCTGATAAGAGGTTAATATCCCAAGTATATGAAGAACTCTTATAACTTGGTAGCAAAAAATCCCCAAACAACAAAAATGGACAGGAAATTTAAGTAGGCCTTTTTCCAAAGAAGACGTGGATGGCCCACAAGTATGCAGAAGATTCTCAGCATCATTAATCAGGGAAATGCAAAGCAAAACCACAATGAGATATCACCTCACACCTGTTAAAATAGCTATTATCAAAAAGACAAGAAATAATAAATGTTGGTGAGGATGTAGAGAAAAAGGAACCCTGTGCACTGTTGGTGGAAATGTAAATTGGTACAACCACTATGGAAAACAGTACAGAGGTTTCTAAAAAAGTTAAAAAAAAGAACTACCATATGACCTAGCAATTTCAATTCTGGTATTTATCTGAAGAAAGTCAAAACATTAACTCAGAAAGATGTATGCACCACTCACCATGTTCATAGCAGCATTATTTATAATAGTCAAGATATGGAAACAACCCAAGTGTCCATTGATGGATGAATAAAGAAAACATGGTGTGTATATATGTGCATATACATATATACAGTGGAATGCCATAAATGGTTCAGCCATGAAAAAAAGGAAATCTTGCCATTTGCAATAACATTCATGGGCCTCATTATGCTAAGTGAAGTAAGTCAGAGGAAGACAAATGCATATGATCTGACTTATATGTGGAATCTAAAACAAAAACCAAAATCTCATTTAAAAAAAGCTCATAGATACAGAGAACAGATTGGGGTTGCCAAAAGTAGGAGTTTAGAGGGTAGGGGCAGTAAATGGGGTCAAAAGATGCACACTTACACTTAAAAAAATAAATAGGTCAAGGGAATGCAGCATGGTGACTATAGTTAATAATACTATATTGTATATTTGGAAGTTGCTAAGACACTAGATCTTAAAAAATTCTCATCATGTTTTTTTGTGAGTATGTATAGTGAAGGATGTTAAGTAGGCTTATTGTGATTATTTCACAGTATACACAAATATCAAATCATTATGTTGTATACCTGAAATTGTTTTAATGGCATAACATAATGTTATTTGTCAATTATACTTCAATATAAAATATTCATAACTTTGTAAAGTTTATAGTATAAATATTTCATGACAGCACTAAAAGTCTTGAGATCTTATTAAATAATTAGTCGATAACATTCAATTATTTTCTGAAACTTAGGAAACACCTTTTACTATCATACTAATCTTAGCCCAAAAATCTCTTCACAGTTATGAAGGAAATTGTGTTATTTTAGGAACAGGCCCTAGTGGTGGCTAAATTATTTTCAATAAATGTTTAACCATTAGATTTACTACTGGATCTCCCTGTCATCTAAGGCTGTTTTAATTAGACCCTGGCTTCAATTGGAAGTCTTCCAAAGTAGGGGGGGAAAGGAAAAGGAGGAGGAGGAGGAGGAGGGGGAGGAGTGAGGAAGGAGGAGCTGTCAACCACAGGAGTGAGGTACTGGGAAAGCAGGTCCTAGGGACAAAGGGAGGGACCCTCTTTGACTGCAGGCAGGATGAGAGCCCAGCGTTGATATTCTGTTCATTCCTTTGAGTGGTGCTCTTTTCAGCCGCCCTGGTGGCAGCTGTTGTGGATGACATAGTGGCTGGCTAGTCGAATAGTAGTAGTAGCTGCTCTCTTGCCACTGCTGGGTTGGTGTTACTGTTTGCACGGCCTCTAGAGGGCAACTCCTAGCCTTTGTTTGTGTTGAGCCTGTAGGATGTGTTTCATCCTTGGCTGTCTGCAAGAGAGAACTATTTTTTCAAGGTGCTTGTTTAAGGACCTTTAATATCATATTCTGTAGAGTTATAAAACTAGTGTTACGGCTCAAAGCATAATATTCCTGGCTACCTTTTCGGTTCTGTTTGCCATCTAGATCTTCTGACTTGTCTTTGGTTTAGATCGACACTTAGTACTCAGGATTCTTTCCCAGTGTGTTTCAATCCTCTGTAACAAACCCATCACCATACCCTCCTTCTAGCATCTAAAGGACTTGGTATCAGCCAAATGTTTCGACTTTCATTTCCTTTGGCTTTCTTTTTCTTGAGGCAAAGGTCATAAGCTTTGGTCTTTGGGCCAAAGTGTGTTTCATCAGATTTATAAAATGAAAGGCTTTTTTTCAATGTGCGAACATTGAAAAATTAGAAATTTTACATTGATACTTGGATTTTTGGCTTTTCTTGGAAAATCAAAAGATGTGGCAACACTGGACCTGAATTGCAATTGCAGCTAGAGCTGAGTAGTGGCTCTGCCTTTTAGACTGGCACGTATTCTGCTGGTTACCAAGTCCCCACCCAGCCTGGCATTTGAGTTTGTAATCCTTGGAGTACTACATGCGTTGAAAATGAGTCATAAGTATGGTTTAATAGTTTTTAAGGTAAGTATTCTCTCGAACTCTTAATAATTCTCTCTTAAATAACAGATGTAAAACTTACTCCAAATACAGGATGTAGGTAAATTGTTAGTATTCTTCTGTAATCGGTTCTCACAAATAGAAACTTAGTAGTTCCCTTAGTTTGAGCCAAAGAATGCGCATACCACATGCACAAATTAAAGATGAGTAGAAGGTACAAGTCTGTACTCATGGATTTCGGAAAAAGCGTGTGTTTGGAAAAAAGTTTGTAAGTTAAAAAAAAATTAAAAGGTAAGGAGCCTGCATTATAGGATCAGTCTTACCTCAGGTAAATTCAATCTGTAAAAAGATTGGAAAATGAGCAGCACAAAACAAGAAGCTATTTTTCCTTGAAATTTTACTTTAGGAAGAAGAAGAAAATTGTAACAAAGCTATTATAAAATATTATATAACAAGGACTCATGTTCATCCTGGTAACTGAAAGACCTTTAATCATGTTTATCTTAATCTATATTTAAATTTAAAAAACGCTTTTGTTGGGTTATTTTTTATTTAAGTATAATTAACATACAGTGTTATATCAATTTCAGGTGTACAATATGATTCCACAATTCTATACATTAACGCTCATCACAATAAGTATACTCTTAATACCCTTTATCAATTTCACCCATCCTCCCACCCATCTCCCCCCTGGCAACCACTAGTTTATTCTCTTTATTTAAGAGTCTTTTTTTTGGTTTGTCTCTTTTATTATTTGTTCTTTTGTTTGTTTTGTTTCTTAAATTTCACATATGAGTGAAATCATTCCGTCCCAGATATGTGTGAAATCATGTGATACTTGTCTTTCTCCATATGACTTATTTCACTTAGCATTATATGCTCTACGTTGCACCCATGTTGTTGCAAATGACAAGATCTCATTCTTCTTTGTGACTGAGTAGTACTCCATTGTATGTATATATACAACATCTTCTTTACCCATTCATCTGTCACTGGATACTTGGGTTGCTTTCATCCTTTGGCTATTGTGAATAATGCTGCAATAAACCTAGGGGTACATGTATCTTTTTGCATTAGTATTTTCTTTTTTAACATTTATTTATTTTTGAGACAGAGACAGAGAGAGAGCATGAACAGGAGAGGGTCAGAGAAACAGGGAGACATAGAATCTGAAACAGGCTCCAGGCTCTGAGCTGTCAGCACAGAGCCCGACGCGGGGCTTGAACCCACGGACCGCAAGATCATGACCTGAGCTGAAGTCGGACGCTTAGCCGACTGAGCCACCCAGGCGCCCCAAGTATTTTCATTTTATTCTACTCAGTAGTGGAATTACTGGATCATATGGTAGTTCTATTTTTGAGGAACCTCCATACTGTTTAGTCACTCTCATTAAACTTGAATTTGAAGGGTTTTTTTGTTTTGTTTTGTTTTTTGGCACATGATCAATATTAGGAATAAAGTGAGTCACCTTCTTGGATACTGTACTCACATGCTCAGACTGACCTCCCTCTGTCCCCATGCTAGGAGCCTTTGTCTAAGGATACTCCTTACTTTGTTCACATTCCAGATTCTACTCTGAGCCACCACATTTGTATTATCTGCCACCAAGGGCTTTTCTTGGTCTCTTCTTCAAGAAGGAAAGGGAGGAAGAAGAAGTTGAAGACTATATCTAGCTTTTTAAAGCAAAGTTCCAGGGGTGCCTGGGTGGCTCAGTTGGTTAAGCATCTGACTTTGACTCAGGTCATGATCTCATGGTTTATGAGTTTGAGTCCTCATTGGAGGAGCCCAAGCCCCGCTTTAAATGAGCATGAGCCCCAGCTCGGGTGAGCATGAGTCCCATTTTGGGTAAAACACGAGTCCCGCTTTGGGTAAGCCCCGTTTCTCTCTCTCTCTCTCCTACCCCTTGTAGGATTCTCTCTCCCTCTCTCTCTGCCTTCTCTCATTTGTGCTCCCCCCTCTTAAAAAAATAAATACCCCCCCAATAATTCCATTTAAATATTTTTTAGTATTGCTACAAAATGTAAATATATATGGCACATTGACTTTTAAAATTTTCTTCTGTAAGATTTTCTTATATCTATCATATTATATGTTTATATTGAATTATATGCATATAAATATCTCTTTTTATTTTTAGGGCTCTCCAAAAAATGTGGAATCCTTTGCGTCTATGCTGAGACATTCTCCTCTTACACAGATGGGACCTGCCAAGGATAAACTAGTTATTGGACGAATCTTTCATATTGTGGAGAATGATCTTTATATTGATTTTGGTGGCAAGTTTCATTGTGTGTGTAGAAGACCAGAAGTGGATGGAGAGTAAGTAGAATCATTTCCAAGTTTTTTTTAATACTGTTCATAAAAGTTGAGATACGTCAAAAGTATTTTTGGACTTTAATTGGTGATTTTCTAAAAGACAGAAAATATGCTTTATTTCTCTTCATAATGCTAGTTAGGGAAGTTAGGCCAGATTCGTGTCATGTTATGTTAGTCACCTTAGCCTAGATTCATATCTTCTCAAAGCCGTGAGAGCAGTTTTGGGGAAGATCTGAATGTTCATCTTAGTAATAAACTATCCCCACCATAAAATGAAAACCAACTTTATAGTAATATATGCTGCTCAGGCGATTTTACGTGTAACCTTTTTGCCTCTTCCTCTGTTCCACAGTCTTCTGCTTCTCAGAGAAGCCTCCCTTTCTACTTCTTCGTGCGCCTTTCTCTCCCACTACCAAATTCTGATGCTTTATTATTTTCCTTTCTTATTCTGTATCTACTCTCAGAATTAGAATTTTCCCTATTATGGAGCAGAATTCATTCTGTTTATAGGTAAAGATATTTGTGAGTATAATGCACTGGGGAAACCATTAAGATGACAGATCTGGGAGTAGAGTATCGAGAGTGAAGGGAGATGTGGAACAAAGGTTCTGAGATTGGAAAATGATAGTAAGCAAAATAGGAATGATTTTTTCCCATCAGTTTTTAATGTGTACATTTTTAAAATTTCAGTATTTCTGGTATCAGGATGCAACTTACAGTTGATGTTATATCAATTTAATTGACAGTGTTCTTTATTCTTAAAGTAATGGTGAGTCTAGTACTCAGTGGCATCTTAGGATGAATTACAGTGATTGAAAAGTTTGTGATGTTCAAGGATGAGTCATATTGTAGAAATGAATAGGAAGAGAGTGTACTCTAGATCTAAGAGAGCAATTATGAGAATTGGTTGCCTCTCTCCTGAGAGCTCTGGATACCTAAAGGTCCGGTTAATACAAATTTCCTTAGATCAGTGGCATTTGAGTAAATATTTAATGACTAGTTGTCCAATAAAAAAAAAGGCCCCGATTTGCCAATTTCTGTGGCGTAAAACACTCCCACCTTGGTCAATTTTAAGTCACCAGTGTAATGTCACTGAATGCAGAATTGGGAATATTTGTACACAGTCCAGCTCCCACAAGCTGGTGCAGTCTGGAGCCAGCACACCTCTACCTCAGATAATCAGAAGCTAAGCAGTGTCTTGCAAGGTAAGTGCCATGAACCGGGAGATCCTGGAGGAGAAAATGGACTTCTTATGCTACCTGGCATCGAGAGGTAATGACTCAGGCATAGCCTGTCTTGGTATATCAAATAACATACAAGCTGGTCAAAAAGAGTAAAACCTCAAGAAATTTCTAAGTAGGATAAGTTTGTCAATCCAGATATTAATACTGTATGTCTGTTGTGTAATGGGTCATCGAAGGGATTAAATCAGATAATGTATGGAAAGATTAGGACAGTGACTGGTGTATAATAAATAGATGCTACTATTACTGCTGTTCTTGAAATCCTGGTGATTTGGATTTTTGAGAACTGACGGTGACATTCCTCAAGAATTCCTATTGATGAGGATTCGTGCAGGAGGCAAGTGCGAAGATAGGCAGTCCTAAAGTTATCCTTCAAGAGAGGCATCCTGAGGTCTTGGGTGCTGTCAGCAGTAGCTGTGGCAGGTCATTTTTCATTAATAGAACATATATCTGTAATTTAAAAATGAAGTACTGTTTTATTTTATACAAAGAAATTTTCTCATCTCCTCCCTACAATCAGTAAGCTTTTCCTCATGCTGCCATGGGCGCTACCTAGTCGCGGTGGCCATCTTTATTCTTACAAGCCAACCTAGTTTGCAGCTAGAACATCAGGTATTAACTTTATAAAAAATGCATTTTACAGGTAACTCTGCTGGATTATGAGTATGTCTCCTGCTCAGGTAGATGTATTATAAGTAGCAAATGCAATGTACACTTTTCCTTATGTTTGTGGATGGAGTTTTGTTTATGATACTTCTTTCACGGGTATTTATGTCTTTGTGGGTATTCTTTTATGTATACTGTCCTTTTTTCATTAACATTTTAAAACATTAGTTTGGTCATTATGTTTTGTTTTTGAGCATAATATTTCAGAATGCATTAGAGACTAGAAGTTCTAATTTGATTCTCAGGCCTTACTGACTAAATCACAGAATTTTAAGTATCAGTATTTGAGACTGTATTTCTCTAATAAGTGCTATAATATGGTTTGAGTATTTTATGTACAGTATAGCTTAAAATAGTTAAATACTAGAAATTATTGCAACATTTATTAAACCTTAAATTTTCATCAAAAACTATACACATACACATATCCTATTACAGAAATTACCATATGGTTGAAACCTTCATCTCCACATATGCTCTGCCAGTGAAGCAGTCCATTTAAGAAAAGTTTTTTGGAGTGTGAGGGATGGCTCATAATAATTTTGCCAGTAAATTGTCTAGCCTATGGAGCAGTCACCGTATTAGTATTTTTCATGTGCTTAGCACAGTTAAATGCCTGCACCTCTGTTTTGTAGTTATCTTTCGACTCCTGCCCCCATCGGCCTACCCAGGATCCATTCACCAGAAGTTCCCACTTTAACTTCCAAATCAGTCGCAAAATCAATACATTCATGACTGAAGATCATGAAGAAGGGTCAGTCATACCAGTGCAGGAGGAGTTGATTAATTTGTTTGTTCATTCATCTGTTCAGCAAATATTTATTGGACCTCTTCAGCTTGGCAGTTACTGTTCTACCTGGGAAGGGCTGGTAAACCAGAGCTCCTAGTTGCCCTCATAAAGTTGGGCGACTTCTACTGGAGGATAAGGGGAATAGATAGTAAACAAGTATATAAATCAATTTTAAAAATTGGTAATTACATGAGTAAAAAGGGATAATATGGTGAAAAAATGTCTGGCGAGTAGAAGATAACAGTAGTTAGAAAAGGGGCTTTGACCTCTATTCTTCTATTGCTTAAAGTCTGAAATACCCTCTGAGGACTTTTTTTTTTTTTTTTTTTCTTTTGATGATAAACAAATGTCAAGGCTTAAGTTCTATTCCTCTCTGGTCCTACAGACTGATAATATTATTTCCAACAGTGTGCTAAAAGGAGGAGTTCACTTTAGCCAAGATGTGATCTGAATAGTTCGGTTACTCTTGTTCCACATCCTCATAGCTATGCAGGTAAAAACTGCAGCTCCATATTTACATACATTGTTTTGGGGGGAGAAACTTTGTATCTTAGAAAATTCCTTGTTGTCCAGGTTTTTTAATGTTTTTAATGTTTATTTATTTTTGAGAGAGAGAGACAGAGCACAAGTGAGGGAGAGGCAGAGAGAGAGGGAGGCACAGAAACTGAAGCAGGCTCCAGGCTCCGAGCTGTCAGCACAGAACCTTACACGGGGCTCCAACTTACAAAGCGTGAGATCGTGATCTGAGCCGAAGTCAGACGCTTAACCGACTGGGCCACCCAGGCACCCCCTTGTTGCCTAGTTTTTAATTCATCCTGAAAAGAAGGTTTCTACCCTTCACAGAATATTTATTAAATTTCCTGAATTCTATGTGTAGAAACTCTTAGGTTCTTTCCAAAACCCTTCTCTAGGTCTCTTATAGCTACCTGTCACTTATGTTTTGAAAGTGTTATAGAAAAGTATCAGATCAGCATAATTACTGTTTCAGTTACTTTGCTTTTCTACCTGTATCCAAGACAAAGTTTGTGGAGGAATTATTTTATTCAGATGTTACCTGTTGTCTTTATAATTGGTAGAAAGATGATACCACCAAATCAGAAAGTAATGAGATCCAGGTAGGTCTCTGGTCCCCTTTCATACCTACAAGTTTAGATTATATGATAGAGCAGCTTATTGGGCTGGACACATGTTTGCTCTCTATCTCCATGATGTCAGGCTAACTGTGACTGAGCAGATTTTAGGAGGGTAATTCTGACAATGGCAGAACTTCTTGCTTTGATACATTTACTTAAGAGACAATGAATAAGATGTAGATATTTACATAATTTGTTCATCATTCAGCATTCATCAGACCTGCTGTTTAAAATCCCTTTTGAGGACCTGTTTTTTTTCTCTCTTCGGTTTGACTTTGTTGTGGTTGAATCTATTCTGCTTTAGGACAGCTTAATGACATGCAAAGAAAAATACTCCAATTTACCAAAATACCCAGTTTCGCAAAATGTTCTAATTGTTTTCATTATTTTTATTAATTATTTAATTTACTTTTATTTTTTCATTTTTATTTTTTTCATTATATTTATTATTAAATTTTTTTATTAAGTTTTAATTCCAGTATAGTTAACATACAGTGTTGTATTAGTTTCAGGTATCCAGTGTAGTGATTCAACAATTCTATACATCACTCGGTACTCATCATGATAAGTGTACTCTTTAATCCCCATCACCTGTTCCCCTATTTCACCCATCCCCCTACCCACCTCCCCTCTGGTAACCATCACTTTGTTCCCTGTAGTGAAGAGTCTTTTTCTTGGTTTGTCTCTTTTTTTCCTTTTGCTCATTTATTTCTTAAATTCCACACAAGTCAAATCATATGGTATTTGTTTTTTTCTGACTGACTTATTTCACTTAGCATTATACTCTCTAGCTCCATCCATATTGTTGCAAATGGCAAGATTTCATTCTTTTTGTGGCTAAATAATACTCCTTTGTATATACATGTATACCACATCTTCTTTATTCATCTGTCAGTGGACACTTGGGCTGCTTCCATCATTTGGCTATTGTACGTAATACTGCAATAAACATAGGTGTGCATGTATCCCTTTGAAGTAGTGTTTTTGTGTTTGGGGGTTAAATACCCTGTAGTACAGTTACTGGATCATAGGGTAGTTCTATTTTTAACTTTTTGAGGAACCTCCATACTGTTCTCCACAGTTGCTGCACCAATTTGCATGCCCACCAACAGTGCACAAGGGTTCCTTTTCCTCACCAGCAGTTGTTGTTTCTTTCATTATTGCTTTTTAATATAGTTGATGGTATTTTAAACTTAGAGCAGTTGATAAGAATCAGAAATAATTTTGGTTAACTGAATATTCTCATTAGCTAAGTAATGGCCTTTTAGTAAGTTCTACAACTTTTTTGTTTTAATATTTGTTTTTGGTTATAGTTTGCTCTACATCTAATGTGGGGCTTGAACTCATGACCCTGAGATCAGGAATCACATGCTCAACTCACGGAGCCAGCCAGGCACCCCAATTATAGTTTAAAGGAACAGTTTCTGGGTGCTTGTATGGCTCAGTCAGTGGAGTATCTGACTCTTGATTTCAGCTCAGGTCATGGTCCCAGGGTCATGGGATCAAGCCCTGCATTGGGCTCCACACTGAGCATGTAGCCTGCTGAAGATTCTCTCTCTCTCTCTTTCGCCCTCTGCCCATCTCCCCAACTCACGAGCTCTCTCTCTCTAAAATAATATAAATAAGTAAATAAATAAATAAATAAATAACAGTTTTCAGCCTTTGTCCCAAGAAACTCTAGAGTTCTGCAGAAAGGCTTCAGAGATTGTTCTGGGGGTAGTGGGGAAATTAGGCCCTACTTTCAGAGCAGCTCTACATTCATTATTTTATTACAGTTCTGGGAACATTTTGTTTAAAATGTGTATGGGAAATAGTGGTAGTATTTCTACCACCAAAAAAAAAGTTTGAAAAACAGTTTTAAAAGAAAATTTATTCTAGAAAGACATATTAATGGTAACATTCAGCATACAAGCATTACATTCAGAGTATAATCACAGTGGTATTGTGATCTACTTAGACTCAGTTGCAAAATAAAAATGTTATAAGTAAATTCAGAGGGTTTGAAGGAGTGGATGGCGCCTAATTCTAATAGTACCAACCTTAAAAGTTTTAAACATTGTATTATTTTTCTTTCATGTCAAATTATGACTTGAAATCAGAAATCAGATTATGACAAATTAGAATGACTCAGGCATTAACTTCTTTGGCAGTTATCGAATCAGCTGATTGCTAAATTAATCAGCATTCTCTTCTATAAAACCCACTGACTGATACCGACACTAACTGGGAAAGAGATTTGTGGTCCTCCGCTATATTGACACTTTGACTTCTTCCAGTTCAGCTGTATCTTTAGCTAAATAAAGCTAGTTGTGTTTGTTCCAAAATCTGCTTATATTATCGTTAAGTAATTTTTTAAATTATTGCATAAATTAATAAAATATGACCATGGAAAGGGTTTTTGTTCTTTAAGAAAGCTCATTTTAATGTTTTGGAAAGACCCCATAAAGGAGAGATTTTTTTTTTTTTTTAATTTAAAGAAACTACTCTTGAATTAGTTTGGGCAAGTAAACCATAAAGATTGGTTGGGGGAATCCTGAAAATCTGGAAGGAATTGCTTTCCAAATGTCTTTCTGTTCCTGGTTTACTTTAAAGTGGCTGATCTGGCAATCCCAGACATTGTCGTATGGGTATTGTTTATGTAAGGAAATCAGTGCAGAGCTCCAGTAAGTGGACCTCTCCTCAACAAGAAAGCCTGGACTTCTATCAGATTATTTGCATTACTTGTAAATTGATGTCTTCACAGAGTACGTGTAGACATTTTTAATGAGTTCTCACTTTAACCTACTTTTCCATGAGCCAACCTATGAGTCCAAGGGCTTCTACTGTGACTTTTCCATCATGTGAACCTGCCTGCCCTTTTCTTTAGACATTTTTTCTTCTGTCATTAACACAGCATACAGTTTCACTAATTTTGTGCTAGTGTGAATTAAGATTGTTCCCTTTTCATAGTCCCATCTGATAATCATAATAGCTCGTTTTTTGAAAACCTACATTGACGCTTTATGTGTATTGTCTGATTTATTCCTCATAAGAAGCATAGAAAGTAGAGGGTATTATCCAAATGAAGAAAGTGAGTTTTCAAGCATAGTGTGCTGCAGTGATACAGCTGGTAATTAATAAGGCAGGGATTCAAACCTAGGGCTGTGTGTACCCAACATAGCTCCTGAATGTTCTTTTCACTCTACTGTGCTGTTCTCTAAATCTCACAACATATAGTTACTAAGTATCACAAGAGCCCCCTAAAATGATCTCACATATGAGCCAGTTTTCATATCATGGTCCCTGAGGCAGGCAGTGTGGTCGTGAAGCTCTACGGTAGTCTGTTAAAGAATGGTAGGTAGCCTGTTACAGTGTCCTTGGCTATGGTGTCCATGGTCTAATATGTTTGGATAGTTGTTACCACTAATAAGCTAATGACCACTGGGTCCAGGCTTGTTTCAGAGTGGATGTGTAACATAATTATGGTGAGACCTGTAGCCATAGGAACTGGTTAATGGCTGACAGTGATTCATAGCTTAGAGACAGCAGGCCTCATGTTATTTGGGAATGCTTTATTTCAGAAAAGTTTATTCTGCAAATAGTAGAAAGTTGACTCTTGATACATATAATACTCAATTTTTAATTCTTTGTTTCTTTTTGTAAAATATGTCACCTACGTTCGCCTTGTCACTACTAAAGTAGTTTAATCTGTTTTTATGATCTTTGTTTTTTGATGAACCAGGGTCATAATTATAAACATTAATGTGTGTTGTATCATAATTCAAATATATAGAATTATTGCTCCTTAGCCATACAACCCTCCAGGTCTGTGGTTTTTGTGTTTCACCTTTCCATGTCATCATTCTTTTCTGCTGTTGTCCTGGGTCTGCATTTTTAGGGTTTTTTTGAACTTTTAACTTTTCTTCTAATATTCTGATGCCCAGGAAATTGGTCACCAAATGTGCTTAAAATAAGAACAACTAGTGTCTGAGTAATAACCTCTGAGCCTCTTCTGGAAGTAAAGTGTATGTACTTTAGTACATGGGCTTCAACATGTATTTTGACAGCTCCTAAACTCCTCTGCTTAGTTCTCATTGGGTTCTGTGGAGACTTGATGTCACCAGATAACTAACTTCCTGATAAGTGAAGTGTAACTAGGTTGGCGTCTTGCCTGTGTTCACTGCCTGTTCACTGATGCCTTTGATAGGGATTGTCACATATCAGGACAGTGTTTGTTGAACCAGTCAATGTGCTGAGCGTCTTGGATGAGTATTTATTGTGGTTGAGATTTTAACACCTTCAGTAGAAACAGTAGTGAAAATAAGATGGGATTCGTGGGCCGCAAATACTATTTGAGATGCTATCAGTTCTTACTGTGAATTTGTAAATAAATGAGTAAATTCCTTAAGAACTTTGTAAAACCCAGAGTATTGTTTTATGGCGTTGATTAGTTTTATTGGCTTGGAATGTACCTATAGTATATTTTATCAGTCGCAAGAATTAAGCTGCTGATTTTATTATTTTTTTAATTAAGTTTTTATTTTCGTTCTAGTATAGTTAATATACAGTGATATATTAGTTTCAAGTGTATGATATAGTGATTCACCAATTCTGTACCTCATCCCAGTGCTCATCATAAGCACTCTCCTCAACCCCTATCACCTGTTTCACCCCTCCCTCCACCCACCTCCCCTAGGTAACCATCAGTTCGTTCCCTATTAGTTAAGAGAATCTGTTTCTTACTTTCTCTCTTTTTTTCCTTTGCTCATCTGTTTCTTAAATTCCACAGATGAATAAAATCATATGGTGTTTGTCTTTCTCTAACTTTCTCTGTTTCTTAAATTTGATTCTTAAATTCCACATATGAGTGAAATCATATGGTATTTGTCCTTCTCTGACTGCCTTATTTCACTTAGCATTATACTCTGTAGCTCCATCCATTTGTTGCAAATGGCAAGATTTTGTTCTTTTTTATGACTGAATGATATTCCATTATATATAGATAACACACACGTGCACACTCATGCACACACACCCACATTTTCTTTATCAATTTTATTTTTAAATGTTTATTTTTTTGTTTTTGAGAGAGAGAAAGAGAGAGAGAGTGTGCACACACAAACAGAGGAGGGGTAGAGAGAGGGAGACAGAGAATCCGAGGCAGGCTCCAGGCTCTGAGCTGTCAGTGCAGAATCCGACTTGGGGCTTGAACTCACCAGCTGTGAGATCATGACCTGACCCAGAGTCAGAGGCTCAACTGACTGAGCCACCCAGGCTCCCCGTCATTAATTTTATTTTTAAATAAACTAGGTCATGGTGCAGTTGTTCGCTGAGTCAGCAAACGTTTAATGAGCAGCTGTTATATGCCACCTCTGTGTTTAATGCTATTGATGTACAGATTAAAGACAGTCCCTGCTTTCAGGGAGTTGAGGATTCAACCAGGTGGATAGAGAAGCAAATCAATATATATAACACTACATAAGTTCTATTTACTGTATCCTACAGGAATAGAGAAGAGGGGATAGATGATTCTGTTAGATTGTCAGAGATGGTTTCCCAGAGGAACTAGCAATTGAATTGAGTTGTAAAGGATGAAGGATAGGAGATGCAAAGTGCAGAAAATGGCTGCACTTGGGAGAGTTTTAAGTGAGAGAGAGCCTGGCTTTTCTGGGAACTGAAGTGGCTTAGTTGACTTAAGTTTAAAAGTGATGAGAGAGTGGGGAGATGGAGAGCCAGATCTTCAAGGTATTTATATACCATTCTAAAAAATTGGGGTTTTATTTTGAAAGTGACAAAGAACCATGAAAACATGGGCCAGGTTTGTGTTTCAATGAGATCATTCTGGTGGTGGTGGAGCGTATATTGGAAGAATGAAATTGGAGTTAGGGAGCCCAATAATGAAGCTTTGGAAAGAAGTGATGAGAACTTGACTTAAGTCTGAGGGTCAAAAGAAGAGACTTTCATCAGCAATTTAGGAGATAGAAGAAACAGGTCTTGATGACTAAGTATGGATGGTAAGGTAGAAGTTTTGATTGATGTTTGATTTAAGACATGAATGACCAGGCAGATAGTAAGTCAGGTTGTGTTGGGGAGGTGGAGATGGGGAATGTATTATATTGATATTTTTTCCTGCTTCAAAAATATAAATTACATGCCTAAATTTAGATCAGTTTTGATTCTCTCATGCCCACTCATAGACTACTTCTGATTAGTATCAGTTAAGGAACATTTCTCTTTTTACTGAAATACAAACTCCTTGTGGTTAAGCCATGCTTATCTTTTTGGTTAAAGAGCCAAATTTTCTAAATCTTATAATTTCATTGTTCTTTTTTAATTCTGATTTTTCAAGAATTGTATACATTTCTGTAAAATCCTGAAGTCCAGTTTTCAAATGGAATCTATTTATTTGTTAACGTGTTAATGAAGATCACGTCTTTTAAAGCATTATTTCTACATTGGCATCTCTATCAAAACACACGTGAGTGACAGTTCTGAAAATCGAAGAGTTTCAAAACAAGCATGATTGGCAGTTCTAAGGTAACTAGCGCGTGCACTGAATTTCATCTGTACTTTTGTTTGACACTGAGGTGGAAAAAATGAGCTAATTTCCCAGGCTTTGTTTCTATTTCAGGTTGTGTGATATATGGGGTCAAATAAAGAGTGGGATGGATATTGAATGTTTCAGAAACCAAAGTTTTCAAGGTGTATTGGTGGGGGAAAAGAGAATATAAAGAATTTGAATTGAGTAGTTCTTTTTATTCCAGCAGACATGGTAGGTACACAGTTAAAAAGTATGGCACGTTTTTAAATAGATTTGTGATTGAAACTCATACTATCAGATTTTCTTAACAGAGCTCGGACTGTTTTTTCAGGTAAAAGAGCATCCACTATATTTAACTTTTTAGTAGGAAGCCTTAAGGGTATGTGTAAATTATAAAATATGATCTCAGAAGTGTTCTGAGTTCAGGAAACACACGTAATCAGGCTTTTGAATAGCATTAGACTTAACAACAACAACAAAACCAAGCTCATAGAGAAAGAGAACAGATTGGTGTTTGCCAGAGGCAGAGGATAGGGGATGGGCAAAATGGGTGATGGGGTCAAAAGGTACAAATGTCCAGTTATAAAATAAATAAGTCATGGGGATGTGATGTATTGCATGGTGATATCGTTAATAATACTGTATTGCCTATTTGAAAGTTGCTAAGAGTAGTTCTTAAAAGTTCTCATCATAAGAAAAAAATTCTTGTGTAACTGTATGTGGTGACGATGTTAACCAGACTTAATGTGGTAACCATTTCACAATGTACGCAAATATCGAATCATTATGTTGTATACCTGATATTAATATCATGTTATACCAGTTATACTATTCTATTGGATTCTATTTTGATTGATGTGCAAAATGGATTTGCGTCATGTAGCATATTCAAATATATATAGCGGTATTAGTCCAGAGAGTTGTAAACTTATATGTCTGTTAAGTTTGCCGTATATGCCTTGCCAGGATTGTAAAGGTTAAAAGTGAATCTGGAAACTACTATGATGGCTGCTTGTTAAGGAATGAAAGCAATTAAGTGTTCCCACAAAAGCTTTGAAGTTAATATCTTAATAGGATGAAGAGGAGAAAAAGTCAAGGCTGCACTCCTACAATTGGTTCAGGCTGTAGTTCTATTGACTTAAGAGGAGACTTTAGAAAAATTAAAAGCTATCTTAAATAGAAAGTGTGAGTTCTATTTTAGTTTGTTGAATTTTGTATTAATTTAGATTGCCACTTTATAACATCTAGAGACTCTCAGGGACAGGACTTCACTATGTATTCTGTAATTTGTGGTTAATAATAAGAACAATAATAGCTAACATTTGTTGAGCATGCTGTGCTAGGCACTTTGCTAAGAGTTTTGCATATATTATTTTCTTCAATTTTTTTGTTGCTCTATGGTAGATACTATTAGAATCTTCACAGAAACAAAACAAAACAAACAAACAAAAACATTGAAGAAACAAAGGCTTACAGAGATTTTTAAGTCACTTGCTCCAGGGTAGCAACTAGTAAGTAAGCAGACCTGAGACAGTGTCACTCCATATTGTTAACCATTACTTCATACCAATCAAATACACTTCCAGGGAGTTTGTGTGTATGATTTGTTAGTTTTTTCAGCAAATATTCATTGATTATTTTAATTGTAGTGTGCTGAATGCAGTTTAAATGAACTGTATGATGGGGCGCCTGGGTGGCTCAATTGGTTAAGCATCCAACTTTGGCTCAGGTCATCATCTCATGGTTCGTGGGTTCGAGCCCACGAGCTCTGTGCTGACAGCTCAGAGCCTGGAGCCTGCCTCAGATTCTGTGCCCCCCTCTCTCTCTGCCCCTCCCCTGCTCACGCTGTGTGTCTCTCTCAAAAATAAATAAACTTTAAGTGAACTGTATGATGTCTTTAGGAGGAAAGGTGCATACGTAGAGCGCAGTAACATAGAGGAATACATGAATGATGTGGTCAAATAGAAATCAAAGAAGAAGCAAGAGAAATGAAAGTTGGAATGGTTTCATAAACAAACAAAAAGGGCCTCCTCAAAGAGGTGAAACTTTAGCTAGATTCTGAAGGGTAAGGGAAGGAGTGTTAGGAAATAGATATTAAGAAGACATCTGTTGGGGAAACACCATGAGTAATGGCATAGAATTGAGAATGAGCTTGGTGAGGTTGTGGTAGCTATCCATATCTGTGTAGCTATCTGTATCTGTGTATCATACTCAAACTTAGTGGCTTAAAACAATAAAAATTTATTATTTCACACAATTTCTGTGGGTCAGGAATCTAGGAGTGTTTTAGCTGAACAGTTGTGGCTCAGGGTTTCTCATGAAGTTCAGACAAGATATTGGCTAAGGCTACAGTCATCTGAAGGCTTGACTGAGACTGGAGGATTTGATTCCAAGGTGGCTCCCTCACATGGCAGGTTAGTGTTGGCTGTGGGCAGGAAGCTTCAGTTTCTCATCTTATGGACCTCTTCACTGGGCTACTTGAGTGTCTTCACAACATAGTAGTTCGCTTCCCTCAGAGTGTATAATTTAAGACAGATTGAGGTGGTTGTGATATCTCTTATAACCTAGTCACGCATTGCCATTTCTGCCTTATTCTATTCATTAGAAGCAAGTCACTAAACATAGCCTACACTCAAGGGGAAGGGAATTAGTTTCCACCTTAAAAATCTTTTTTAAATGTTTACTTATTTTTGAGAGAGAGAGACAGAGCATGAGCAGGGAAGGGGCAGAGAGAGGGGGACACAGAATCCGAAGCAGGCTCCAGGCTCTGAGCTGTCAGCACAAAGCCCAATGTGGGGCTCGAACTCATGAACTGCGAGATCATGACCTGAGCCAAAGTTGGATGCTGAAACTATTGAGCCACCTGGGCGCCCCAGTTTCCACCTTTTAGAGGGACTTGTGTCCAACTTATATGGATATACTTTTAAATCATCACAGTGGTCAGGAGCCCATGGCTTGGTTGAAGTTTTAGGGAGTAATGAAATACTTGCTTTGTTAGACAGGCAAGGATCCTTATAGAAAACTCTGAATTTCAGGCTAAAAACTTATGACAATGGAAAGACAGCAGAGTGGCATTTGGGAAATGGTATTTTTGGGTGATGACACTAGCAGTGAGGTGTAAGAGGGAATGGATGCGGCAAGGGAAGTTCTGAGACTGTCATAGTAATTCAGGCAGGGGCTGGACCAGAGTGAGAAGAGACAGGAAAGGAAAAGACTGTTCACAGAAATGACTGATACTTGAGGTTTCCAGCCTAGTGGCTAGAAAAATAGAGGGCACAGCAATAGAGAAGTTGGGCAGAGCTGCTGTTCATAGGGCAGGACGTGGAGTTCTGTTTTAAACGTGTTGTGATTTTCTGTAGATATTTGGCCTTTGTGGGATTGGAATTGTGAAAAGTTAGGCTGTAGAGTAACAGTGGATCTGGAATTAGCAAATTCATATTGGACTATAAGTTTCTATATCTTTTGCCTTTATCAGCAAAAACAAAACAAAAAACAAAGGCAACAGCATCAGTGCAGATTTGTGTTTGTGCCACATTAAGGGAGAGTGACTGATTTGAAGAAACCTTGTAGTGTTCAGTTTCAGGCATCCTTTTAGAACTGAAATAGCTTTATTTCTAAAAGTGGAATGTGAATATAGCAGTAACAGGTGAGATCCTAGAGAAGTAGCATAACCTTCGAGGTATATTCACTACAGGTTCATATCATTCAGCTTTGGCCAGAGTTCTCAAAATTCTTTCACTCATTTTTAGTAAATTTCTTATTGCTTTATCTTCTTCACTCTTGTGCCTCTTTTTCCTTTCTTCACTTCTTAGCAGATAACCTTACCTCCTTCTTTATTGAAATCAAATTCATACATTAGTTTAATCCATATGAAATTGCTATTTTTTTAAGTTTATTTATTTTGAGAGAGAGCAAGCACAGAGGGGCAGAGAGAGAGAGAGAGGGAGAGAGAGAATCCCAAGCAGGCTCTGTGCTCTGAGCACAGAGCCCGACACGGGACTTGACCCCATGAACTGTGAGATCATGACTTGAACCAAAACCAAGAGCTGGATGCTTAACCAACTGAGCTGTCCAGGCGCCCTGAAATTGCTTTTTTTTTTTTTAAGTAAAAAAGTTGAATATCTGATTCAACTTAATACCCCTGGGTTTCCTATCCAACCTTAAATCATCTTTTCTACAGAATTTGATAAAATTTGAGAGTTTTACTTTGTCAGTGCAGAGCCTGCTTGGGATTCTGTCTTCCCCTCTCAAAATAAATTAAGGGGAAAAAAAAAAAAAGGTTTTACTTTGTTTCTCCTTCAAACTGTGGTTCTGTTCCTCCCGACCTCCAAATTGCCCTTGTTTTCCAGATTCCATTCATTCCTCAGGTCAGCCTGCCTGGCTCTGCCCTCACCATCCTACTAATTGAAAGCACCCTTGTAAATTTGTCAGTGCCCTGGGCACCTGCCCAGCAGTTGACTCAAATGCTCGTAGTATTCAGCACTGTTGGCTCTTCCCTTTTCTGAAACTGTCATATGCCTTCAAGACTTCCTTGTTCTTTTTATGCATTTCTCTAAAAATGCTATATAAAATCTTAGAGGAGAAACATGGTAAAGAGGAGATACAGTAGTTTTTGGCGTGTGTAGGGAAGTCAAGCAGGGCAAGTATCAGGAAGAACGTGGGAGTGGAGGGTAAGAGGCCTTGGTTCTAATTCTATATCATCACTGAAAAACATTTTATATGCCTGTAAATGACCCTTATAAATGTCTCCACTTATATGTATCCCTTTTTAAAAAATTTTAATTGTGGGTAAATTAGAAATCATTCAGGTTCAACATAGTCCTATACTTAAAAATACGATGCTTTGTTTTTAGCTTGTTTTAATTTTTAAGCAGCAATTTTTCCATAAATATACTACAGTTAGGTTTCTTTTAAAGTTTTAATTCACAACCTTAATTTTGGGCCTAAAATAGAATACTTTGTGTTTTTTTTAAAAATGCAAATTAGTATTAAATAGGTATAATTAAATCCTTAATTAGTACTGATTGAGCTTATTATAATGTTCATGTGGATTGTATGCTGTTGACTGTGTCATTTTTGAATTTATTAAGCAAACAACTCTTTCCTTGATGTATTTTCCTTAAAAGCATTTTCCTTTATATACAGTACTTTTTTGAAAATGGAGTTACCAATTACTTGTTATGGTATATAGTAGAGAGGACTATACCTCTTTCAGTGGGGGATATATATGATTTGAAGTTATTTGGCTTCGAAAATATATTGCTGTGAGCGTATACATTCTGAGACTCAGCATTTTTACTTGAGTTAACCTTACCTCAGAACTTCTGGTTTGATTCACCATCCATTTTGCTTTGGACTTTACATTTACTTTTTATTTACTGGAACAGTATGTGCCAAACTGTTCTTGAAAGTTAACAGCTAACCATAAACTCTTTAAATCTCAAAATCTAATCCAGAGACTAAGTATCTTTTCCTTAATTGCAATTGCAAATATTTTAGCCTGCCTGTTTCCTGGATGTAATTGGTTTAGAAACTTTAATTTTGAATTTAGCTTGTTTTTCAAATGCTGTGCCTCCATCATGAATTTTTTAAGTTCTTGTTTCATTTATTTTACTGAAGGAAGCATCTGAAGTTTGAAGGAAAATGTTCCAGAATTAAAGCTTAACATATGCTAATTGGTGGTATAAGTTCTATGTGTGTTAGCAATGGTAAAATTAGTTAGTAATGGTTCCTGATTTTTAGAACTATAATGAAATTCTCCCTCCAAAGGAATCTTAAGTCACCTTAAGAAAACAAACATATGCCATATCTTTTGGCAAAAATAATTTTTAAGTGTCTGGCATAGCGCCTTGCAGTTGATAAATTCACCATAAATATTCATTGCTTACCTTTTTGATAGACAGGAGTCATAAAAGCATTTAGCTCACAGTAGGGGGTTGCGATTATTGGTTGAGATGTACTGTTCTTCATTTTCCATTGGTGTTACAAAGGAACACAATTACATTTGTTGAAGAGGTTTAAGTATTCCTCTTGCAGAAGTAATGAGAACTGTTAAGAAAAATAAAACTAACGTTGAATTCAATGAGAATTTATTATTTTCCAGAATTGGAAATTAGGAGATTATCTGTTCTTCATAGTTGTCTAAGATTATCATAATCATAACCAATAATTATCAGCTGTTAGCTCTTATTATGTTTAGTCACTTTTAACATTTATTCATTATTGAGAGACAGAGAAAGACAGAGTGTGAGTGGGGGAGGGGCAGAGAGAGAGGGAGGCACAGAATCTGAAGCAGGCCCCAGGCTCCGAGTTGTCAGCACAGAGCCCTGTGGCGGGACTTGAACTCGCAGACCATGAGATCATGACTTGAGCTGAAGTTGGATGCTTAACCAACTGAGCCACCCAGGCACCCCGCGTTCAGTCACTTTTAAGCATCATTGTGGCTTAAGCTCATTGGCCCTGAATTCCTGCATTTGAATCCTGGCTGTATTATTTATTAATTGTGTGATCTGGGCAAGTTACTTAACTTACTGGAGTCTCAATTTCCTGGTCTTTAAAATGGATGAATATTGATAGGACTTGCCTCAAATGGTTGGTGAGAACTAAATGAGGCTGTCCCCATCGTCATCGTCGTCGTCATCATCATCATCATCACCATCATAGTCATCAGCAGCTGACATTATTGAAGCTTTCTGCATATCAGATACTATAATTCATATCTTACTATCATTATGCCTACATTACACATGAGGAAAGTAAGCCTCAGAGAACTTAAGTGGCTTTCTAAATCACTTGGACTTCTGTCAGTTGCACATAGCAGAAAACCTGACAACTTGTGGTTTAAATGTATAGAGACTTACTTTTCTTGTGTAAGATTTCTGGATGTTGATGGCTTTGGGGCTTGCTTCAGCAGTTGACAATGTTAGCACCGGCTTCCTGCTTCTGGAGTCTTGGGTGCAGTAAGGCTGCTGGATAACTTATCTGCATTCGAGACAAGGAAAAGAATGGGGTGGGCCTGGTTAACTTCTCTGTCTTTTTTATCAGGAAAACAAAAGTTTTTTAGAAATCTCTTCCAGACTTCAGCCAACCTTTCTTTGATCAGACCTGTATAAATTGGCCCCTCCCCTAGCCGCAGGGAAGGCTCTGAAAACAAGCAATTCGCCTTTTCATAGTGCTGTGCTGCCGGGGAGAAGAGGAATGAATAACTCTCCCCTTACCTAGCCAGCGGGCTCTGCCCCTTTGTCTGAGCTCCGCCTGTTCAGTGGCAGAACTGAGGTACAGATGTAGGTGTATTGCACTCCAGAGGCCTATTTCTCCAATTCTGCCCCTCAAAAACTCAATATACCCACATTACAAACACTTTGAATAAACACTATCCAACATCTACATAGGTACAGTTTTTCTTCTTAAAATTTTGTATTTTTCAGAATAAAAATTACTTACGTCTTTAGGCTGGCTGAATTTTGAGGTTATAGGTTATGTGTTTCTCCCTATCTTCAAATAAAAATACAAAACAAAACAAAAACTAGTGACTGAATGCTTTTTATCTTAGAAATGACTACTAAGATATGTTTGTTTCAGGGAATTTCTGATAACATTTTTCAACTTTCTATAGAAAAAAAAACCATAGTACATAATTAAAGTAATACATTTTTGTCTCTTTCCGTTCTAATTATTATGGTTTAGCTCATGGTAAATGAGTTTGTTCTATGCTCATTTCCTAAGGGGTGGTTATCCACTGATTCATTTTCTGGAAAATAAAATTATGTCACAATTCTTGGAAACTGCATATTTATTTATTTTTTTGTTTTGTTTTTTCAGAGATGGGGGTGGGGTGAAAGCGGGTGAAATTAAGGTCACAATTCAAATTCTCTACTCAGTCCTCAGAGACATAACCATAGCTTATTACTGTTTTATTCTGTCTTGTTCATATTTGAGGTAAATGGCATTGAATTTTATAGAGGAAAAAGGGATAAGATGGAGTCACATTTTGAGCTAGGCAACATTATCCACATTTTGTAGGCAAAGAGACTGAGGCCTAGAGAAGTGTGAAATCTGGGCAGAGTCAAGTAAGCTAGTATACCGCAGTTTGGATTGGAGCCTGACCTGTTCCACAGCTCATCACGAGGCCAAAATCCTGAGCAGTCTGTCCGCTTAGGACACATCTTTCTGTTTCTTTTAAGATATTTAAATGGCATGTTTATCAAACACAATATACCTCTACATATCGCTTTTTACATTTCAACGTTTTGTTGCAATAGTGTTTTGGGAAATAATTAAGAAACATAATTAAGTGTAAGTCATAGTTTATCTTAGGCCACACTTTCTGATTTCTGTTTTACTGAATTACTTTACTGGAGATGTTATCAACTAATATTTATCTAAGTTCAGCTGAATTCAGCCACACCATTGTCAACCATGAACTGTCATTGACTGATAAAACAGATGAACTCTTTCCCTTTGACCTTTCTAGTCTGAATTTCAAAATATGTCTTTTTAACTAAAAAACATCCTGATATGGTCTATCTACATTTCTGTGTGCATAGCTCTATTTTCAGGTTCATGTTTTTAAATTGGGTAATTAACCAAAATATTTCTAGTTGCATTTTTATTTTATTTTATTTTATTTTAATTTTTTTTAACGTTTATTTATTTTTGAGACAGGGAGAGACAGAGCATGAACGGGGGAGGGTCAGAGAGAGAGGGAGACACAGAATCCGAAACGGGCTCCAGGCTCTGAGCTATCAGCACAGAGCCTGACACGGGGCTTGAACTCACGGACCGCAAGATCATGACCTGAGCCGAAGTCGGACGCTCAACCGACTGAGCCACCCAGGCGCCCCTCTAGTTGCATTTTTATAAGAAAAAGGGAAGTTAAAAATGTATTTATACATTTATCATTGTAAATATCATCAAATACTATATTCTTTTACATTAGAATTTTATGGCTTACTGAAAATGCATCAGTTTCAATTTATACAAGGTTCTAATTTTACTGTATGCTCTTTTGTTTATTATAAAAATATGCTATTGAGCACACCAAACCCAATTAATTCTGTTGATTTCTTCATTTTCTTATTTATTTCATTTCATTTCATTTTTAAGCAATCTCTATACCAATGTGGGGCTTGAACGCACAACCTGTAGATCAAGAGTTGTATGCTCCACCACCTGAGCCAGCAGGGTGCCCCAGTTTCTTCATTCTAGATTGAAACTCTTATTTGCATATTTATTCTACATATTTATCACTATACAGTGTCAAAGCTAATATTCTTCAATGACCAAGCCAAATTGCTAAAGATATATTATGTTGGTATTTCTGTTACTAAGTTTTTTGTTTGTTTGTATTTGTAAGAGTAATGCATTCTCATAAAAAAATCTATGGGAAATTCCCTAAGTAGGAAAAATTTAAAACTTCATGTGTTTTGATGTATGTTAACTAGACTTCTTGTGATCATTTTGCAATATATACATATATTGAATCGTTATGTTGTATACCTGAAACTAATATCTGTCATATGACTAATATATGTTATATGTCAGTTATAACTCCATTAAAAAATTACTACTGAAACTCTAAAACAAACACCTTCACAGGCCCACCAGTCCTTCCAGTCATGTAGACATGTAGACATGGATTTTTGTTTTGTTTGTATATGGTTTTAATCATACTCTCTTATATGATTCAAAGTCATGAATTTCTCAGTTTTATAGCCTAGCATTTTTCATTGCAAAAGATGCCTTATATCTCACTGAATATAGCACAGTTTTTTTTAATGTTTCTATTTATTAGATATTTAGGTTGCCTCTTCTCTTTTATCTCTTATAAGTGACACCGCTATGAACATCTTCATGGATAAGACTTCTAGGGTTATCTTTTTTCTTTTTTAACATTTATTTTTTTGAGAGACAGAGCATGAGCAGGTGAGGGGCAGAGAGAGAGAGACAGAATCCACAGCAGGTTCCAGGCTCTGAGCTGTCAGCACAGAGCCGGATGTGGGGCTCAAACCCATGAACTGTAAGATCATGACCTGAGCTGAAGTCGGATGTTTAGTGACTGAGCCACCCAGGTGTCCCTAGGATTATCTTTTTATGAAGGATTAAGTGGAATAACTAGGATGAAGGGTTTTGGTATTTTTCAGTCTTATGTGAATAGATTGAGCATTTTATGTTTATTAATAGTATTTTTTGGTAAATTGTCAGTTTCTTTACTTAGCTTATTTATCTGTTGGGATTATAGTGTCTTCCTGGTAAGGGTATATGAGCTTGATTTAATATATTGCTCATCTTTTATTTTAAAAATACTTTTTTATGGGCACCTGGGTGACTCTGTCGTTTAAGTGACTTGACTCTTGATTTCAGCTCAGGTCATGATCTCACATAGCATGCTGACAGTGCAGAACCTGCTTGGGATTTTCTCTGTCTCTGCCCCTCTCCCATTCTCTCTCAAAATAAATAAATACGCTTAAAAAAATACTGTTTTATTATGGAAGTAATTGAGGCTTATTGTAAAATACAAATTAAGATAAATTAATGGAAGAAAACAAAGATCACCTTGTGAAAACATTTAAATATATGTGTAAAAAAAGTTCCTAACAAAAATCTTATTTTTTTAACTTATTTTATTTTTTATTTTTGTAAATTTACATCCAAATTAACATATAGTGCGACAATGATTTCAAGAGTAGATTCCTGAGTATCCCTTACCCATTCAGCCCATCCCCCCTCCCACAACCCCTTCCGTAACCCTCAGTTTGTTCTCCATATTTTTTTTATATAATTTATTTTTTATTTTTTAAAATTTGCATCCAAATTAGTATATAGTGAAGCAATGATTTCAGGAGTGGATTCCTTAATGCCTCTTACCCATTTAGCCCATCCCTCCCCCACAACCCCTCCAGCAACCCTCAGTTTGTTCTCCATATTTATGAGTCTCGTCTGTTTTGTCCCCCTCCCTGTTTTTATATTACTTTTCTGTCCCTTCCCTTATGTTCATCTGTTTTGTCTCTTAAAGTCCTCATATGAGTGAAGTCATATGATTTTTGTCTTTCTCTGACTCATTTCACATAGCATAATACCCTCCAGTTCCATCCACATCGTTGCAAATGGCAAGATTTCATTCTTTTTGATTGCTGAGTAATACTCCATTGTATATATATACCACATTTTCTTTATCCATTCATCCATCGATGGACATTTGGGCTCTTTCCATACTTTGGCTATTGTTGATAGTGCTGCTATAAACATGGGGGTGCACGTGTCCCTTTGAAACAGCACACCTGGGTCCTGTGGATAAATGCCTAGTAGTGCAATTGCTGGGTCGTAGGGTAATTCTATTTTTAGTTTTTTGAGGAACCTCCCTACTGTTTTCCAGAGTGGCTGCACCAGCTTGCATTGCCACCAACAATGCAAAAGAGATCCTCTTTCTCTGCATCCTCACCAACATCTGTTGTTGCCTGAGTTGTTTATGTTAGCCATTCTGACAGGTGTAAGGTGGTATCTCATTGTGGTTTTGATTTGTATTTCCTGATGATGAGTGATGTTGAGCATTTTTTCATGTGTCAGTTGGCCATCTGGATGTCTTCTTTGGAGAAGTGTCTATTCATGTCTTTTGCCCATTTCTTCACTGGATTATTTGTTTTTTGGGTGTTGAGTTTGATGGTTCTTTATAGATTTTGGATACAAACCCTTTATCTGATATGTCATTTGCAAATATCTTCTCCCATTCTGTCGGTTGCCTTTAGTTTTGCTGATTGTTTCCTTCACTGTGCAGAAGCTTTTTATTTTGATGAGGTCCCAGTAGTTCATTTTTGCTTTTGTTTCCCTTGCCTCTGGAGATGTGTTGAGTAAGAACAAAAATCTTATTTTTGAATACTATCTTATAACTACTTTCCTCCCAGTAGATCTGTAATTAATGTCATAAACAGAAGTGTTGAAGACTACATAGGATTCCATTACTATAACTTATTTAAGTAGTCCCCTATGGATATATATTGATGTTTTTTCCAGTGTTCTCTATTTTCATAAACAACATTTCAGTGACAATTCTGTTTGTAAATCTTGGGATGATCATCTGATTTTTTTTTTTTTTATTAAATTCTTTGGAGTAGAGAACTAGAAAGGATGTATATTATTTAAAAATTTATGCGTATTTCCAATTTGCCACAAAGTATTTCTCTTTTTAATACTAGGTGCTAGTTTATTTTTCATGTTTGTCAATCTAATGTTATATCATTGTTTTATTTTCTATAAATTTTTTTAATGTTTATATTTGAGAGAGAGAGAGACAGAGTGCAAGCAGGAAGGAGCAGAGAGAGAGGGAGACACAGAATGTGAAGCAGCCTCCAGGCTCTGAGCTGTCGGCACAGAGCCCGATATGGGGCTCGAACTCATGGACTGTGAGATCATGACCTGAGCTGAAGTTGGACACTTAACTGACTGAGCCACCCACATGCCCCCATATGTCATTGTTTTAATTTGCATTTTTGAGGCACTGATGAACATGTTGCCATTTATTTAATTCTGACATGAATTTTATATTCTGGTTTCATTAGTTCATTCCAGTTGATCATTAATATTTTTTATTAATCACTTTATCACTTTATACCCTTTTTCAAAATGATTGAAACTGTTTACTTTCAGTTTATTGTTCATTACTTTTGCCGTAGAAAATTTTTCTTTTAGCATATATTTTATATATTTTTTCTTTTATAGTTTCTGATTTGGTTGTCATACTTGGACCATTGCCTCCATGGAAATATTGGCATATGTTTCCTTCTAGTATTTTATAGTTTTCTATTTCAGTTTTAACTTACTTTAAACCATTTGAAATTTATTTTGTAATAACTCATCTACCCCCGAGCCCCTCACCATAATAATTGCAAATATTCACTGAACCTTCTTTCATTGTTCCTAAGACCCACATTTCTTTGCATTTTAATCTCCCTTACCTCCTTGAAATCACTGTTTGGGCAGGTGACACTTGTGACATAATTGTCATTGCCTGCCCATATGCCAGTTTAGTTTTGATTGTATTACATTTTTCTCCCTGCTACCTGAAGGTAGATTGTTTCTTTGAAAACTTTTGTATGCTGAAATGGCATTAAGTGAAGAGGCAGTTACCATTTCATAAACTGGAAATCTTTGGATTGCTTTTGGTTAGTGAAAACAGGTATTAATGTAGGTCTTTGGTAAAAGTGAAGTGGTTTAAGGCAAATTTTTGTATAGTGCGGGAAACGTTATTATCTTTTTTTGTTTATTTTGAGATAATGTCCTTGATAAGCTGTATATTACATGTATTGGGTCATTCTCTCTCTCTCTCTTTTTTTTTTTTAAGTAAAATAGATTAGGAAATATAAGAACGCACTATACAGATTAAAACTAGTTATTGCTTTTGGGAAACTTACTTCAGTTGTGTGAATATGTGTGTGGAAAGGGATCTTTATGAGGGAGCTGGGTTGTGATATAAATTGTTTCTTACTTTGTTAGCCACCATTGTCCAGAGATTGTAATGATGAGGCCAAGGCAACTATGGAAAATTGTAACCACTACCAACAAGAAAGGACAAAATGGCAGGTCCTGGAATGTGATGAAAAGTTCAGACTTCTGTGTACCAGCTGCCTGTCTCTTCTGGGGATCTTCACCCTTTCTTTCTGCTTTTAGTCACCCTTCCTCATGGCCATTCATCTACCTCCTGCTATTACCAAAGTTCTGGACGGTGCTTGGCAGAAACACCTATGGGGGTTAGTGATGCTTGGCCAAATTTTTCCAGTCTCTGCTTCACATTTTGTACTTATAGATGTTAACTTGCCCTTGCCTCCCAGAAGCACAGTAGATAGAAGCAAAGCCCCTTACTGTTCAGAATGTATAGTTTACAGCAGAGTTTAAAACTGCTCCCAGATTGCTTACCACAAACCCACTGGGACAATAACTGTTATCTTTACAAAATAGTTGTAGAAGCTAGCTTTCATTTTCTTTTCCAAAGCAGCATACTGCATTTTCTCTGCCCTGTTGAATACCCATCCACTTTTCCTCTAAAAAATCGTTTTTTCTTTCCTTCTAGTGAATGAAAGTATATAGATATCACCTAATTAGATAAATTCTAATTCAGTTTTGAGAAAATTTAATCTTTTCTTTTTGTTCATACTTAAGATTTTCCAACATTTTAGAATGTTTGACATATATCTGTAGCCCATGTGTAATATTTTCATATGGCTTAAATAATAAAGGGAATATTTACTACATGGTAACCCTTTTAAAGCTATCTTTGTGCGTTCTGAACTCTGCATCTGAATTTCATATACTAGTAGTGTGTGGTTTTTAGAAAACATATTTATCAATACTTGGGTTTTTTCTTCAGTAACCTCTTAGCAAAAAATAAGGAGTTTATATTTATGATATGATTAATTGTTATGATTTTTTTTAAGGTTTTGTTTTAAGTAACCTCTACACCCAGTGTGGGGCTTACACTTAAAACCCCAAGATGCAGAGTTGCATGCTCTACTGACTGAGCCAGGCAGGTTCCTCTGTTAATGATTCTAAAAGCAATAACTTTTTGGGGCGCCTGGGTGGCTCAGTTGGTTAAGTGGTCGACTTCAGCTCAGGTCATGATCTCACAGCTTGTGGGTTCGAGCTCCATGTCAAGCTCTGTGCTGACACCTCAGAGCCTGGATCTGCTCTGGAGTCTGTGTCTCCCTCTTTCTCTCTGCCCCTCTCCTGCTCACATGCTCGCTCGCTCTCTCTCTCTCTCTCTCTCTCTCAAATAAATAAATAAATAAACAAACAAACATAAAAAATTTTAAATAAAAGCAAGAACTTTTTGAGTGGTGGGAATGTAAAATGCTTTGGCCACTTTGGAAAATAGTTTGGTAGTTCCTTAAATACTTAAACAGAGGGGCGCCTGGGTGGCGCAGTCGGTTAAGCGTCCGACTTCGGCCAGGTCACGATCTCGCGGTCTGGGAGTTCGAGCCCCGCGTCAGGCTCTGGGCTGATGGCTCGGAGCCTGGAGCCTGTTTCCGATTCTGTGTGTCCCTCTCTCTCTGCCCCTCCCCCGTTCATGCTCTGTCTCTCTCTGTCCCAAAAATAAATAAACGTTGAAAAAAAATTAAAAAAAAAAATACTTAAACAGAGTTACCATATGGCCCATCCTTTCTACTCCTAGGGATATAACAAAAGAAATGAAACAGATTTATTCATAATAGCCAGAAGGCAGAAACAACTCAAATGTCTACCAACTGATGAACTGATATATATGGATGGATCCATACGATAGAGTACTATTGAGTCATAAAAAGTAATGAAGTACTGGTATATCACAACATGACATGGCTGAACCTTGAAAACATTATGGCAAGTAAAAGAAGCCAGTCTAAAGGACCACATATTGCATGATTTCATGTATTTGAAATGTCCAGAATAGTCAAATTTATAGAGGCAGAAATTAGTTGATTAGTTGTGCTTCGGGTGGGAGGATGAGGAGAGGGCCTTAAGGGAGTGATAACTAAGAGATACTGAGTTTCTTTTTGGAGCAATGAAATGTTAAAAAATCCATTGTGATATTGGATGCATGGCTCTTTAGTGAGTATACTTAAAGCCATTGAAGTGCTTACTTTAAATGGGTGAAGTGTATGGTGAATTATAGTTTAATTTAAAAAAATTTTTTAATTATATTTTAATATAATTTTAATTTATTTAGAAAGAACTTTTGGGGGTTCCTGGCTAGCTCAGTTAGTAGAGCATGTGACTCTTGATTTCAGGGTCATGAATTCAAGCACTATATTGGGCCTAGAGATTACTTAAAAAAAAAAAAAAGAAAAAAGAAAGAGGGGGGAAAACTGGGAAGTCAAAAAAGAACTCTTCAGTGTAAGAATGGCCACGTAAAGGAGTCAAAAGTCGTCGTTTCTTTGTTCTGCTTTGTGAACCTGAGCAAGTCGTGCACCCTCTGTGGTTCTTAGTCCTATTCTCTCATTGATTTTTAGAGCCCTCCCAGCTCCAAAAGCTCTGATTTTAATTTGGGGGGAAATGATCTGATTATAACGGCTGACAAATATGCCCTTCCACACACTGATTGCTCTTATTCAGGGTTTTCCCAAATTGTAGCCATGCTGATTTTGTAGGACTAATCCTGTTGTCCTCCTCTCTCTTATCATAGCTCCTAAAGGAAAGTCCATTGTTTGTTTATATTAAAGGCAGCATTTTCCCAACATTACTATACAGTGCAGTTTACCTCATTTTTTAGCCCAAACAATACATGTGGTGCCACTGAGTCTACTGTGTAATAGCTTGAGTGACTTCTTTGTAAAACATGTTAAGAGTAGCCCTTGGTGCTGCAATGTTAGTCAGAGTATCTCAGCAAATAACCACAGACTTTATTTATAGCAATGTATGTTTTGGATTTATAACATTTTATCTGTTATAGACATGGTATATTATTTGCTTGGTTACTTTATAATTGTGATAGTTTCATGCCACCCACTATAGGTTGTTCTGCAGTGGTTATTCTAACCACAAATTAAGGAGTTATTTTTCTGTGGTTTAGTTATACACAAGGATTATATTGCAAGAGTTGCTGGAGCCCAAGTTCTGTAAACAGTTTCTTTGGAAGAAGTCTTTGCCTAAGAGACTGACTAGATTGTTGGTACTCAAAACATCGAAGGACAGAAATTAGAGGAGCAAACACAACTTGTCAATGGTAACATTGTTGAACATTGTTCTATAAAATGTCAGAGGAGGAATTTGCCAAGTGTTCTCCATGTTGCTGTATGGCGGCAGCCTTTTCGGCAGGACAGATGTCAGGGATTTTCCTACACCTAGAGCTTTTGTGCATGCTTTTTGAGGTAATGGGCCCACTTGAGAGAGCATTGAGGCACATTGTCTACGAAGATTTATACATGAATGTACAAACACACATTTTACATTTAATCTTGGGGGGGTTCACAGATTCCCCCAACACACCCATTAACCTGTAGAGACCCATAAACTTAGGTGAAAACCCATGATCTGGAGGTCTGGGAGCATGATGGGTTTTCTCTTCTGGAGTCACAAATGGTGATGATTTAGAGGTGGACCCCTCTGTTCCTTACAGCAGTGTAAAAGGGTATGCAGTGTTGCTGACCTTGGGTCAAGATAGAGGTTGTTCCCAAGATGAGCAGCATAGGAATGCCTCGCACACGCCTGGCTCTTTTGTTTACTGCTGTATGCAAGCATGTATGATAGTAGGCGCTTGGTAAATATTTATTGGAGGAATGAATGGGTTGTGCAGAAGAGCTCATTTCACTCTAGTTTGTTTCTGCTGTTTCTTGGTAACTGATATGTTGGAGGCAGAATAAGAAAAATAGGTAGGAATGCTTCTAGTAGTGATGTAACATTACGGAAGATGCTCATGTTGCGTCCAAGCACAAAATTAGCTTTCCTCTTTACTTCTCACCTTGCATAACTGTGATTTGTTTTTCTTTTATTGCAGACAAGCAAGTTTTCCTGTCACTCTGTCCTTTCCATGTCAAATATTACCTTTGCAATCAAAGAAAAAGGCTTAATACAAAGTTTTTGTACTGTTTCTAGTTATTTTGAAAACTACAGGATTTCTTGAAATATGTTTTTGGCTAAAAGTCTGGTTTTATAAGTAATGGAAATTTTGTTCTGTGAGACTCCATTCCAGATTTTTCAGTTCTTTTTCTATACATTTGGAAAATAATGGCCCAAAGCTAGACTCACTACTTCCTTTCTTTTTTGAAATTCAAATAGGTATCTAAGATTCCCAAGTTGTTTCTGCCTCCCTAGTGAATGACTATAAAAGACAGTCCTTCCATATAAATAACTTTATTTTCTTAAATAGATTTAGTACATCATCCTTAGTCATCTTTTGAGAAGTAAATAAAAGAAGTTATATTGAAACTTATGTGTAAATTACTTTTTTTCTCTTGGTTTTGTACCACAGCCAAGAAAGAAAAATCTTAAATTGATTGGCTTAATATAAAAGGCTGGTTTATCGTTTAAGAGATAGGAATAACTTCTAAACAAGAAGCTAGTATATAATGACCAATTGCTACAATCCAGGCAAATGCTTTACATGTGTTAATTCCATTAAGACCCTCACAATTATGTTGGACACACGCTATTTTTATTCTTGTTTTACAGTGAGGGCAACTGAAGGCACAGAGAGGTTGAATAGCTTGTCCCAGGCTACGTGTTACTCAACTTACTCATTAGTAATTTGCAGAGCCTGGATTCAGACCTTTGCAGTCTGGTTGTAGAGCCTGTACCCTTACCCGCCACACGACTTCCTTTTAATCCTCTATAATCAAGAATAAATAAATACTAGAGGCAGTCCAAGAAAGCTTCACAGAGGAGGTCACATTTGAACTGATTCCTAAAGAATGAGTAGAAGTTCCCAAAGTAGAGAAGAAGGCAGATATGTGGATAGCCAGCAGTGTGAAAGTTGTGTTCCTTGAGGAAGGTTGAGAAGGGCGAGTTGCAGGGGACAAGAAGAGAAGGGGATAGGTTGGAATCAGATTGTGAACTGACTTTTGTTATATTCAGGGGCTGGACTTTATATTATAGAGCAGTTTCATAACCCAGATTGATGCTGGGCTGGTTAACTCAGAGTCAAGTGGGGAGTTTGTTAAAAAGGCAAATTCCTAAGCCTCACTCCAGGACGCTCTGACGGAGAAAGTTTAGGATGAGGGCTAGGAGTCTAGGGGGCTCTGATGGACAGGCATGCTTGGGAGCTCTGCTGAAGGCTGTGAGAAACCAGAAGAGACTTAAACAGGGATGTGACAAGGACAGAATTTTGCTTTAGAATGGAAATTATTGAAGCTAGTACAATATCTGCTGGAGGTTTCGGAGCAGCAAGATCAATGAGGAAGCTATCCTAAAAATTCAAAAGAGAATAAGATCTTGAATTAAGATTATGGTATTGTTGATAGAATTGAGGGGACACATAAGGTATTTCAGAGTAAGAATCCATAATAAACAAGCAGGAAAGATAAAAAAGAGATAAAGGATAATGTTAAGATTTAAAGACTGAATTTAAAGAGCAAATGGGTGGTTAGCTGTTCTTTACCTGACAGACGAGCAAAATCATTTTGCCGCACTAACTTTTGCTTATTTGAATCTGCTGAGTCACAACATTATAAATAATATGTGTCAACGTATATGAATTGAAGCGAGGCCCAACGTTTAGTATAGGAAATAAAAAAGATATTTAGTAAAGGCTCCAGGGAGAAGTGGTTTATCAGTTCTTTCAGAAGAATCTCTCTGTCCTAGCCAAGTGTAGAGAGGAAGAATTGGCAGCATCTTGGGGCACAGCACTTGTTTCTTGCTCCTGCTGAGTGTCTTTTGCAGTTTTCAGTATATATAACAGCGCTTTTAACTACCCCTGACCACCCAACCAGTGGTCTGTGGGCAACCATGTTGAAACCATGTGGCCTTTTCCATCTGAATTAGACGGAGTAGGTACCCCAAGCTGGCGCCAATCCGAGTTTTATCCCCTGGAGTTTGGAATTGACTATAAGAGAAGGATAATTAGTCTTCTCACAGGTGGGCCTTTACCATGTAAAATCAAGGGCATGAGCATGCCATGCAGACTGGAAGACAGAGAAAGCTGGTTCAAAGAAAGAATGACACAGACATGCGGAGCAAAGAGAGGTGACAATCAGGAGAGAGATGTCCAAGTATCTCGTGACTTCTCAGTTTCTGGGCCCAGCGCTTCTCAAATCTTACTCATGTATCCTTCTAATGAATTCATTTTCTCTCTCTGTCTCTTGAGCTCATTTAAATTAATTTCTGTCTCTGGGAGTCCAGAGTCTATCCACACACCAATACTTCCTGCTCTCATTTTCCTTCTTGGCTGTTGTCAAAAGGTGTGCTATCTTTTGATGTGCTATCTTTTGATGCACCAGGATGTGCTATCAGACATACAAGGCCCATCTATCATTTTTGAAAAGTGTTTAGCCTTTAGACAATGCACTTGGAATCATTGATTCAAAATACAGGTCAGGCCTTCATATTTTCAGTCCAGTGTACGTGTTTGGATTGAACTTTAGAATTAGTACTTTAGAGTGTGAAATGCAGTGGTGTGCACGCCAACACACATTTTTAAATTCAGGTAAATATCTGCTGTGTCTCTAAAACTTAATTCAGGGTTCTGAATTGTTCTGTTTGTTTACCTTCTTATTTTCAAATGATTCTTGCCAAGTATTGTAACCAGTTCATGAAGATAGAGAAAATGGATTACGCTAACAAAAATACCACGGACTGGGTAGCTTAAACAACAAACACTTTCTCTCTCCTAGCTCTGGAGCCAGGGAAGTCTCTCGGTCTAGGCGCGTGGCAGGGCTGGTGTTGTGACGGCCCACTTCCTGGTCGAGAGACAGCTGTGGATGTGCTGTATTCTCACGTGGCCGGAGGGGCAAGGGAGCTCTCTGGGGTTTCTTTTATAAGGTCAGTGATCCCCTTCTTGAGGTTCTACACTCGTGACCTAATCACCTCCCAAAGGCCACCTCCTCCTGCCATCACCTTTGGGCATTAAGATTTAACATAGGAATTTTGAGGGGACAGTAAGATTCTGTGCTGTCAGCACAGAGCCTGCTGTGCGGCTTGAATTAAAAAACCACGATACCATGACCTGAGCTGAAGTCCGACACTTAACCAACTGAGCCACCCAGGCGCCCCAAGATTGCTTTTAAATGCCTCTTTGCAATTGCTCAGCAATTTTTAGAAAAGCGTATGTACGTTGGAGTAAAAGAAGCCATGTATACCTTCAAGATAGAAAGTGTTAAGGTGTCACACTTAACAGATTATACTTCGGGATAGCCCAGTTGATGAAGGCTCTTAACAGATAGAAAGTAAGATAGGGGCACCTGGGTTGCTCAGTCTGTTGAGTGTCCACCTCGACTCAGGTTCTGATCTCACGGTTTGTGGGTTTGAGCCCTGTGTCGGGTTCTGCACTGATTGCACAGAGCCTGCTTGGGGGTCGGTCTCTCTCTCTCTCTCTCTCTCCCTCCCTCTCTCTCCCTCCCTCTTTCTCTGCCTCTCTGCCTCTAAATAAATAAATAAGCATTAAAAAAAGAATTGATTGTAATGAAAAAATATTGGTCACATTTTTATGTATATCATACATGATTATACTGTGCTAATCAAGTATTCTTTTTAGGCAGTAAGAGAACTAAAGCCAGACAAACTGCAAGCTGTTAAATAAATTACCTCACAAGACATCAAAGTGCTTTACTAGTATACAGTTTATATAGTACAATTGAGCAAATTTGCTAACTTACATAGTTTTCATCTACTTTTTCATGTTATTTTCTAAATTCCATTATTTCTTTTTTGACTCATGAGTCAAATGTATTTTTTAATTAAATTTAAATTAGCATATAGTATAATAATGGTTTCAGAAGTGTAATTTAGTGATTCATCATTTACATATAACACCCAGTGTTCATCCCAACAAGTACCCTCCTTAATGCCCATCACCCACTTAGCCCATCCCCCCACCCAACACCCCTCCAGCAACCCTCAGTTTGTTCTCTGTATTTAAGAGTCTTTTATGGTTTGCCTCCCTCTTTGTTTTTATCTTATTTTTCCTTCACTTCCCTTATGTTCATCTGTTGTGTTTCTTAAATTCCACATATGAGTGAAATCAATCATATATTTGTCTTTCTCTGACTTACTTTGCTTAGCATAATGCATTCTGGTTCCATCCACGCTGTTGCAAATGCAAGATTTCATTCTTTTTGATTGCTGAGTAATATTCCATCATATACGCACATGCACACACACACACACACACACACACATGTATATCTTCTTTATCCATTCATCAGTCAATGGACATTTGGGGTCTTTCCATTAATTGGCCGTTGTTGATAGTGCTGCTATAAACATTGGGGTGCATGTGCCTCTTCAAATCAGCATTTTTGTATCCTTTGGATAAATACCTAGGAGTGCAATTACTGGGTCGTAGGGTAATTCTGTTTTTAACTTTTTGTGGAAACTCCATGCTGTTCACCAGAGTGGCTGTCCCAGTTTGCATTCCCACCAGCAGTGCAAAAGTATCCCCCTTTCTCCACATCCTTGCCAACATCTGTTGTTTCCTGAGTTGTTAATTTTAACCATTCAGACAGGTGTGAGGCGGTATCTCATTGTGATTTTGATTTGTATTTCCCTGATGATAAGTGATGTTGAGCATCTTTTAATGTGTCTGTTAGCCATCTGGATGTCTTCTTTGGAAAAGTGTCTATTCATGACTTTTGCCCATTTCTTCACTGGATTGTTTTTTGGGTATTGAAGAGTCTGAGTCAAATATGTTTTAAATTTCCAAGCAAGTGGGAATTTTTTATTAATTTTTAGCATAATTGTGATCATAGAAATAACACCAATTTTTGAAATGTATTAAAACTTTCTGAGTTCGGTATCTGGTCAACTTCTGTAACTGTTCCATTTATAAAACAGTTTTGATGGTGATTCTTTTATTTTTTATAGTTTATAATGAGGCTGTTTTGCCACTTTCATGTAAGTTTAGAATTTTCCTGTCTTCTAGGTAATTTTCTCCTTTTTTATTATGTAGTGGCCCTTTGTACTATAGAAATGTTAAAATAAGCTCGAGTTTTACAAAATCTGATTTCAGTGGTCTGTTTATTTTTTGAGTTCCAGCTCTTTTTTCGTTTTCTGCCTTTCTATAATCCATTCTAAATTACTGACTCAATGATACAATTAAAGAAAATGTTTTTGGTATTTTAACCACTATGTTTGTTTCTTTTTAGCAAAAACTTTGGTCAGTTTACTCGATGTAACATACTGCTGGATATGGAAGTTCGTTACATTTATTTGTAATTTAATTGTGACCAAGACCATTCATGAATACTTGCATATATTTACAGGTTTAGATTTTAAAGAATAAATTAAATCACAGCCATACAGAATGAACTTTTAAATAAGTGGAAAATTTTACTTCAACTTCTAACATGGTTCTTGCTTTATATTGATGTTCCGTTGACCAGTACTGTGAGAGATTTAAACATGGGGAGGCATTCTCAGAGTTATTGAAATGGGGGACTTTGTTTTCTTTTAAGTGATCACTTATATACTTAAAGCATTGATCCTTGAAGTAATTTTTTCATCAATTAACTACTTTGCATTCTCAGAATCATTGCAGATATAATTAACATATAAGATTAAAAATATAAGTTTCATATGCATGAAATTAACATATAAGTTTCATAAGCATGAAACTATGGTTGTATGGTGATAAAGAATTATGAAAACAAAGCATTTCACTTTTGACTCCTACTAGCCTAGCTGTGGTTAGCAACTGCCTGTTTTTCAGAAATGATAAAAGGATATATCTTAAGCATATTCTAATTTACAGTATATTATTATTTATGAGGCTACTGTGGATATATGGTTTGACTCTATGCCAGAACCTTTTAAGAAAGTGACTTCTTTGCTAACTGTAAAAATAATGATAGTACTACTTAGCAGGTTGTTAGAGAGGCTCTCTTAAGAATATTAATGAGACAGTATAGTCTAGTGTTTATGAACATAAGATCAGAAGTCACATTGCCTTGGTTTGTTTATAACAATGTGATCTTAAGTGAGTTACTCAATGCTCTGTCCTTCAGTTTCTTCACTGTAAAAATAACAGTATCTCAGATAAATCTCTTAGAAGAATATCTTGCTCGTGGAATAGCAAACAATGTTTGCTGTCGTTTTCTCCTCTTGGAATAAACATCAGGCTGTACACTGATGTAGATTTGGGGGAAAATTCTAATTATATACATTTTTTAAAGTTTTAATAGGTTTGTGCATTATGTATATCTTACATATATAGCATCCTTAAAGCTTGAATTTATCTATTTACTAGAGACAACTAAAAACAACCTCTGTATGAAGGGGATATCCTCAGGGACTCAAGGTTCAGTGATCTCAATCACTAGTAAGAATTTTCCTGTAGAGTCATAAATATAGCAGTTACCTCACTATGGGAGCAGTGGCGGTATTTGCAGTGTTAGTAGTAGTTGTAAAATTGCCACAGCGGTACTAATAGCAATTGGGGCTAATGCTCATTATAGGCAATATTTATTGGATGTTTACATGGTAACAGGTCCTCTTCTAAGTATCTCGCATGTATCAAGTTATCTTCTCAGTAACCAGTAAAATGGGTACTGTTATTATCTCAATAATACTGTTTGAATAAAGAAATGGATCAGCATCCCATTTTACAAATGCAGATAGTAAAATATGGAGGGGTTATACAAAGTCACAGTCACACAGCTAGTAATTGGCAGGGCTGGGATGTGAACACTCTTATTCCAAAACATGTACACATAAATACAGATGCAGTTCTGCCAGCATGTTTTAGCTTAGGGCAATGACGTTTCTTTCAGCACTGGAGCTTATCCCTTGCTTTAGCCAGCTAGGTTTTCTTGGCCTACTGGCCAAGCTGACTAGTCTTAAGCCTTACAGAAGCTGTCTGTTCATAGTCTCCACTGAATTGCCTTAGAATTCTGTTTTATCGCTGGGTTTGGTTCTTTGTTGCTATACCCCCATTACTTGGGAAGTAGGCATAAAGGGAGATGTGTATGAACGTGGGGCAGTATGGTGTTAATATACACAGGGAAGTGAACTGTCCCTGCCAGCCTTGCTAATGCTGTGCACACGCTGCCTGGATCTTGCCTTTTCACCTGCTTCCTGGCTGTATTCCAATGGTCTTTGTTGAGTCCTGACCACCATTACTTATTTCCCTACTTCAAACCAGTCCTGATGTCTCTCTGCACTTAATGTAAGCCTTTGAAAAATAAATACGATAGAAAAGAGAAAGCAACCAATAATTTGATCAATAAACTGTATTAGTATCAAATTAATGGTAATCATTCTAGACACGCTAAGTAATGCCTCCTTTGTATTTTAACTCAGAAATCACTTTACTCATGTAAGCTGGGAGAGGAGGAGTTGTATCTAGTGACTTTCCCGTTCTCACTTGACCTGTCATGTGCCTATGGATACAACTGCTGGCCACAGGGAAGAGCGCGGAGCATTCTTCCGCCTTCACTTCCTCGGCTCTTTAGCCCCCATTGAGCTGTGAACAGTGGCTGAGGACAAAAGCTGTATACACTTTACAAACAGAGCACCAAAGCGGCAGTACACTGAGTCATTCTTCGCTCTGTGTGAGAACTGAGGGGGACTCTATTCATTTCCTTTGTGCTGGTGTCTGTCAACAGCGCTGTTTGAGGCAAGGCCTATTGTGCTGGCCAGTGTTTCTTATTGACCTAAGTCTGTGCCTGCTATGTTCCCAGGGTCGAAGTTGCGAGTGAGAGAATGTTTGAAAAGGGGTAATCATAGGCTAAATGCATTTTGCTGCATTGTCATCTGACCTATTAAATCTAAACTGTGGTCTACGTTAATGCAAACAGGTAATTATACAGTCACAGCTGCAGCTATTGACATCTGGTTACCGCCCCATAGGAAAAAAAATATGTGCTTTTTGTCCTGTGTCTAGGTTCTTATATGCTGGACATTAATGATTTTTAACTGAAAATAGATCATGGATTAGGAGGACCAAAAGATCAACAGGGTGGATACTTTAAAATAGCTGCTGCATCGCTGTTTGCACCTCTTTTCCTTTGATAACACAGGGCTTTCCCATGACTCCAGAGTAATCTTGGTTCAGTTTTCGTTTTTAAGGAGTGTAAGATAAAGATAATTTTTATGTCTTCATCCTGCATGATCTCATCGTTATACTAAGTCACTTGGAAAAGTTTGCCTCTCATAGCTTCTTTTTGCTTGTTCACCTACTGCTTTTGCTCATTGTGTTTAATTGCCCAGCTCCCCCAGCATAGGATGGTATTTGCAAGAGATCCACGGTCCCCGATCATGACAAGTACGATGGGGTGCATTGCGCCTTATGGCTATTAATTATGTTAATAAAGTCTACCCTTTCTAGTTTCTTTCGGTATTCTAAAGAGCAAAAGTTAGGAACAAATCAGTCCTGGAGAAGTGCTACTTTTCTGTTAGAAGAACAAAATGTTTAGATATGTGTTCCCACCAACCACGAAAATCCATTTACCACTGGAGCGCTCTATTCATATATTTTCATTCACCTCCACACTTTGTTATTTAACAAAATTTATTAAAAGCCTGGTAGGTGATGGACTTTGTGCGAGGTATTGGACATAACTTAAAAAATAAGGGTCTGTAGTCTTAGTTTTCCTAAATCATTCTCACAAGTAGCATTATGAGGTGTATCGAGAGTGGAACTGACGCCGGAGAAAGAAGAAAACTATTTTAAGACGTTGTACCTTCCAGGCTTTTAGGTTTTGACCCTTTCTGTCTCCTAATGTTTTGATGCCGTATCTCTCTAAGTGGATAGTTACACATCTCATTGGGACCTTGATGAAAAACCATTCAGGAGACCTAAGTGCCCGGATCATGCCAACTTTTGAATCAGAGTCCAGTAAACTGGGCTCAGCTCATGCCTTCTTGCTGCGTGCAGCTTAGCATGCAAGGGCTGATGGCTCTGGGCTCTTTGTGAGCTTGTAGTTCTTCAAAGGATGACAGTTCATCATCACCTCCTGCATCCTAGGTTCTGGAGATACAATGATGAATAATATAAAACTCTTAACCCTCAAGGAACTCAGATTAAATACCTTATTTTTTTACCATCCTGGCCACAAGCACAATTTTGAAAAAAATAAAAAGGCATAGTGATTGAATTTAAGACTAAATAACACAATAAAAAATCAAATACTAAATATGTTCTGCCTCTGAAACGTGGGCCAATAATGAAGAAGTATTCCTTCTACTTTAAAAACGTTTTCTGTTAATGTCACTAAGTAAATTTGGCGTCTTCTACGTGGAACACTGTGCGGAATTAAAATATTTACTAAAATGCATGCCAGTCATCATCTTAACCCTTGGAAGTGAAAACTGTTTTCAGATTCTTATAATGAAATCTTTCTTACAAATATTTTTTAAATTTTTTACTGCTGCTGTTTCATATACAGAATTATTGTAACATACCAAGTACAAAAGGCTTCAAAAGGCTTTTCATATTTGTGAGAAATAACGAACCATATGCTATCTTGCAGAAGCCTTGATTTGGAAAGAACGTGGCTCTTGGCCAGCAACCAATTAAGCATCTCTTTTGTTTTGGCCATCTTGTGGTGTTTCATAGGTGTGAAATTTTCTGTCTTCACCAGATAGGGATATTCCTGTGTATCCACGACAGTTATTAGGGAAAGCAGGCGACTTTGGTGCTGCTTTCCTACAAAGTAATAGGAATTGTACCTACGTGTAATCAACACATAAAAAGAAGGGGGGAAAGCTATTGGGTTAAAATGTGGATATGAATTTGGCACTGGAGAGCTAAAAAGTGACTCCTGTCACTTTGGTCCATTTAAAATTGCCTTCCTGTTAATAGCAAGATGAAGGCTGAACATCTGTAGCAGATGTCTGTTGCGAAGAGAATATAGAATGAGAAAAAAATTAATTATATGTTGTGTATATAGTGGATGCTCTCTTGTCAAAAAGAGAAAATAATTAGCCTGACTAATCAATTTTCTGCATTTCTCCTGAATCCAATTTAGAAATTCTCACATTATCTTCAAATACAAATCTTCCCTGATACCAGATTGTATGGGCTCGATTAGCTTACTTAGCGTTCCTCTTATGTAACTTTACTTGCTTCTCATTAGAGCAAAATTAACTTTTCATTCAGGATATAGTAGTTAAACAGAGTTATGGGCCTTGGGTCTGAAGATTGCAATCAGGGAAGGCTGGCCTCAACAGAGAGTTTCCTTTCACCCATTTTGACCATTGTCACTGCTTCCCCTCATTCATCCTCATTGCTGTTGATCTTAGCAAGAGACCCAGAGACACTATTGCTTTGCTTACAAATAAGGGTTTATGTTTGATCTTTTCATTTTGTAAAAAAAGATAAAGCACCTACATCTTAAAAGGGCGCTTTCTTTTCTTAATGAACAGCAGTGGCTCTGGGAATTTCAAAAAGCTCTATAATGTTTTGTTCACATGGTGAAAAGGATTCACCACAGACATTGGGATCAAATACTTGTTTTCTTTTTCTTAATGGAAACGTATTTCCCTACGATTAGACATGATTAAAATTTAGAATGCTTCTGCACTTTTCTCCAAACCCTAACAAATACGACCAAACTACACACATATTTTGGAGTGGTTCTCTGATCAGTAGCTTCAGCTGTTGGGTTTCTCCCGCTTTACAGTAAGTACTGGTAGCAAGTACTAGACTTTGGGTACCTGCACATAACATACCACTCGCCCCCCCACCCTCCGCCCCCGTTGTGCATCGGAACAGTCTGGTACATATCTTTATCTTTGAGGAAAGTGAAAGCTTATTGGAGTGTTTTGCAAATAATTATAGGTGGGTGTAGTGCAGAGAGGGTTAACCGTCCGGCATTTTCAGTGGCTTAATTAGACTCTGGCAAAGCGCCAGGATCAGTAGAAAAGGGGACAACCACAGAAACCAGTGGGTTTCAGCATCTTGGCAAGGTCTGGAGCATTCAGCAGTAGTCTGTGCTTGTGCCTACCTGTTGTGGGAAAGTGAGAGGCTGTCCAGACAAGGGACAAAGCAGCCGGCATTTTCCCATCCAGCTTTCCTATTGTATTTGTCTCTTGAAAAAAGAGGCAGGAGTACCTGTCATCAAGCACGACTTCTGTAGTGAGTCACTGCTCAGTGCTTTGCTCCATTCAAGGAAGGGCTAGTTTAAACCCACTGAGGAAAGCCCTGTCGTCTCTCTGAGACTGCACCGTGTGGAGAGCAGTGTTCCCTATAAAACAGGATGTTGTCAGGATTTGAAGTTTGGGAGTGATCCATGGAGAGATTTGGCAGTGTTGAGAAGTTTCAGTCAGCCAATGTTTAGGCTCTGTGTTTTCAAGAAAGGAAAGTACTATAGTTTCAATGTTACTAACTGTTATTGATAAAAGGAATATTGGTCATAAGATTATGAGCCTTTGAAATAAAATATTACGAATACTTATTTTTGAAAACATATTATACACTAGTTTTGTGAAGTATACAAATCCAAAAAAGGTCAAGGACTGTAATTCAATATTTTCTACTTGTCTTACTGGGTAAAGTACATTGATTTCTTACTTGGATCATTCATAACTCAAGGTTTCAGGGATAAAGCTTCTATAGTAACCTTTCTTTTATACCAAAACCCATATTCTAAATGTGCTTGAATTTCTATCTGCCAGGAAAATTTTCTGGATAAAATTATTTCAGATAGAGGAAACCATTTTGTATTAGAAACCTCCGTCCCATTTATTTAGAGTTGTACTATTTAATCTCTCGGGATGAAATCCAACTTTAAAAAACTATGTATATGCAACAAAAATATAACTTACAGTCTTCTAGTTCTTAGAAAAAGCTTCATTAGAGTCTTTTTAATTAGAAAAGCCAATTTTCCCAGACTCTTAAAAATAGGTGGAATATCTCCCTGAGAAAAAAAATTTTTTTCACGTTTTATAGCCTTTGTGTAACAAATATTTCCAACACTTAGCCTATGACCTGTGTTTTGAAGGATTACTTAATATGGTGCTATTTTACTACCCTAAGAAAATTAATAACAGTATTTTGGAGCAGATTTACTGCCACAATTAAAGTCAGATTAACAATAGAATGTTCTTAGTTCAGTAAGCTTTGTTGCATTAAGAGAACACAATCCTGTACATTCTGATGTTTTATATGCTCACATGTGAAAACAGAAAAGAATTTCATTTTAAAGTCGGTTTTGTAGCTGCAGTCATTAAAATGCATACTGCCATTGTTCATCCCACACATTTCTTCTGGTACTCATTTGTAGACAACCTTGTATTATTTCCGTAACTCACATAGCCTCCCAAACTAGATCGTAACCCCATGTTTCTGCTGAAGGCAGTGTTGGTATTAAGACTCATAGTGAACTGTTATTAACTTTAGTCGTGTAATTTGCTTGAATCAAGTGAGCTGAGAAAATCCAAACTAGTTTTGGTGTACCCCTGGGGGTTAAATTTGAAACGTTTCTTATAAGATCTAAGAAGAATTCACCTGATTCTTTATGCTAGCAGGATCCAGTGTCTGTGGTATAGATAACACATCACATGTGTTATTATTTTAGCTGTGTGCACAGAGTAGATAGAGTAACAGGTCACCTGTCATTCTCTAAATCAGTTTGTGTTGTTAATACGCTCATCAGCAAAGTCTCCAGCCTCTCTTTTTTCATTCAAGAAAAACTCGACAAAGTCAATTAGTGATTCTTTCTCAGTAAATGTCTTTAAAAAACTGTTTGGTGTAACAAAATTAGTTAGCAATATAAACCTTGTATTTTTATTAAAATTTTTAAATTTTTATTGAAGTATTGTTGATATACGATTAGTCAGATGTACAACAGTGATTTGACCAGTGTGTACATTGCAAAATGCTCGTCATGTTTAATCACCATCTGTTGCCATACAAAGTTATTGCAGTATTATTGACCATGTTCCCTATGCTGTACTTTTTATCCCCATGACTTACTTATTTTATAACTGGAAATTTGTACCTCTTAAACCCCTTCACCCATTTCACACATCTCCCCACCCACCTCCCCTCTAGCAACTATCACGTCTCTGTATTTATGAGTCTGTTTCTATTTTGTTGTTGTTGTTTGTTTGTTTTACTTTTATATTCTACACATAAGTGAAATTATTTGATATTTGCCTTTCTTTGTCTGACTTACTTCACTTAGCATAATACCCCTGTGTTTATCCATGTTGTTAACAAGGGGCAAGATCTCATTCCTTTTCGTGGCTAATATTCCACTGTGCCTGTCTACCACATCTTCTGTAGCCATTCATTTACCACTGGACACTTAAGTTGCTTCCATATCTTGGCTATTGTCAGTAATGCTGCAATAAACATAGGGGTGTATATATCTTTTTGAATTAGTGTTTCTGTTGTCTTTAGGTAAATACCCAGAAGTGGAATTACTGGATTGTATGGTACTTCTCTTTTTAGTTTTTTTTTTTTCAACGTTTTATTTATTTTTGGGACAGAGAGAGACAGAGCATGAACGGGGGAGGGGCAGAGAGAGAGGGAGACACAGAATCGGAAACAGGCTCCAGGCTCTGAGCCATCAGCCCAGAGCCTGTCGCGGGGCTCGAACTCCCGGACCGCGAGATTGTGACCTGGCTGAAGTCGGACACCCAACCGACTGTGCCACCCAGGCGCCCCTCTTTTTAGTTTTAAAGGAACCTCCATGCTGTTTTCTGTAGTAGCTGCACCAGTTTACATTTTTACCAACTGTGCACAAGGGTTGCCTTTTCCCCTCATCCTTGTCAACACCTGTTACTTCTTGTCTTTGGTACTATCCCTTCTGACTGGTGTGAGGTGATATCTCATTGTGGTTTTGGATTTGCATTTCCCTGATGAATTGTGATGTTGAACATCTTTTCATCTCTTTGTTGGCCATCTGTATGTCTTCTTTACAAAAATGTTTATCCAGGTCCTCTGCCCATTTTTAATCAGATTATATGCTTTTTGGTGTTGAGTTGTATTAGTTCTTTATATAATTTGGATATTAACTCCTTGTCAGATAGATCATTTGCAAATATCTTTTCCTGTCATTAGGATGCCTTTTTGTTTTGCTGATGATTTCCTTTGCTATGCAAAAATCTTTAGTTTGCCCTAGTCCCAATTCATTATTTTTGCTTTTATTTCCCTCTCCTGGGGAGATAAAAATACACCTGAAGCTGCTGTCCATGAGTTTACTTCCTGTGTTTTGTTTTGTTTTGTTTTGTTTTGTTTAGAAATTTTATGGTTTCAGTTCTTACATTTAGGTCTTTAATCTGTTTGCATTTATTTTTGCATATGGTAAGAAAGTGGTCCAGGTTTTTGTTTGTTTTGCTTTGTTTTTTAAGATTTTATTTTTAAGTAATCTCTACACCTAAGGTGGGGCTTGAACTCACACCCCCAAGATCAAGAGTCGCACGTTCTACCAACTGAGCCAGTCAGGCACCCTGAAAGTGGTCCAGTTTTTAAAAATTATTAAAATGGCTCTTGAGTTCCTCTGAATCTCAACATTTTCTCCTTCACTCAGGGATCTCTTTTCATATTATGCTAACTGGGAGAGATTTTCAAAAGTGATGATAACGTGCTTCTCTTCTAGCTCTTACTTTTGAAAACATTGCAAAAGACAAAGAAGTTGTAATACAGCGTGGCTGAACCCTGAGAACATCATGCTAGGTGAAAGAAGCCAGTCTTCAAAAGCTGTACATTATATGGTTTCATTTATGTGACTAAATGAAATAGATCCAGAATAAGCAATAGAATAAATCCAGAATAGGCAAATTCATAGAGACTGAACATGGATTTGCCATTGCTACGAGCCAGCGAAGAAGGGAATGGGGTGAGACTGTTAATGGGTACAGACAGGGTTTCTCTTTGGGGTGGTGAAGTGGTCTAAAATTAGATTGTGGTAATATGGTATAACTCTAAATATGCTAGAAATCACTGAATTATATATTTTAAATGAATATATTTTATGATATGTTAATTATATCTCAGAGCTGTTTAAAAAAACTTTTATTTAATGGGAAATATTTTCAATTAATAATTTTTTAAATTATTAATATTCTTTGCTTATAAACCTTCATTCTGAAATTTGATTAGGATCATAGATTTGTAAACTATATGCTTGTTTTTGCTTTAAGCTGCTAAGTTTTGGAGTGGTTTCTTACATAGATAATAGATGACTGGCATAGATTTTAGTACCTGAAGTGGACTGCTGCTCTAAAAAGAACCTAAAAATGTATAACCTCTCCCAAAGTGTACCCTACTTGACAGTAGTAAATATGTCATATGTGAACTAAACCGTTAGCCTAGCTTGATTTTAATAGCTTGTAGTAGTACCCACAATATAATAGCGTTAATCTGGATAGTTCTGAAAGTTGACTGTTTAAAAGACTTTGTGGCTTCTTGGGCTACATTATTAAGAGGGTTAAAATGTATTTATTTAGCAAGTATTTTGATTTTCTCGTGTACACCAGATACTGTCGAGATGTTAAAGATGCAGAGATGACTCAAGTATAGTTCCTGCCCTCCAGGGTTCACCGTTAGTAGAATGGGCAGACAAAAGCAAAGCGTGCCACAAAGTGTGGCAGTGTCATACTTGATGTCGTAAAGATAGGCCTATCCTTTTATAGCCGACTAGGGTTTGGGAGGTGGGGAAAGAAAGTGCTGTGCTCTACCTCAAGATGTTTCTTTGAGATTCGTTGAGAAGAGGACTCTGGTCTAAGTTGAAGGGAAAAGAGAATGTGCCAGAGAGAAAGGGCCCTCTAGGTAGAGAGATGGAATAGCTTATGCTAAGGAATAGGGGCCAGGTGAAAACCAATAACCCAGACCATTCAAGAATTGCAGGTGGTCAAGGTCACATCTGAGCTCAGGGTTCATATGAGTGGAGCTGTGGTAGGAGGGGAGCTGCCCCAGGAAGGCAGATAGGCTCTATCACCAAGGACCTTAAAGACTTTGCTAAATTCATTAAGGAACAGCTCTAAGGCCTGTTTATTTATTATTTAATTATTTATAATCACCCAGTGTAAGTGCAGAAATTACGTAGTATTCGGTATAGCCTTTTATTTATTTATTCATTTATTTATTTATTTTTAATGTTTTATTTATTTTTGAGACAGAGACAGAAGCATGAGTAGGGGAGGGGGAGAGAGAGAGGGAGACACAGAATGAGAAGCAGGCTCCAGGCTCCCAGCTGTCAGCACAAAGCCCAATGTGGGGCTTGAACTCACGAAATGGGAGATTATGACCTGAGCTGAAGTGGGAAGCTTAACCAACTGAGCCACCCAGGCACCCTGAGCCTTTTATTTTTTAAATGAGGATACTAAGGGCCAGTGAACTTTGCCCAAAGTGAGATAATCTGAGGTAAAACCAGGACTGAAACCTGGAACTCGAGCCCCATTCCATCAGCGTTGGTCCTCTGTTTCTTGCCTTTGGGAAATCAGAGGCTGAAAGGTTTAGTAGCACTCAGTAAATGTTAGCTATTCTTAGTTTTCAGAAGTGTATTTTTAATAATGTCCAGTGATAACTAAGAAGTACTAAAAAATTGAGGCACCTGGGGTGGGGGGGCTTAGTTGGTTAAAGTTGGTTAAGTGTCCAACTTTGGCTCAGGTCATGATCTCATGGTTTGTGATTTCAAGCCTCTCACTATCAGTGCAGAGCCTGCCTGGAATTCTCTCCCTCTCTCTGCCCCTCCACCACTTGCTTGTGCTCTCTCTCAAAATAAATTAAAAAAAAAAAAGAAATACTAAAAAATTGCCATCCTTATCTATGGAATGTCAACTTCACACATAGAACAAATATTTCAAGCAAAACCTTTGTTTTGAAATTTGATTGGAATCACAGGTTTATAAACTATATGATTGTTTTTATTCTAACCCACTAAGTTTAGAGTGGTTTCATATAAAGCAATACAACTGCTGCAGATTTGAGTACCTAGAAGTGGAATGCTGCTACAAAAATAACCTAAAAATATGGTGTTGGCTTTGTAACCAGGCAGTGGACAGAAGCTGTACAGCCTTGATATGTTAGCAGAAGCCCAAAGGGCATCAAGAAGGCTTTAAATGTCATTGGTAGTTGAAGGGAAGGAGATATTTGTTATATATTAAAGAAAAGCTTGCCAGCATAATCGCATGCAATAATATGGAAAGTAGAAAACGTAACTACTGAATCAGATGATCTTGATCAGATGATCAGGAGATTTCTAGGCAGAGGTGAAAAGTGCCATCCGGCTTCTTCTACCTATCTGTAATAAAAGGAGGAGAGAAGAAAGAGGAACTAAAAAAGAAGATTTTAAATCTAAATCAGCCAGGACTTACTGGGTTCAAAAATAAATTTATTTTCTCATTCTCAGCCTCTCTGGATGGTAGATGATTGTGAAATTAAGAAATGGCTATGGGCAAGTGGTGCCTGGGTGGCTCAGGTGATTAAGCATCCAACTCTTGATTTCAGCTCAGGTCGTGATCTCAGGGTTTGAGAGATCAAGCCCCACATCAGGCTCTGCGCTGACAGTGTGGAGCCTGTTTGGGATTCTCTCTTTCTTTCTTCCTGCTTTCTTTCCCTCTGTCTCTCAAAATAAATAATAAGTAAACAATTTAAAAAAACAATAAAAAGAAATGGCTATGGGCAAAGATAAATCCAAGGGTGCTATTAGGAAAATATGGTCTAAAGGTGAAATTAAAGATGTCACTGTAAAACCCTTTGTCAAGACCTCAGAATGATTTAAGGTGGTGTCTTATAGACCCTTTCAAACAAACAAAAGATATCTTAGAAGAAATCTTATGGGTGTGCCTCACGGATTTTTTCATTAGAGATTAAACAGAGCTAATACTTTAAAAAATTTTTGTTTAATGTTTATTTATTCTTGAGAAAGACATAGAGTGTGAGTGGGGGAGGGTCAGAGAGAGAGGGAGACACAGAATCTGAAGCAGGCTCCAGGCTCTGAGCTGCCAGCACAGTCTGACGCGGGGCTCGAACTCACAAAACTGTGAGATCATGACCTGAGCCAAAGTCGGACACTGAACTGACTGAGCCACTCAGGCTAATATTTTTAAGGACATTTTTCCATAGCAATTTAAAAAAAAGTTTTTTTTTTTAATGTTTATTTATTTTGGGAGAGAAGGGGAGAGAGAGAGAGAGTGCAAGTGGGGGAAGGGCAGAGAGAGAGGAAGAGAGAGAATTGCAAGCCCCCCCCCCGCCCTACCATGTGGGGCTCAAACTCACAAACCCTGGGATCATGACTTGAGGCGATATCAGGAGTTAGACGCTTAACTGACTAAGGCACCCAGGTGCCCCGCCATAGCAGTTTTAAAGATAGAGAAGGGCTAATCTTGGCAAGATTTGTGGGTGTTAACTTTGGTATCATGGAATGAGCCCCTACTATGACTCATAGAAAACTCACAAGAGTTTTTAAGAGAATTGTAGTGGAGAAGACCCTGCCAGTTTTGACTAAAAGGTACAGAGACAGTCTAAAATGAAGATGCATTTGGATCCCTGGGTTTCTAAGGAGGGGCAGCAGGCTGAGAAAACTGCTACTCAGCTGCAAATGCACGCTACACTTTATGAAAAAGGAAGCATCATTCAGAGGATGAAACCAGGAACCCAGAGGGCAGAGAAAAACCCTAGAGATTCATTCATTCCCAGACAGTAGGACTAAGTGCTAATCAAGCAACTGGCAACATTGGGTGAATTTCAGAGTTGGTGTGGACTAGAATATGCTATCTGTATGTTCCCCCTTTTTAGAACAATGTCTAACAGTTATCCTATACCTGTCCCACCACTGTATGTTGGGTATGTATGTATGCAGGCATATAATTTGATTTGTTAATTTATAGATCTTCATATCAAGAGGAATAGTAAAAAGGATGTGCTCCCATGGAACTATACTCAGAGAACCTCATCTGCACCTGGACTTGATTTAGATGATAAGATCTTGGACCTTGAACCTTAGTCTGATGCCATCATAGTAAATGAGACTTTGTGAAGATCTTAGAGGAGAGAATGAGTGCATTTTGCTTCTGAGAGGAATGTAAATAATTTGTGAGCAGTGTCAGACTGGCGATTTACAATTTTTTTTTTCAGTTGATTTATTCAGAGAGAGAGAAAGCACAAGCAGGGGAGGGACAGAGAGAGAGGGAGTGAGAGAATCCCAAGCAGGTTCTACACTGATAGTGCATAGCCCAATGTGGGGCTCAAAGTCACGAACCATGAGATCATGACCAGAGCCCAAGTCGGACGCTTAAGTGACTGAACCACCCAGGTGCCCCCAGACTGTGGTGATTTTAAAACATATCCACAGATTTGTTGATGCTCTTCCCATCTATAGGCGGAGTCTAATTTCCTTTCTTCTGAATATAGATTGGCCTTACTCTTCACAAACAGAATGTAGCAGAAGTGACTAAGGGAGTGACATGATTTCAGAGGCCAGGTCATAAGGTGATACAGCCTTTGCCCAGCTTTTTCTCTTTTCTAATTTAGCCACCGGGCTGTGAGAAATCCTAGATTTCATGGAGAGGCCAAATACAGCTATTCTGGGTGATAGCCCCAGCTGAGGTCCCAGCCAACATCCAGTATCACCTGCCATGTCTGTGTCACAGGAAGCCTTTGAAATGACTTTAGCCCTAGCCACTGTCTAACTGTAACCATGTGAGGAACCCTAAGTGCCAACTGCTTGCTGGTTTTTAATTGAAAAATTGCTTGGTCAGAGTAGTTACTAGTTTTGTTTGGTAGTTCATCTTTTTAAATTCTTTTTTGAACATTTTAGTTGAAGACTATCTATCATACATACAGAAAAGTATACCAATTCTAAGTATATAGCTTAACAAATGATCCCAAAGTGAACACACATATGTAACCATTACCCAGTCTAAAAAATAGGAAATTACTACTCGATCAAAAAGAATGAAATCTGGGGCGCCTGGGTGGCTCAGTCGGTTAAGCATTCGACTTTGGCTCAGGTCATGATCTCACAGTTTGTGAGATCGAGTCCCACATCAGTCTCTGTGCTGACAGTTTGGAGCTTGGAGCCCCTGCTTCATGCTCGCTCTCTCTCTCTCTCTCTCTCAAAAATAAACATTAAAAAAAAAAAAAAAAGGAATGAAATCTCACCATTTGTCACAGTGTGGATGGAACTAGAAGGTATTATGTTAAGCAAAATAAGTCTGTCAGAGAAAGACAAATATCATATGATTTCACTCGTGTGAATTTAAGAAACAAAACAGATGAACATGGGAGAAGGGAAGGAAAAATAAGATAAAAACAGAAAGGGAGGCATAAGAGACTTTCAAATACAGAGAACAAACTGAGGGTTGCTGGAGGGGTGTTGGGTCAGGGGATGGGCTAAATGGGTGATGGGCATTAAGGAGGGTACTTGTTGGGATGAGCACTGGGTGTTATATGTAAATGATGAATCACTAAATTATACTTCCGAAACCATTATTACAATACATGTTAACTAACTTGGATTTAAATTTTAAAATATTAAAAATATAAATAAATTTATCTCACATGACTTGCATGTGCCCCTCACAATCAAAAAAATCTTACTTAATTTTTGGTGCTTGGTATGTTACATACTGATACAATATCCTACTGTGTTTGTGTTTGTGTATTTGCCCATTTCTCTTTGCTTCGTTTGTGTCAGTTTTTGGTTTACATATTTTGAGGGTATATTATTAGGTGCCTAAAATTTTACAGCGTTTTTATCTTTCTGGTAGAATTGATCTACTTGTCATTAGGAAACATTTCTTTTTATCTCTACTAATGCTTCATGCCTTGAAGTCTATTTTGTCCTTCATTAATATGCTACATCAACTTTATTTTAGTGTTCCTGTGGTATGTCATTTCCCATGCTTCTACTTTCAACCTTTCTGTCTTACATTTGTTCATAGTATTACTCTTTTAGCAACATTTCTTTGGACTTTGTTGATCTAGTCTGTCAATCTGACTTTTAACTGGAGTAGTTAGACCTTTTACATTTCATATAATTATTGATATATTTCTTTAAAAATTTTTAAGTTTATTATTTTGAGAGAGAGAGTGAGCACAAGTGGGGTTGGGAGATAAGGGTGGGAGGGGGGTAGAGAATTCTGTTCAGGCTCCACACTTTTAGCACAGAGCCCTACACTGGGCTCAAACTCAGGAATTGTGAGATCATGAGTTGACACTTAACTGACCAAGCCACCCAGGTGCCCCAATATATTTCGGTTTAAATCAACATTTTACTCTTTGCTTTTCCCCTTCTCTTTTCTATGTTTAAATATGCCTAACAAAGAAAGTAGATTCATTTCCAGTAACCCAGGAAATTCGGTTAACTAGAGGGTACCATCCTTGAAGTTTTGATATAATTAAGGTTTTGCTGCACATATCTTCCTATTATATTTTCAGGAAATAAAAGTACACATATTCTGTATGTGTGTGTATTTTAAAAAGTTAAAGTATAGAAATGTATACAGTTGACCCTTGAACAGCACTGGGGTTAGGGGCCCCAACCCCTGCACAGATTAAATTTGTGTATAACTTTTGTTATTTCAAAAACTTTACTAATAGCCCACCTTGACTGGAAACCTTACTGATAACTTAAGCAGTCAGCACATATTTTGTATGTTTATATACATTATATAGTGTATTCTTACAATAAAGTAAACTAGAGAAAAAATATTAAGAAAATCATAAGGAAAAGATATTATCCAAGAAATCCCCATATAAGTGGACCCACCAATTTAAACTGGTGTAGTTCAGTGGGTTTTATTATATTATACTTATATTATTGTATATTATATATATTATATTACATATTATATTATATATTATATTATTATATATAGAACTATGTGTAAAGATAGGTAAGTAAAGTTAAAAATAATATATGACATAAAAAATATATATGATATATTTGTTTGTAGCTTTAATTAGAGTCAAATGTAGCAAAGCATATGGAGGGAAAGGGAAAGGAAAGGCCCTTTTGCTCTGCAGTTCTCCAGCCATGGGTAAATCCAGCTGAGGTAGTCCAGTAAGGAAAGCCACCAATCAGATGTGAAAGGTTCAAACCTTAATCAAACCTGAGAGTAGTGAACTTATTAGTCCCCATGAGACCAAGGAGTCTGTGTGCCCCTGAGTCCCTTGTAGCACCTGGAATCAGGTGACAGGATACCCAGCATAGATTGGAAATTTAGGTTTTCCACTCACAAAATGGAAAAGTTGATGTTACTGTCTCTGTTAGGGTTCCCGAGAGAAATGGAGCCAATAGAGGATATGGATATAGGTATAGATTATTTTAAGGAATGGGCCCACACAGTTGTGGAGACTGGCATATCTGTAATATGCAGTGCAGTCGTCAGGCTGAAAACTGATGCTGCAGAGTTGATCTTGAAGCAGAATTTAGTTCTTCAGTAAACCTCTGGTTTTACTCTTGAGAGCTTCAACTGATTAGGGGTGTCTGGGTGGCTCCGTCAGTTAAGCATCTGACTCTTGATTTCTGCTCAGGCCTTGATCTCAAGGTTCCGGCGATCGAGCGCCATGTCAGGCTCCGCGCTGATGGCGGGGAGCCTGCTTGGGATTTTCTCCCTCTGCCCCTCTCCCTTTAATACACATGCGTTCTCTCTCAAAATAATTAAATAAACTTTAAAAAATTTAAAAATAAAAAGATCTTCAACCTATTAGATCATTATTGAAGGTAGTTATAAATTGTAGCTAGCCCAGTCTCTACAAAATACTTTCACAGCAACACCTAGATTAGTGTTTGATTAAATAACGGGGTACTAGAACCTGGCCAGATTGACACATAAAACTAACCATCACACCAGATGGAGCACCAATCAGTGTAGAACAAGTAAAGCCACATATTTTTAATAGCATTGTTGCCTATAAGATAAGAGAAATGACCACTTGTGGGGAGATGGCTGTGAAACCCAGGAAGGAGACTCATGAAGCAGCCACTCCAGATCAGGCATTGTAAGGGGTTTTGGTAGTTGTGTCAGGAAGAATTCATAAGCACATTAATTCCATTATTCTTCGTCGTGTCTTTCCCGTCTTCAGCTGCCAAGTATAAAAGGGAAGGATCAGAGAGAAACCATTGGAAATGTTGCCACGGGAGAGATCTTGCTCAGCATAGCATGGTTATACAAATGACCATCAAGAAAACGAAGAACACATAGCAGCATGTCTCTATATGCTTCTCTGAATTGATGATCTCTGTCTCTATATGTATCGATCTTTCTAGCTCTCTCTTTATAGTTATGATGTGCCTTCTCTCGCTCAACATTTCTTTTATATGTCATTTCTTTCCGCAGTTGTCCTAAAAGAAATTTTAAAAGTCATTTTTGTTTCAGTTGTGTAAATGAGATCAATGACTATTAATTTTTAACTTCCTGGGGAAAAGATAGTTCTCTTACTACTGACTGTGCTGTAACGATGACCATAACTGTAGGCATCTGTACATACAGATGCAGCTCCAACGCCTGGAGAGATTCTGGTGGACCCGCTGCCCTTGACAGCATACTGGAATGAATATATTCCAGTATACTGGAATATTAATGGAATGAAAACTCACTGTCCTCTGCAGCAGTGGGGAGAACTACGCACACCCCTTGTATCATGAGATGCACGACCAGAGTGGCATGACTGTATTTTTTGAAAGTGAGAGGAACGGCTGCAGCCCGCTGAGTGCCAGCAGCTGCCGCTTGTTGTCTTCCACTGTGAGAGCACCTTTCTGACAGGTTCTCAGGCTTGAGTCTGAGGTCAGAACAGGATTATAACAGGAACCCCCTTTGCACTGACAGCTGCTCTGTTAGTCAGTGCACTGACTTCAGCTCCATGGCTTCTGAAGAATGTTTACTAATTTTCTCACTACCAAAAGTTATCTCTTAGAAAGCTGGAATCATGTGTTTTAACCGGTTTTGTTTTTTGCAAGAGATGATCCCCACCCCTCCACAAATCGGATGAATTTTTGTCCGTGACCTGTGCTGGTGTGCTTTACCTAACACAGATTTATCAATTGTACCTAATTGTAACTGTTACTATTCAGTCTTCTCTTTATTATTAATCCAGGAATAGATAATTTGCTTTACAGAACTAGGCAGCTCTCAAGAGAGGCCCAGTCATTGTATTGAACAGCTGGTTCCTGTAGCAGAGAAACTACCCATGGGAAATAAGGAATTCTGTTGAGGGTGTAGGACCCTTCCCCATGTCAAGGACCTTGATGCAAGGAGATAGAAAGAAATCCACTAGTGAGAACTGGGATGCCTCTGTTGGTACACTTTCTGTGATGGCTATTTTGCCATGTGGTGATGAGACTCCAGCTCATTTGGATCTTGGCACCAGAATGTTCCATAGGAAGAACATTTGTACCTTTACATGAAACCTAATTATTTAATGTCATTCTCTTGCCAAGTAGACTTTGGTGACATTTCTGTTTCCAGTGGAAATATGTTTGTTTCTGTTCTCCATTTATACGGTATGTAGCTTATTGATGATGAGCTTGATACTGGAAGGCAGGGTAGGAAGAGAAAGAAAATAGGCTTACTGTAAATGTAGTTTTCTTTCCCATATTCTATGTTAAGTCCATCATGATAAGATATCTCAATTTGTAAGAATAAAATTGTATCTATCTGTAATCATAGAAACTACTGAAAATAATCTAACAAGCTTTGAAAGGGGGTGTTTTTGAATGGTTTGATTTTAAAGTATGGGCCATGTAATATATAAAATTCACTCAGGGAAAGACAGGCTGAGAACATCTCAAACGGATGGGCAGTTATTTTCCAAAGTTGATAAACAAGGTTCTTTGAAATCTGTAGTGCTGTTAGAAGTACATTATCTTATGTATCAAGGTATTTTCAGCATTTAGAATGCTTTCAGTTGCACTTAATAGAAAACCTCACCTTAACTGTCTTAAACAATAAGGGAATTTGTTAACTAACAGAACAAGGAATCCAGAGGTAGGGCAGTTGTGATTCAGTTATGAAAAGAGCCCTAGGTCCTCCTCTTCGTAACTCACTTAGTCTAACCTGGCCCTCCCACCCATACTGGTTTATACTCAGGCTCAAAATGGCAACAATGTCTGGTATCACATCCAGAATTGACAATTTACAGATGCAGAAAAGCAGGCATTTGTATCTTTCAAGACTAAAAACTTTTGCACAGGCTCCCCTGCAGATATTTTTTCATATATTATTGGCCAAAATTTCATCACTTGGCTAGATATAAAATAATCCTTGACTGGGGGAGAGACCACCATGACTGATTTGGACACTATCTTCTAGGGCTTGTTGCAAAATTTGCAGACTTCAGCACAAACTGAAAATGTGGTGCCCAAGCCAGGGGTGGGAAATTAATCTACTTTTCCCTTGAGCCCATTACCCCAATCCACAATGGAGGGTAACGCCAAGGGATTGCTCCCTGTATGCCAAGATGCACAGAGATACCTGTATTGTGGATGGGTGAGAGGCTCCTGCCAGTTAACCCATGGAACATGCCATGGCACCATCAGCCTGGATCAAGAATGGCCACCTACTCCCTTTGCACTGAGGTTCTTCAGAGTGTGTGCATGTGTTCAGGCCCCCAGTATAGGTGGAGGGTGATGGTGTAATACAAGCTTTTCCCACTTATCTTGGAATGGAAGAGGGCAGCTGAGAACCTGTCCTGAGAAGGCAAGACCACATGTAAGCCAAGTCTCCAAGCCCTGGGTGCATACACCATTATTCCATCATATTTCACTTATAGAAGAGAAATGCAAAGAAAAATTTCCTAAGAATTTCAAGTCAGTGACCAAAGAGCATTAAGCCCCAGGCACATGGCCCTTCTGTGCAATGAGGCCCTGCACAATTGCCCTGGTCTCACTCCCATTAAACTAGCACTAAGATTTCCTTGGGATTGGGACTATAACCAGTCACCCCTGAAAAATATCACGGTGGCTATCTGAACAAAATGGAGCTTTGTCAGAAAGGAGGAAATGGAGGTGAAAGAGAAGAGTGGGTGATATCTACTGTAAGATGCCATGACTAGAGAAAATACAGTGGTTTGGGCTATTAGCCCCAAAGTGAAACTCACAAGGGCACATGCTCTGAATTCACATTGGAAACTCCAGAATGGTTAGTGGCAAAGATTTATTTATGTAGCATTGGTTAACATTTGTCCTGAGCAATACCTGAGAGGTCAGCCTGCCCAAGCAGGCTCCACACCATCAGTGTGGAGCCTGATGTGGAGCTCAAACTCACAAACTGTGAGATGATGACCTGAGCCAAAACCAAGAGTTGGACTTACTGAGCCTCAACCTACTGAGCCACTCAGGAGTCCTTAATTCCTTTTTTTACTTTTTACTATTATTTTTTTTGTATATACATTTTTCTCTTTTCTTTTCTTTTCTTTTCTTTTCTTTTCTTTTCTTTTCCTTTCTTTTCCTTTCTTTTCCTTTCTTTTCCTTTCTTTTCTGATTCTTTTAACAAGCAGACCAAAACACATCCAGGATCTAGCTTTTTTGTTTTTTGTTAATTTTTTTTTTTTCTTTTCATTTCTTCTGTTACTCTTTTCTTTCTGGACAAAATGATGAGACATTAGGGACAGCTCATCTCTGCTCCACACCACATCTGCTGGAATGGTTTGACTGGGACTGGGAGGATCCATTTCCAGTGTGGCTCACTCACGTAGACGGCAAGTTAGTACTGCCCAAAAGAAAGAACAGGCAAGAGAACTCACAGCCAGGATTTAATCAACACAGATATAAGTAAAATGTCTGAAGTAGAATTTACAATGACAATTATAAAGAGTATATTTATATACTCTTTATATAAGTTGAGGCTGGGGTTGAGAAAAGCATAGAAGACACCAGAGAATCCCTTTCTGTAGATATAAAAGAACTAAAATCTAATCAGGCTGAAATTAAAAATGCTATAACCAAGATGCAATCCTGAATGAATGCCATGATGGCAAGGATGGATGAAGCAGAGCAGCAAATCAGTGATATAGAAGATAAAATTATGGAAAATAATGAAGCTGAAAAGAAAAAGGATACAAAGACCAAAGATCACGATATAAGACCCAGACTTCCTTTTAATCAAAGAAACAGATATCAGATTTAAAAAAAAAAAAAAAAAGGAAGACACACACACCCCCTCCCCCCGCACCTTTATATAGTTGGGTGAAGCTAACTGAAATAGATCCCAGAATTCTAATGGCTTACCACTGTTTCTCACTCATATATTACTTCCATGTGACTATTCCTGGTTGGTAGCTGGCATTCCATGTGGGGATATAAAGACCCAGTCTCCTTCCATTTTATCACTCTACTATCTTCAGCACATGTTTTCCAAGGTCACAGTGTTCATGTATAAAAGCTAATGGAAAAGGAAAGAGAGATTGTGGAAGGTACTCCCACTGTTTACATTTCTTGGTCTTCATGTGACATGCCTCATTTCTGTTCATATTCCATTAGTGAGAAAAGTCACATGACCCTATCTAGATGTAAGGGTGCTGGGAAATATAATCCTTGACTTCCAGTAACAACTTATGAAGAGGGCACACAGATCTTTGGTGAACAGCCAGTTTTTTTCTGGTGTGTTTACTTTATTCAGCTTACCTGTATCAATTTTATATATGTGTGTTTAATTTTATATCATTTTGTAATATTTTGACTCAGCATTGTGTGTTTGAAATCTACGAATCTACACTGAGATCTAGTTCATTCATTTTAACTGCACCATAAATTCCATTCTATAAATGTATGCTAATTATTGTTTATATTTTTCCCTATTGATAAACCTTTAGGTGGTTTCTCACTTTTAATTATTATAAACATTATAAGCATTAGCATTCTTATACATGTCTCCAGGGGCAAATGCATTTATTGCCTATTATTGTCTGGAAGTTTAAATGTTGGGTTGAAGACTGTGTATACATTTTCTAGTTTATTAGATACTGCCAAATTGCTCTCTAATGTTATTACTCCATTTTACACTCAAAATTAATGGTGGTTTCCATTTTCTCACATATTCACCAACTTTGGGAAAGTTTTTAGACTTCATTTTGACAGTCTAATATGTGAGGCATTTTTATTTGCTTTTTCGTAATCACTATAAAATGATATTGAATACCTTTTGCATATATCTTTTGTCTAGTTAGGTTCCTCTCCCATGAATTCACTGTTCATATTCTTCATGGGATTTTTCTATTTGGTTTGTTTACCTTTTTCTTACTGATTTATTGTTCTGCGTATTCATTCTTACGTGTGTTACAAAGTGCCTCTTTAAAAAAAATTTTTTAATGTTTATTTTTGAGAGTGAGAAAGAGAGAGAGAGAGAGACAGAATGCAAGTGGGGGAGGGACAGAGAGAGAGGGAGACACAGACTCCAAAGCAGGCTCCAGGTTCTGAGCTGTCGGCACAGAGCCTGACACAGGGCTCGAACTTATGAACTGTGAGATCATGACCTGAGCCGAAGTTAGATGCTTAACCAACTGAGCCACCCAGGTGCCCCTAAAAGTGCCTCTTTTTAATTAATCTGTTTTACCTTTTTCATGGTGACATGTCACGCAAGGGTTTTAAATTTTGTTATAGTCAATTGTGCCCATCTTTTCCTTTTATGAGTTGCTATCGTAGTCTTAAAACATGGCCCCCAAATTTGACATTCCTCCCATCAAGGGGGTTGGTCTGTATCTCCCTTTGAATCAGGGCTACATAATTCCTTGAATAATAGAATATAGCAGAGGTGACATTATGCCAGATTTGGAGGCCTAGGCTATGTGAAACTAGCAGCTTCTACTTCCTGTCTGTTAGGATGTTTTTAGAATATAGCCATCATCCTATTAGGGAGCCCAAACCTTGCAGAAAGGTATATGTAGACAACCAACAACCAGTACTAACTTGCCATCTACGTGAGTGAGCCACACTGGAAATGGATCCTCCCAGTCCCAGTCAAACCATTCCAGCAGATGTGGTGTGGAGCAGAGATGAGCTGTCCCTAAGCCCTGCCCACATTTCAGATTCTTGAACGAAATTAATGATTGTTGTTCTTTGAAGCCACTGAGTTTTAGGGTAATTTTGTTATGCCCCTGGATTAATAGTATTTTGTCTTATCTGGAAAAGCCTTTCCTACACTGAGGTCAAACAGATGTTTCCCCTATTTTTATATACTGTATACAAAGCTTGATACTTCATTTTGTAATGTATCTGCAACTTATTTTTCTTAGTGTAATAAAAATTAATAGAATTTACCACTTTAATCATTTCAAAGTATACAATTTAGTGGCATTTAATACATTCACAACATTATGCAGCCCTTACCACTGTCTAGTTCCAAAACATTTTCATCATCCCAGAAGGAAACCCTGTACCATTATATACCTTATTTTTATGTATGGTTTGGTATGGGGATTTAATTTCTTTTTTCCAGATTTATAGCCAGTTTTCCCAATACAATTTATTGAATAGCCCATCCTTTTTTTTTTCCACAAATGTAATATTCTTTTTTTATTATATACCAAGTTTCCTACATATACTTAGGTTTCTTTTTTTAAGGGCTATTTATTCTTCTTAGTTTGCTTTCATTTATAAATATACTGCCTTATTGGCCAGGCTTTATGATCCCTTTAGTTGGTCTCTGTCTCTGTCTCTGTCTCTGTCTCTGTTTCTGTCTCCCTCTCCCTCTCCCTCTCCCTCTCCCTCTCCCTCTCCCTCTCCCTCTCCCTCTCCCTCTCCCTCTCTCTCTCTCTCTCTCTCTTTCTCTTGCTATACATACACATACATATATGTATGTGTATGTATATATACATATGTGTGTGTGTGTGTGTTTAATTTTTTTCCGTGATACACTATAACAGATCTCTGAATGGCCTTCCACATGACCAGGTTGCTGGGACTTTCCAAAATTACATACTGGCTTCAGTGAAACTTATTATGCTTTATACGTTTTGGTGTAAAGTCATATGTTCCAATGCAGATCAGCCTAACCATATTATTAATAAATGTGCCTTGATATTAATAGTCATAATGTTGGTTGAAAATTTTGTATTTGGCAAGATCATGGGTTTAAGTAGGATTATTTTTAGTATTTAATACATATCTTAACTACTATTCCACACTGACCTAAGCCAGTGTGGTCATGCCCAGCTTTTAGCAAAATGTCAGACAAATTCTGAAGCAAATCTCAGACAAATTCTGTTGCCCAGTATGGGCACATACATAGAGATTTATTAGCTAAATATTAAGCAGGCACAAGGCAGGTTTTGGAACCTGAGGAAACCCCATCTCTGAGTCTTCAGAGAGACTGACCAACACATGGCAGAAAAGGGGTCCATAAGGAAATAGGACCATAAGGTCCATAGGAAAATGCTGCCTGATTCATACCAGCAACTGGCAAATAGAATCGTCCACATTTATGGCTGGATAGAGAAGTATTAATTTAAAGGAGGGTGTCATCCGTAATGGAAAAGTATCCATGCCTCAGTGAATTCCTAGGCTTTTTTCATGAAAAGCTGGGGCAAGTTGTTAAAATACTATTTAGCCAGTCAATATTTCTTAAATACTCTTTAGTTCAGAAATAGGACCCTATTTTTAATATTCATCATGCTAGTTATAGCCCACTATTTTCACCAAATAACCCTTTTCTAACATTTAATGTAGTGATTAGCCAAAGGTCAATTGTCTGCTGAAATACAGACAAGAGAGGCATTTATAGTAGCCACCCCTAGAATATGGATTTTTATTATGACTATAGTTGACTACCTTCTGAAATGTATATACTATATTTTAAATATATTAAAGACACAGACATCATGATCAAGTATAGTCAATATTTTTCTAAGTAAAAATATTTCCTAAAAGACAAATATAAGTATCAGTTCTGCCTATAAACTTTATTTAGACTTTTAATCCATACATGCAAAGAGGTCCATTTTAATGAAACAGAAGCAGTCTTTCTTGGAAACGTTAGTTCCCACCAAATCATTGTAAGCCTCAAATCCTGTTGTATCCTGGTATGATCCTCAGATTTTTGAAGCTTTATAACAATGCTCATGTTAGAAAAATCAGTTGCTGTTGGTAACTCTTAAAATTTTGGATATAAATCTTCAAGGTGCTTTATGACTTCAAGTAGGAATTAGCATATACATAACAGTGATTATAAATAGTGATGTTTTGCTTCCGAGCATAGAATGCTGAGGAATCTAAAAGTAAAATTGTCAAAAATAACGTAATATGTCATAAATGAAAACATTTTAGAGATATGTGTTATCAGTAGAAATTAGTAGAATCAGTAGAAATTCTTTTCTTCCTCTCTTGTAGCTTTTGTCACATAGCACACTCTCTAGCACTATGACAGGCAAGCAGCTGCCTTCACAGCCATTGCCAGTACTGGAGATTTTTCTAGGCCTTTAGCACTCTTCTTTCATCTGTAAGGACAGGCAAGGCAGCTGTCGTTATGTACTGGTGTAGTGTTGGCATGGTTTGCTAAGGCAGCTGCTGGTCTGGCTTCACAGCTGGGGAAATAGCACTTGGTATTAGCAACCAAATTTAACAGAAGTATGAAAAAGACAATTGGCAGGGGAAGTCTTTTAATCTTAGACCTCGGCTGGTTCAAATGATTCCTCCTAAAAATATAGATAATTAATGGAAGGATATTGAAGTAGTTTTAATTGAATTTTCTGGTAGGCTTGTGTGTTCTCTCTCTCTCTCTCTTTTTCTCTCTCTCTTTCTCTCTCTTTCTTTCTCTCTCTTTCTTTTTCTTTCTTTCTTTCTTTCTTTCTTTCTTTCTTTCTTTTCTTTCTTTCTTTCTTTCTTTCTTTCTTTCTTTCTTTCTTCAGAATCTCCTCTTCCTGAGTAATTTAGGACAGGTACATACAACTGTGGGTTTTGTTTGTGTTATTCAAAAATGGGCCACACAGTCAAAATTCCTTTTATCTGCAGACAACATATAAGGGTTTTTTTCTTCTATTAGCCATAGTTACGCTTGTTAGAAAAATTTTTAATATAATTTTTTAGTATTTTAAAAGCAATCTCAAGACCAGTTTAATTAACTTTAAATAATAAAAGTGCACAAATACTGGTCTCGTGTTGCCCAGAGATCAGTTTTGATGAACTCCATGAACACACTTTAGAACTGTTGGGTAAATCCGCACTGACCCTGTAACAGCTCTGACTTTAGGCTTCCAGGACTGGTCCTCTCAGCTTTGTTTATAGAAATTTCATGAGAGGAACCAGTGTTACAGAACCAGATGGACACAGACGTTGCCTGCACTTGGTCATTTAGCCAGACTCATCTTCAGAGTCCCAGAGATGTCATGTCTTCACTTTGAACAGAGTCAGTTCTTGAAACTGAGCTTACCTGCAGAGCTATAAAGCCCTATTCCTGCTAATGACAGCTTGTGAATCTCTTGAAATTTATTTACACCCTTCTTCTATATGTATCACTTCCTTGAGTGCAGTTTGGATCGGCCAGGGAGTCAGTGAGGACTCTGTTGCCATTTCTTTACCCTCTTCCTGTGGGATTAAAATACAGTCCCTGCACCTCCTCAGGCAAGTCAGGTATGTTCTGATTTTTATCCTGTAATTTCAAGTTCACTGTGCTCAGAGACCTTGTCACTTCAGTAGGAAGCTGTGTGCAGTAGTTGAGTCTCAGATCTCCAGGTGATTTAAGAGAGACAGAACATGAGCGGGGGAGGGGCAGAGAGCGAGGGAGACACAGAATCCGAAGCAGGCTCCAGGCTCTGAGCTGTCAGCACAGAGCCCAACACGGGGCTTGAACTCATGAACTGTGAGATCATGACTTGAGCCGAAGTCGGATGCTTAACTGACTGAGCCACCCAGGTGCCCATGAAGGTAAGTTTTAATACTACATTTAGTTTGTTTTGTTCCACAGATGTCTTTCTTAACAATTGTTTAGTGTTGGAAATGAACATTGGAGGCTTTAAGTTTGGACAAACACAGTATGTTATATAGAGAGAAAATAGAATAATAGTTACATCTTTGTGCTATTTGGAGCATCTTTTTTTTTTTTAATTGGTGACCTGGAAGAGTACAGAGAGCAGTGGATCAAGATGTTACACTGCCACATTTGGGATTGAGAGAGGACTAGAAGATTTGAGGATTTTCCTGTATTTCTCTAAATGATTAAATTTAAAAAGCAACTACCTTTTTCTTAAAGACATATTTTTTTCTAGGGTTGGGGCTAGCATCTCACTAATCTGATTTAAAATTAAAATTTTATTTTTATCAAGGGTTTATATCACTGATTTGTCTGTTAGTAGGAGAAAAGGATCATACATATTTACAAACGGCTTCTTTTCAGGTATTTCAATACCTAGGTCCAAAAAATCATGAAATGTAATCAATGTTGTGAGCTTCGTTGCTTTTTCATGTGTGAGAAAACTCTTTTCAACAATTCTTTCTACCCCAAGGGTACTATGGATTGCTTGTACTGTCAATGCTTTTCTCCGTTGCTTTTGTCCAGCACAAAGCACCTCCTTGTCCCCCTTTTTTGAGAGTGGTGGTAGAATTTCACCTACCATTTAAAATGTAGATGATGCATTGTTTGAAAAAGTCGGCTTTGAAAAAAGTAGTTTAAATCTAAGTGAATTATCACCTAGGTTGTGTGTGTGCTTAGACCAGCAATTCGATACTGTGGGAAACGACACGCACCTTTGGAGATGCTGAAGAAAAAGGCTGTGCTGCATAGTTTCTTTTGCCGTGAAATAAAAGCAGGGCTTCTGAACCGCTTGACTGTTGTTCTTTCAAAATTTGTAGTATATAACCCATCCTGCAAGACTGATGTTGAAAGCATAATGTATAAGAGAAACCTTAAAAATTGTCTAGAATGAGACTCCTATAATGACAGCTCTCCAAAACAGAGGAAAGAACCTAAAAATAATGTGGCATTCTAAAAACAGTGGCCACAAAACCTCTGAATTAAAACCTGGTATCTTCTTACTAGACATTTCTGCTCAGTATGCAATCCATTAATCTCACTCCAAATGTAAAGAATCAGAATATCGGGATGAGGCCCAGAAATCAGCCTTCAACACATCTCCCAACTACTGCGAGTGCTTACTAAAAACGAAGAAACAATGTTTCTGGCCCTTATAAAGAGCTTCATCAACCCTCATTAACATGTATTTCTTAATAAGATTATTTGGTTTCCCAGCTAAGAGGAGATTAGAATTGGTTTACTTCTAAAAACCAGGTGGGAAATTGAGGCAGGTACCAGGGTGGCAGGAGGAATTGATAACATTATGGAAAGAGACCAGAAAACTAACAAGTACATTCCTTAAAAAGAATTTCCACAATGGAGTATTTAATAACACTTCCTTAATGGTGATGGAAACCAGGCTAATATTTTTGTTTTATTACCAAAAAACCGTGTAATCTTTTGTAACAAAAAATTGTAACTTACTGGGGTGCTTGGGTGGCTCAGTTGAGCATTTGACTTCAGCTCAGGTTATGATCTTGCAGTTTGTGAGTTTGAGCCCCACGTCAGGCTCTGTGCTAACAACTCAGAGCCCGGAGCCTGCTTCGGATTCTGAGTACCCCCCCTCTCTTTCTGCCCTTCCCCCACTCGCATTCTGTCTCCCTCAAAAATAAATAAACGTTTAAAAAATATTGTAATTTATTGCTTGCGCAATAAATTTTTACATGCAGTTATGGTCACAACTACTAAAATGGGCAAGTAAGTGTGTGTATTATAGGCAACTCTCACTAGGTGTACTTTCTGCTTTAAAACCATCATTCATGGGGCGCCTGGGTGGCTCAGTCGGTTGAGCATCCGACTTCGGCTCAGGTCATGATCTCACAGATCGTGAGTTCGAGCCCCGCGTCGGGCTCTGTGTTGACCGCTCAGAGCCTGGAGCCTGCTTCGGATTCTATGGCCCCTTCTCTCTCCACCCCACCCCTGCTTGTGCTCTGTCTCTCTCTTTCAAAAATGAATAAACATAAAAAAAATTAAAAAAAAAATAAAAGTAAAATAAAAATAAAACCATCGTACAGGCAAAGGGTTAAAAAAGTAATAATGGACTGATTGATGACAGAGAAAATGTTTGATTGCATGACCGTGTCATGATAATACTTCGGGAATCAGTATGTCCCTCAAGTTAGGTCATAACTTTGTCAAAAGAGTGTGTGTGTCCTGCTTCCAAATGGGTAAGAATATAGTGTGACCACAAAAGATGTTGTTTTTTTTTCAGTCTGAGCAAAATTATCTTGAAGGAAAGAATGAAAATCATTAGTGACATCAGGTGAGGTAACTGAATCCATTCTTAGGAATTCGTAGAGAAACTCTGCCCTGATCTTTCAAGAAGTACCTCTGAAACTATGATTGCTAGTGCAAATCAATAGAAACTAAAAGTCGAAGCAGAACACCCTGCCACCATCATCCCCACTCCCACAACCAGCTCAGCATATCCAAAGAGTCCTTCACTCATAGATTTTATGTTAAATGTTTGGTTTTACTTAATATTTATAAATGCATATATACATAATTTTGTTTCTTTTTTAAATTTATATATGTGGTCCAATCAGAGTTCCCTGAACACAAAACCCATTCGTGTCACTGAACTGATAGTCTAGCTTCTCAAAAAATCAATTAGGTCATAACTTGACAGTCTAATGTACTTTTTTTGACAGAGTTACAAAAAAAAAATGTCCAATATTCTACCAATTCTCTTACGTGAAACAATTTGGATCTAACTTGTCTGAACAAATAGACTTTGCCAGTGACTTAAGGAGAGAGGAAACGCTGGCAACAAGTAGAGTATTTGTAATCTGGTAACATTCACTGCTAAAACTGCAACCCATAATGTGTCCTACAATTTTAGCATTCAATCATTTTACTTCTCTTGACCCAATAATATAGTGAAAAGAGCACAGAATGGAATCAGAGGGATCAGGGTTTGAATCTGAGCTGTACTATTTATTACCTGTATGACTTTGGCAGAGTTTTTTTACTTGGAGAATGGTTAACATTACCTTTCCAGTTGTTTGTGTGAGAATAAGTGAATAACATGTAAACAGTAGGAGTTAAATAAACTCCATTTTAAAAAAGTCCAATGTTCAGTGAAGGCAGACATGTTTCTGTGGTGTATTCCCCACCTGTGTCTTAGTAACACAGCATTCCCATTTCACTTGATAGACAGGCATCCCCCACACTACATTTGTTTAGTACCTAAATCAGAAACAATCTATACATCCTGAAAAGCTGTATTATTTGTTGACAGGTCTTCCTTTATCTAGTTTGCTATTATACCTTTAATTTTATTAACATGATTTGGTGGTATACTTCTGAACACAAGAAAGAGATGAATTATTTGGCTTCTATAATAAAAATATTTTTAAAATATAACATGAACTCTGCTTGTATACAGTGAGGAGAAAATCAAATCACAAACCAGGTACTTTAATTACTTTTCCAGTGATGGTTTAAAAAATTTTTTTAATGTTTATTTATTTTTGAGAGAGAGAGAAAGAGAGAGCCAGAATCTGAAGCAGGCTCCAGGCTCTGAGCTGTCAGCATAGAGCTTGATGCAGGACTCGAACCCATGAACCGTGAGATCATGACCTCATGATCTGAGCCACCCAGGCACCCCTCCGGTGATGGTTTTTAAACATCATGTAGTAAACTGTTATCACTTAATAGAGTACAGCTCTGTCTCTCTCATTTATTTAACAGCTGCTTTGGAAACACTTTTTTTTTTTTTGACAATTTTAAACAAATTATTTTATTTTTTCCAAAAGAAATACATGGATATGTTAGCAGAATCACAAACAACTATGTGGTTTAAAACTTGTTTACAAAAGGTGTCATGGAAAAAGATTACTATAACTCAAGGGATCAAGCCCACACTTTACCTGCTTTCAGAACTCCTAGACCTCTTTGTAACTTTCCTGGCTCGTATGCAAGATGTCAGAGGAGAGTAAGCATATTAAAGGTAAAGTATTAGAGAATACCTTTTCATCTTCTTTAAAACCAGAAAGTGATTTCCTTACTAATGCAGTTTTATAGTGTAAGGAGGCACTGTCAAACTATGGAAGGTACAAATACACTCTGTATTGTCTTTTTGATTTAAGGAATAAAAAAACTTCATTATTTTCCACTTACTCCATTTCTAATGGAATCAGTAATCACACACACACACACACACACACACACACACACACACACACACGTGCCCAAATAATAGTTATCTGCTGTTGGTGTTTCATCCACTAAAACTGAGAGCTGCATGTCACATGGCCTGGTCTTTCAGGCTATGTAAGTCAGTGTCAGGCAGCTGTATCTTCATTAAGCTTTCTGAGCTATAATTTTGTGATTGCCTATTACTACTTAAAATGATAAATGTAAGAGATTTTTCTATTCCCAGTCCCTTAAGTACTGATTCCCTCTTCCTGTAGGGTGGATCGCCATCATATCTCATATTTTCTAACCTGCTATTTTCATTTACTAACTGTACAGGACATATTTTTATGTTATAGTTTCTTAAACTTTACTTTTCTTGGTTGTATAGTACTTCTAGAGATGTATCATAATTTATTTAACAAATCCTCTTTGTTTGGATACTTGGCTGTGCCTAAATTGTTTTTAATAAAGCTATAGTAAACATCTTGATGACCGTCTCTTCTCACTTGTTTTGGATAAAATCTAAAACTAAAATTGCTGGGCGAACAGGTATAAACATTCATTTTACCAAATTGCTCTCTAGAAAGGTAGTACTAATTTAAAATCCCAACTAGTCTATTCCTTTGCAACATAGGTATTCTGTTTTTAAATATTAATCATATTGATAGCAAAAGTACCTAGATTTAATTTGCATCTATTTAATCATGAAAAAATTGAGCACTTTTTTCTTTTTGTTTGGAGAGCAGGTAGAAGTTGTGGGCCTAACATGTGATTTATCTCTGGTAAATTCCTAGTTATATTTTTTGTCCGTCTGTCTCTTGGTATGCCTTAATTTTTTTTTTAAGCCCAAATATTGATTTGAGGTAAAGGTAAACATAACAGAAAAGTCTTTCTTGGCATAAGATACCAAAATGGCAATATTCTTATGGAACTAATAGCTTATATTACAAATTTTCTACAGGGAATGTGTAGTTTACGAGATTTTATTCTCAAGAGTATATTGCCATTTTTCAGTATTATATTTGGATTTATGAGTTTCTAAATATAAATAAAGTTCTAGAATATTCTCAGAATTAGATAGCTCCTTTTTATTAGGGATCTCATCGTTAAAGTCTGCAATCTTCAGATGACCACAAGTCTAAGTTCAAATGAAATCAGAAAATAACTTTACTATGTGTTCAGGATTTGGACCCAAAGTGGTAATAGATGGCAGATGTCGTTGTTTGACTGTCATGTTAAACAAACAAACAAACAAATAAATAAAAGGGAAGAGGAAAGGAACGAAAGACAATTTCCTTACCAAGCAATCACACAGTTTATTGTCGAGGAAATAAAAAAGAAGAAAACAGAGAAAAAAGAGCCCGTTTTGTGTACTGTTGAGCACACAGATGTTCCTCTTGGCAGCCATACAGTACTAGTCAGGATTGGGGGTTTTGCGGACATAGAATGTGAGCCTTCTTTGTTGGAGACAAAGTGTTGCCTGTGGTGGGAATTGCTGCAGTGATGGGAAAGTATCGTCATGTATTGTTGGATTGCTGTGATTTTCAATAGAGACAGTACATTAAAGTAGCTTTGTGGGCAGTGGATTGTTTCAGCCAAGCCTGGCTAATAACACACTCATCTTGGCAAACTCTATTTAAAAGGTAGAGCTGGCATAGTTTTGTGGTCATGGAGCCTGTCCCATACTTGGGCATCAGAATTACTTTTTGCAAGCACTAGTTTTTAACAACCAGTTTATTTAATGTGCTCTAACAAAAGAGTTGGCGACTACAAAGTTAGAATTGTAACCACTTTTCAGATGGAACTACTTCTTAAAAATTTCTTTCATTCTTACAATTACTAAAACTAGTCTATTTCAGAATTGTTGGAGAAAATACCATTTTAGCTGAGTTGTTTCTTCTTAGCCCACTTGTTCGTTTAGGATGAGGTTTTGTTACAAAATAGAAAGTGCAAAACTTGTTTTACGTTTAGCAATCTCTTTGTTTACACTTGGAGTATTTTTTGTTTATATATAAATACTATATTGTAAAATGTTTAAACCATATATTGAAACCTACTCACCAGAAGGCAAAAGTGAGTACTTTTAAATTTGCTTGCAAGTATGACCTGCCCTGGTCTTCCATGGTGCTTCCTTGAAGGGGAACAATTAGCTCTGCTGTGCTAGATGTTAACATAGATTTTTACTGTATTTTCAGGTTAAAATTTAAACTTTAAGGATTGATCATTGAATTCTCTTTCGTTGTTCCTCCCTTCCTCCCCTTTTATGTTAAATATAACGTTGAATGAATTTTTATGGCCATTTAGCTGCTTAAATAAAGTCTGAACAAGAAAGGAGACTATCAAGAGTAATAGAGACTGGAACCTTTATGATCACCCCTAATTAGATGGGGTTGTTGAGTAAGATAGTGAACTAGTATGTTCATGAAGGTTTAGAACTTGTAAGAGCCAGAGATACCTCGTCAGCTCTCTTTTGACAACAAAAAGTGAGACCCAGAGAAATTAACCGGTAATATTCTCTTCATTATGAGGAGTTAGAACCTGATTGATTATAAAGCTCCTGATTCTCACATTTAAGCTCTCTTCTATAGCCTTTAGTCTTATCAAATCAAAGCAGCATTTGTTTACTGGGCTTCTACTCTGTTGAAGAATTCATCAGTTATGATCCTTACCTTGAAGAACCCACGTTTTAGTTAGAAAACAAGGATGCGCTCATTCTAAGTTGTTGATAACGAAAGACTTAAATAGTAGTTCAAGACAACAGTAGAAGTCATATCTCAGAGCACTGTTTCTTTAATGGCCAAATGAACTATATAAACAATAATTATTCCTGAAATTCAGTCAAAAGGATATGTATCTTTGAACTGGGGTAGTCCGGGGGAGACCTTTTTCATAGAAATTGGGTTTTGAGGTAGGTCTGGATTTTCTTGTCTGCCTCACTGGTGAATTTCCACTTACTCTATAAAATTTAACATAAATGTCAGTTCTTCTCCCTAGGGTTCCCTGACATTTCTTCCCTAATAAAACCATTTGCATTTACATGTACCTCTAATGTAGTATTCCACATGTTATCGTAGTTGTTTATCTCTCCTGTGAGACTTTAAACTCCTTAAGATCACACTTATTCTTGGAACGTCTGGGTGGTTCAGTTGGTTGAGTGTCCAGCTCTTGATTTTGGCTCAGGCTATGATCCTAGGGTTGTGGGATTGAGCCCCACATCAGGCTCCACACTCCGCATGGAGCCTGCTTAAGATATTCTCCACCACCGCCCTCCTCTCTGTCTCCTCTGCTTGTGCTCTCTCAAATGAAAACAAATTTTTGTAAAGATCACACTTATTCATATCCTGAGTATCTGTGTGGTACATAATTTTAACAAAGATACGTTTCACATATTTTCATATACTAATACAAATAGGAATTCATATGACAATAACATATTGTTATGGACTGAATTGCATTCCCCTAAAGTTTCTGTTTTGAAACCCTAACCCTTAATGTGACTATAGTTGGGGATAGGGCCTATACAGAGGTAATACAGGGTAAGTGAGGTTATAAGGGTAGAGTCCTAATCCAGTGGGACTGGTATCCTTATAAAAGGAGGAGACTAGAGAGCACTCTCTGGCCTTGTATGCACTGAGGAAGGGCCATGTGAGGACATAGTAAGAAGACAGCAGTCTGTGAGCAGGGAGCATAGTCTCTTCCAGAACCCAAATTAGTGAGAACCTCGGTCTTGGACTCCTAGCTTCTAGAACTTGTGAGAAAATAAATTTTTGATGTTGAGGACACTCAGCCTGTGGTGTTTTGTTATAGCAGCCCGAGCAGACTAATACACACATATATAAACAAATAAATGCAGGAATAAATATTGCTTTAGAAAATTGTAAAAGTCCGACATCCCCAGGTCCCACCTCACGTCTTTGAAAATTGTCAGCAGCTGTCTGTCTTCAGAAGGATCCAACTCTATTGCTAAGTCAGTTTGCCTGTGCCCACAGAACCTTACAGCCAGGCCTATGCCAGTTATGACAGGAAATAGGTGGTTCTGCACCTGCCTAAATTGTTTGTTAAACTAAGAACACAGCAGTATATTAAAGAATCAGCTTAGCTCCGCTGTCATCCTGAGTGACTTACAACCACGACATTATCAGTAGAGTTAGATCTGACTGCGATGAGTCTCGATTTGGTGTGCCGGCACAACCTATGTCTCGCTGCAGTGCATTTGCCCTTGAGCCCTCTTCACCCAACATTTTTCCATCCCCACCCTCTATAATTCGTTTTCCAAAGAGTGGCCAGAGTGGTCTTGAGAAATTTGATCATGTCTTTCCCTTCTATCTCGGCTTTCCATGAGCATCTAAAATAAACCCCAGACCTTTTCCATTGGGTGTATGAAGCAGTATGTGGCCTGCCTCCTGCCTTCCTCTCTGACCTCTGGCTCCTACCAGTCTCCCTGTCACCTAGGGCTGTCCAACTGCACTGGTTTTTCTCTTGCTTCTTCAATCATGCCAACTTTGTTTTCCCTCTGAGCCTTTGAACTTACTGTGCCCCTGCCTGAAATGCTCTACCCCCATCTTGACACAGCTGGCTCTGTTGTCACTCAGGGCTCTACTTAAACATCACTTCTCCAGAGATCCCTTCCTTCAATGTCATCCCTCTCCATCATATCACCTTATTTTAATTTTCTGTACAGCACTTACTCCTATCTAGTTTGTTTTGTGTTTATTGTCGTTTTCTCCCTACCACAGTGTAAACTCTGTGAGTAATGGAACCCTGTCTTTCTTGCACATGGGTTACTCCAGCACCTAGAACAGCACCTGCCACAGATGGGCTTTTAAAAAATAGTTGTTTAATGAATGAACCAATGAACAAATTAAATTGACAGGTTGGAGCCCCAGTTCCAGAGCAAGGAGTCACGCCTGGCCCAACTCCCTCAGGGCTCATACTCTTTCACATGCTTAATCACACGGGTCCTGCTCTCAACAGAAAGGCCCTCTGGGGTCTAGAAACACACCTCCTCAAAAGTCCAGCTGCTATAGCTTATCTAGTAGATTAGCTAATTGATGTCCATCAAAAGTTAAACCCAATTTCTGTGAACAGGACATCTTTGAAAATTTTTTGTCCATCGCTGTCCATCCCCAATAGGAGTCAACCCCCTGACACATCAGTTTGCCAGCCACAATACACCTTACAGCCAGACCTATATTAATTGTGACAGAAAGTAGCTAGTTATGCACCTGAACTGTTTCTTTGTTAAATCAAGGTGTGTCCTGACTAGACTTTTATTTTATTGCCTTCTCTTGTACAATTTTACCAGAAATCCCAGAAGGTAGGTACTACGGTGATTCCCATCTTACAAAACAGATAACCTTGTTCAACATTACATAATGATCATAGAGTTGTTCACATAAAATGGGTAAATTGGGAAACACTTAAACACTGACTTAACACTTAAACTGACTTAAACACTGTCAGTTTGTTTGTTATCCAAAGTTTTAGTTATCAGGTCAGTAAACCAATAAACTGTGGCTTTCTTTAGCTATTAATATGACATGATATTCTCCGAACAGAATTTTGCTGCTCATTCACCTTGTCTTGGCAAGTTAAAAGCTCTAGGATCTTCTTTTTTTCCCCCCTGTTTTGTAGGCACTGATTTAAGAAGTCCATTTATGTGGGCAAGGAAAGCTAGATGCAAGTAAATTATATTTGAGAGAGGAATACTACTTCCTGTCCAAAAAAAAAAAAAAAAATCGAGAGGGGAACTGAGTGCTTGTTGAAGTCAAAAATTTCTTATGAAGGACCCCTAATCCCTTTTTGTTGTGAAGGAAAAAATTAAATCACTATTCTATCCTGTTTTGCTTTACTTGAAAAAAAAATTTTTAATGTTTATTTATTTTTGAGAGACAGAGACAGAGCATGAGCAGGGGAGGGGTGGGGCGGGGGGACGGGGAGAAAGGGACAGAAACAGAGACAGAGACAGAATCCAAAGCAGGCTCCAGGCTCCAAGCTGTCAACAAGAGCCCAACGTGGGTCTCAAACCCATGAACTGTGAGATCATGACCTGAGCTGAAGTCGGACGCTCAAACAACTGAGCCACCCAGGCGATCCTTTTGCTTTAGTTTAAAAGCATAAGAATTTATTCAGAGATAACTTATACTAGTCAAAATGTTAACCTAACACCTTTTTTTTGAATTTTAGTATTTTTTTGAGTGTTGTTTTCTGTAAGAGTCTTAAAATATCATTATCTAATACCAAGGAAATAGCCACAGCCTCCTATTAAATAAAAGCAAAAGCAAACAAAACTTTTATTTATAATTTTAATCATAAATAGATGCTTTGATTTTGATTCAGAGATTCGAAAGTATGTAATATTTCTTTGTTTTGCAGAATTCCATTCCAAAAATGTTTGATGCTTGACAGTATTTTACTCTATTAGTATTTAGAGCAAAATCACTCTAGAGATACCAGTTGCTCACAAATTTCTTTTCTTAAATCAGAAGTAAACAAATCCCCTGTGATTTCCTCTATTTACATACAAAACAACCAATTCTCTTTCCAGCCAACTCTGTTAGAAGTTCTTCCCCGTAGTAAACTGAAATGTGCTAAATCAGCCATCCTATAATTTCTACCCATTTTTCCTATTTCTGTTTTTTGGAAGTACCTAAAATAGATGCACAAAATAAATACTGTGACCTTTTTAATATTAACGTCTTTCAAATTCTTCATGAAGATATAAGGTCTACTTTCTTCTTTTTTCAACCTGCTTGATGCTTTCCTTCTCTTAATTCATCGTTCAGCATAACATTATTTTGCCGTCTTTTTCTGGATGGACCTCAAATATCAATGACCCTATAATTGTGTTGTCCAGATAGCTGACAGTTCCCCAGATATGGTCAGAAAAGTGAAAAGAGATTGGGATTATTATGTGGAATATATATTTTATTACATAGAATATATATTTATACTAATTCAGCCTAAAATCACATTTACTTTTGGGGGAGCAAAACCACATTGTTGACTTTTATTGAGCTTGCATTTATCTAAAACCACCTTATCACACGAAATGCCTTTAAACTAGTTTTCTTTTTTTATTTTTAGTTTCACAGAACTTCTCTAAGCTCCTGTGACCTCAGTTTTTAATTAAAGGGTACGAACTAGAGTGTTTAATAAATATACCCAGATTTGGAGGTGCAAAGGGCAGATATCAACCAAGGTCTGTAAGTGTCAAGTCACAAGCTCTATTCTAAGCCCTAAGGGTCTTTTTAAAAGCAACCTACCTTAATATTAAGTCTTTGTGTCCCACCCCCTGCACCTACTGCTCTTCCTTCTCCCCCTTTCATTTTCTCCCCTCACTGACACTACTTCTTGGCTCACGCTGGAGACTGTTTACAACACTCTGGATTACATGAAATCTGCAGGATGGGTCTGATTCTTTTATGAAAGATTTTCCTCGCTGACCCTTGCCAGCCCACATAAGCTACTGCAGTAACAATTTGTGAAGTGTTTGCCTTTCCAAAAGGTATCTGAGAGTCTCATCTCTTGTTGAAAGGGCACAGAAATCAGAACCAACCTGCTGAAGTAGTTCTATGGCCCGCCAGAGGGATTGGTGGACTAAGGTCTTCACTACATTTTTGCCTCTGTGGGTTGGGAAAGGACAGGAGAGTTTCTCTATTTCTTGTTGGTATCCCCTTACCTCATGCAGATGCTGAGTAGGTGTTTGTTGAAAATTTAATGATACTTACTTAATAAGGAACTAATTTAGAGAGATAGAAACAAGATTGAAAGAAAAAAAGAAACTCTGAAAATGGGTTCGGACAAATCTATTCTCTTAATGTAGTCAAAAGTGCAGGGAATCGGGAGACAGGTTCTACCATTGGAGGAAATAATCAAGGACATTTTAGAGCTGAGGTAGTTAGGAGATAACATCTGCCATAAGGTCATTTTCAAGCCAAATGTGACTCTTGTTGTATATGCTTAAGTGTTAGGTTTTCAAGCACTGTGGAAGGGATCCTGAAAGTCTTTTGGTCATGAAAATACATCTTTAACTGCAGTAAATCTTACATGACCCACATAAAATGAGTCAGCCCTTTGTTTAGGTGAAAATACATACTAATTTATTCAGTATTCACAATGGAAAAACAACTTGTCTTTTTTGTCTCATATTTGATATTTAAAAATGCAGTTCTAATTTTGACTTCATGTTGTCTGTACTGCATGCACTTGTTAGGAAATTAAAGCTTGACTTGGGCAAGATTCATCTTGGCCCAGAAACTACCATGAACCGTTAATTTGGAATTTGATTGAGACAAAGACTCAAGAGAATGTAACTTATGAACGCATTAACCAGTGCTCTTTGAAGAAGGTCAGGACACCAGACCCATTTGAGGAGCTTTTTCCCAAATGTGCATCAATCTCCAGTTCTACCCCATTGATTTTGATGGAGTAGATCTGGGTTGGACCCCTGGCATCAGTATTTTGAAGAAAAGAAAAGAGAAGAAAAAAACATTGTGAAAAATGTCCACGAGCGATTCTGTTATTCCTCCCACTTCTGACTTTCTGTAGAGTCACCAAATCTGTCCCTGTAAGTTGTAATTTCTGGATTTTATTAGCCCCCTCCCTCAGCTCCAAATTCAAACTCAAAAGAATGTCTTCAATGAGTTTTGTTTTCCTTTTGTTTCTTTTATATACGTTGAAGATTACTACTAGTACTTATTCATTTGAGCAGTAATCTAGTGTCTTCAGTAAAACCATATTTGAAGTTATTATCCTTTCAGTAACCTGGTGTACTTTATGTAAATATGAATGTGGTGAATTTCATAATAGCTGGTATTTATGGAGTATGTGTTATGTGCCAGGCACTTTCCATACCTTATAATGCATGAAGCTTCACATCAACCTTGCCAGGCGGTGTATATTATCCTCCTTTTACAGATAAATAAACAGCCCATTCAGGGTAAGTTTCTTGCACTCAGTCACAGTCAAATCTAGATCTTTCTATAATTCTCTAAAGTTCTTACTCCTTCCTCTGTTCTGTACTGACAAAACTTTTCTCTGACAATAAAATATGTATATTTTCTTAATAATTACATACCACAAAATGTATCCCTTTTTGCTTAGATGCCATAATACTGGCTCCAAGTTTGATCCCAGTATCAGTCATGTATCTTACGTCTTGATACACCTTATATTGCTGCTCTGAGAAAAGATTCTGTTGTCACTGATTCCATATGTAATATATTACATTATATGCATATTCTACATTATTAAGTGAAGTTATTTTACATTTAATAGTTTCATTTAAAAAATTAATTTTATCTTCACATTTCATAAAATAGATCAGTGCTTGAACAAGAGACAAAACTTCTGTTTGTGGTGACAGAATATTAACCAGCAGGGTAGAGGTTAAAAAGAACTTGGTTTAAGGAAAAAACAAAATCATACATTTATATTAGAATTACAGAAAAAAGTTTAAATCCTCATCTAGGACAATTACAACTTGGGGGAATGCAGTTTGGTGTTAAGAACAATGTCCATCAGGGGCGCCTGGATGGCTCAGTCGGTTGGGCGTCCGACTTCAGCTCAGGTCACGATCTCGCGGTCCGTGAGTTCGAGCCCTGCGTCGGGCTCTGGGCTGATGGCTCAGAGCCTGGAGCCTGCTTCCTATTCTGTGTCTCCCTCTCTCTCTGCCCCTCCCCCATTCATGCTCTGTCTCTCTCTGTCTCAAAAATAAATAAACGTTAAAAAAAAAAAGAACAATGTCCATCACTCCCTGCCACAATGGCATGGAGAGTTCCAGTTGCCAGTTGATTTGCATGGTTTATTTTGGCCTAGTGGATAGGCACACTCTCTGTAGTATTATTAAAGGGATAACCATTAGGTTTTTCCAGGGACTTTTGGTAATAATGCAGGTAGCAGAAGTTATGGTGATAATAATTTTTGTTTCCCATTTACATCTCCTAAGGACCTGGGATAATAAATTAGAACTTAAGATTTGTGCTGCATTTAAAATTTTAATGAGTAGAAATATTGGAGAGCTATAGAACTTTATGAACACTTTCTACCTTTATTTTGTTAACCCTGGTTGCTGTGCTTGATAATACAGTATGGATAGCATGGTGGTAAGAAAATCTTTAAAGACATCTGACAGATTGGACAGAAAGAAGCAATAGACCAGATAGGTCAGTGAAACATGGCAGATGGCATTTTGAAAAAGTGAGACAAATCCAGAATTAAACACCAAGAAGTTTAATCAGTTTTGCACTTAATATCATTCTACATTGTATCAAATTTCAAATACTTAACATTGTGTAAAAGTAGAACTAAATCATAGAACTGTAAAACACCTTTGATCTTTTTTTTTTTTTTAATCTTTGTTTATTTTTGAGAGAGAGAGCGTGAGCAGGGGAAGGACAGAGAGAGAAGGAGACACAGAATCTGAAGCAGGCTCCAGGCTCTGAGCTGTCAGCACAGAACCCGACGCTGGGCTTAAACCCATGTACTGCAAGATCATGACCTGAGCTGAAGTCGGACGCCCAACCGAGCCACCCAGGCGCCCCAACAGTGTGCTTTTTAAAGATGAGGAAATTGATGTCTGGACAGTTCATTTGAAGAAGAAAGTATACATTTTCACATGTGCTCTCTTACTCACATGTATACATGCTCTCCTCTCTCTCTCTCTCTCTCTCTCTCTCTCTCTCTGTCTCTCAAACACACACACACACACACACACACACACACACACACACACACACGTTGGTGGCTTCACATACAGATCAACATTACTGTGAACAATTGTATAAATTGTAAAAAACCAGGGGCACCTGGGTGTCTCATTCAGTTAAGTGTCCATCTCTTGATTTTCAGCTCGGGTCATGATCTCACTGTTCGTGGGATTGAGCCCCATGTGGGGCCACACGCTGACAGCACAGAGACTGCTTGGGATTCTCTGTCTCCTTCTCTGTCTACACCCCCGCGCACGTACACACACTTTCTCAAAATAAATAAATAAACTTAAAAAAATCACATAGGTGTTAATTGAACCAATAGAAATATTTTAGCTTTTCCTCTTCAAAAAGGAAGAGAAAAAATTATTTCTAAAGTCTTAAAGCTTTAAGTAAAGAATTGTCAGAAAATTGGAAAAAGTTCTAAACTATTTTAACTCATTGAGATAAAAACGTAGATGCCTAATGATTTCAAAAGAACTGTTTTTAAAACCTCTGAGAATTATGATTACAGCAAGACAGCTAAATTGACTAGCAAAGTCAGAATTCCTCACAGTATTCTCTTTAGATACTGAGGTTTAATCCAAACCTTATTATTTGTCAGCTTTGTATTATTAATATATTTGTATCAAAGAACTAGGCAGAGGATTCGCTATTTTAAGTCTATGAGAACCATCACTAGCCTGCACTGACAGATGTTAAAGAATGTCTGTGGAAAGAATGTCAAAAACCTCTCCAAAGGAAAGTCTTTAAACCATGTCCTTAATAAAGAAATGCAAAACCAGATTTAATTGCCCTTTTCCTAAACAGCTCAGCCATGCAGGCTCATTTACTGCAGCATATGGTCTGAGAAAGCGCACAGTGGAAGAGAGCAGTCACGGTGAAGGCTGGGATTGAATCCATTTAGGCTGGAGTTCACAAAGATCAGTCAGAGGCAAGCACTTGAAGTTAAAAGAAAGAAACACACCAAGCAGTAAAAACACAGGCTATTTTTATTTTGAATGTGCTCATTGGAGACATCCTATTTGCCTTTCAAGACAGCAGTATTCAGTGGTTTTAATATAAAATAGAAGATTTCTGAGAAACTAATATCTGGGATGTTTTTCCTAATTAAAAAAAAATAGACGAAATTGCTTGACGCCATGGAGATTTTTTCCCAATATTATTATTTGTTACCACTGGAAGCAATCATTTTTCTAAAGGGGGAGCAGTTAAAATAATGAGTTGGATGACAACAGTGTGGCCTAAATTTTATTTAAAAGGAAGACATTATAAGATTGTATGAAGTGGTAAATTCTTACCACCCCCAAAGGGATTAAATTTATAGTTCTTGCCAGAAGTCACAGGTATTTGAGAACTTGAGAAAAGGAAGAGGGAAAAAAAAATCTGTGAATCCTTTTATACCATTTTTGGCATTAGGCAAGTGACTTTAATTCTATGTATCTTAATTTTATGCCTGTAATATGAGGGAAGCTATCTTTATGAAGATCTTAATTATAACCTCAAAATAGCTTATTAATAAGACAATTCAGTTGCTATGTGTCTAGTACAATGTCACACAGATTTGAGGAAAAATATAAAAGGTAACAGAAAGGAAAGAAATGTTTGAGGGGTTAATAATGGCAAACATGTATCTGTTTATTATTGCTGGATCTAATTAGTGGTAGTTATTTCTTATAACAAATTATTTCTAAGTACTATTTTTTCCTGCAAAAATAGCTTTTCTGCCACAGAGTATATTTTTATATTGTGGGACAAGTATGCTTACTATTTTTATTGTCAAATTTTATTGAAATTCTCTGGAGCTGCACTGTGATGTGGTTTTTTAAATTTGAATTTAAGTTAATTAAATATAATTTAAAAGTTCAGTTCCTCAGTTACACTGGCCATATTTCAAGTGCTCAAACCTTATCTAAAGTGTTTCCATTATCACGGAAAGTTACAGTGGGCAGTGGTATTTGATATTTTTATTATAGATAATAAATAGATTTTATTATAGATAGATATAGATATAATAGATTTTATTATAGATAATAAATTTTGTTTGGGGTATTTGTGCAGTTTTTAGCAGAGTCCATTGATACAATCACAGGAGTGAGGAAAAACTAGATACATAAAAGAATAATAAAACCCCATTATAAAAAGAAGACAGAAGAGACAGATTCAGGTTTATAAAATCATGAAAGGGATTAGTTGATTAGGTTAGAAGTTAAGGCTATTGAATTTTAAATGAAGCTAAAAATTGCTTCCTGGAAAAACAAATAATGAATCTACAGAAATTGTTACCTTTCCCTTCTAAGAAATGGTGTGTGCTTTAAGTACAAGTATATTCCTAAAAGGCGTAACTCCACTGAAAGTTAGTGAAGCAAGAGTGATAATAGGAGATAGGTGAAGTTAGGATACCTCTCCCTGCCCCTCAGTCTTCCTGAGCCACTGCCGGAAAGAGTACAAGAGTACGTAAATCACTGTGACCCTTTTGTGACCGACTGTATATGTGGTTATGTTGTGGTCGATGCTAAGAAATGTGGACCATTCGGTGCGTAGTCCTCTGAATCTTACTTGCTTTGTTCAGAGCTCTTTTGCCTCACATCTCATTGGAAAGTCAACATTCATTTCAAAAGAAACGGTTTCCATTTTTGTAGAACAGTTATGTTGTATTTTAAGAGAAGAGTGCTTATGCCATTAAAATAAGTAAGATTTGAATGAAAGCAAGTATTGGAAGAGAACCCACCTCCAAATTTCCTTTCTATAGGAACCTTTTGTATCGATTCAATTATCACTGAATTAGAACTGAAGGTGCTCTTATATTCTGCATCACTCCCACATAGAGTATCAGTTTTCATTGGGTTTGTTTTGATGGTGGTGGTGGTGGTGATTGATGATGATAGCTAATATTTATTGAGCATTTATAAGGGCTTGGAATGTTTTAATATATTTCATGCTCACAAGAACCTATGACGTAGGTACAACGATTCCCATTTTACAAATGAGGACGCTGAAACAGAGATAAAGTACCTCAGGGCTGCATGTTTATAAGTGATACAACTGCACACACACATGTGTAGTCACATGGCTCCAGAGCCCATGCTCTCAGTCACTACATTGCCTTTTCTGGATTTTTATACTTAGGCCAACATCTTGGAATAAAGTGACCATTTAAGGGTTGTATAAACAATCTGGGAAGAGAGTTTACTGGCATACTCATTTTAAATCTTATTATGTGGAACAATGGAAACCCAAATGGGAAAACTAAGTGGTGTAAGTGATTATCAAAGACTACAATAGTGAAGGTTCACCTCGAATTACACTGGAAGAAATGGAGTTCTTGGAAATATATTAGCTTATTTTTTTTCCTTTAATAAAGTGTTTCGAAGTTAAAGCAAGGATCAACTCCATATTAGTTGTATGGCTGCTGTTCTTGTCAGAGAAGTATGCTGACCCTTACATGTCCTGGATCTCCCAGAACGGACAGTCTCAGTGTGGGCGAGGCAGCCCTACTCCAGCCTGTCAGTGGGCTTTGTTCAAGGGACTCTTTTTAGGTGCATTTCTCCATATTATATATTGCTGACTTTTTTTTTTTTCTTTTGGTCTATCTAAATTATTCACCCTAAACAACTCTTGTCATCACTTATGGAAAACATCTGTTATTCTTGAAACTTGTTAATGGTAGCCACAGAGTTTTTCAGAGATTCTCATTTTCCTGGCCTGTTGTATTTATATAAACTGTCCTGTCTTCCTGCACTTGATTATATGTAATAAACCTAATCCTAGGCCAGATTTTCTCAAGTGGTGACCAGAGAAGCCTGAATCAGAATCACCTGGGAAGCTTGCTCAAAAGGTAAATTCCTAAGTCTCACCTCAGATTTGCCAGCTTACTTTCAGGCTTGCGTCCCTCCATTTGCATTTTTAACCGGTACTCCAGGTGTTTCTGGTATACTAGAAAGTGTGGAAACCACTGTTCAAAAGGCTGCATTATGTGAAATGTCTTCATGGGGCTGTGAGAGGCAGATATGAAATCCCTGCCCTTAAGGATCTTACAGTCTCATAGAGAAGGTAACGCTTCCTTTCAATCAACTGTAATACAAAATAAAAATTAAGTACCATAAAAGTAGAAACAGCTACTTCTAGATAGCAGAAAAGAATCTTTTAAAGGTTTGTTTTGTGTAGTGCACAATGTGTATATTTGGATAATTCTTATTTCACCACACATACAAGCCTGCAGTTTGCTTTTCATCTCCATTATCATCTCACTGGATAATTCCCAGAATTTCCATAATTTTTAGAAGTGAAGGCAAAGCTTTCATATCACTAAAGGCTAATGCATCTAAAACTGGGGACAAACTTCTGCATTCCATAAATTACCAAGCATACTGGCACTCAATGGTGTTCCTGTTTTTATTTTTTAATTGGAGATTTTTGCCGTTAATATGACACAGAACCACTTACACGGAGAGCTTCCTCTTCACTGCGACTGTGCCCAGAATTGGTGCCCCTGGTGTTTGTGACATGTGCAACTCTTTTTATAAAAAGTCACTGTTCCTTTCCTCATGATAAGTTTATAGTCCAGCTATGAGTAATGCTCCTAAAAATAAGTAAAAAGAAATAAGCCGACCATGAACAATGAAAGAAGAAAACCAATGTTTATTAACCACTATGTGCTAGGCACGATGCCAAGCAAATTTCAGAGAGGTTAAGTGAATGCACCAGTCCACACAGCTGCTAAAGCCAAGAAAGTAGAAATTCTAGATAATCTGTGACCTGGTGGCTTTTATCAGCAAGTGTCATGTTAATTTATTGACAGACATTTGGGTACCTGCTACATTGGCACTGGAAGGATACAGAGATAAACCCAGTGCCAGATCTTGGGGGAGCATAGAGACTAAAGAGAGATCAGAGAGTTGCACAGATAACCAAGACAAGTAAGTGAGAGGCACTAACATTTGCAGTCATGTGCTAAGCATTTTCAACATATTATCCCATTTAACCTTCACAGTAAACCTGCAAAATGGTTGGAATCTCTCTTATTGTAGATGAGGAAATTATGGTTCAGGGAAAGCCACTCAGGGTTACCCAACGAGTAAGTGGCAGGGCTCAGATTTGCATCCAGGTCTATGACTGCAAAACCTCTTTCTTCCATGGGAGTTCCAGTGACAGACTCTTCATTCCGACAAGGAGAATGTCAAGGCTCTTGGGAGCTGCATTTGATGTAGCTGTTCTACCTGGAACTTAAGAATCAGGCGGATAGACAGTAAGTTCAAGGAAGGCTGGCAATAGAAGCAAAGGTACGGAGGAATAGAAGTATGTGGGAATGGACATCAGGCCAAGATATGGAAGCCATCTTGAGAAGTGGGCCCAAAACATGGGCTCTGGGAAGATTAGACCTCAAGCTTCAGCTAAGGGGTAATGAGACTTGTAGGGTTAAGATCAAGAAATATCTGTGTTAAAAAATGAACTAAAGTTGCTAATTGGATATTGCAGGAATGGAGGGAAGGAGGGGTCAACATGAATCAAAGCTGATTGAATCGCTGTGAGTCATGCTGTGAGGACAAATGAAAGAATCTGTTAGAACATAAGTTATAGCTCCAAGTAATATAGAAAATAGTGTTCACCTTTACCTTGCCTATGAACCAACCTTATTTTTCCAGAGGATAATTCATATAGAATATGTCCTGTAATTGCTGTTTTCTAAGATTATAAGGCTATGCTCAATATTTTAGGATATCACTTTAATTTTTTAAACAAAGACAGAAAATAAGATCTATGCTGTCAAATACACCCTCATGTATACATACGTGTGAATAGATAGAAGAACTAGAAAATATGACTGACTTCATTATTTTACAGTTTTACAAAAGAATATTTACTTCTATTATCAGAAAGAAAAATAAGTTTTTTTTTTTAAAAAACCAAGTAGCCTTCATATTTATTTGATAGATCATTTATAAATTCCTTCAGAATACCTAATTAAACATTGTATGGAGACTATTCATTATATGGCCTACAAAAATCGTTTTTCAGTGACTTTTTTTGAGAACTTTGTTTCTTTCCATTTATGTAAAGTTGTTTAATTTAAAATTAGAATACTTGGTGGGCAGGCACACCTCAGAGATAATGCAGGCTTGGTTCCAGGTCACCACAATGAAGCAAATATTGCAATAAAGCAAGTCAGATGAATTTTTTGGTTTCCCAGTGCATGTAAAAGTTATGTTTACCCTATACTTTAGTCTATTAAGTGTGCAATAATAGCATTATGTCTAAAAAAAACAATGTATAGTTCACCCTTGAACAATGAAGGGGTTACGGCTGCTGACACCCCCCCCCCCCGCCGTGCAATCTAAAACCTGCATACAATTTTGACTCCCCAGAAACTTAAACTAATAGCCTACTGTTGGGGCACCTGGGTGGCTCAGTTGGTTAAGTGTCTGACTCTTAATTTCAGCTCAGGTCATGATATCTCATGGTTAGGTTACTGAGATCAAGCCCCACGTTGGTCTCTGTACTGACAGTGCGGAGCCTGCTTAGGATTCTCTCTCTCCTTCCCTCCCTGCCCCTCCCCACCTCAAAAATAAATAAACATGGAAAACTTTTTTAAAAACAGCCTATTGTTGACTGGAAGCCATACCGATAATATAGTCAATTAATACGTAATTTGTATGTTATGTGTATTATATACTGTATTCTTACAATAAAATAAGCTAGAGAAATGAAAATGTTATTGAAAATACTAAGGAAGAGAAAATACATTTATAGTACTATACTGTATTTATTAGAAATCCATGTATAAGTGGACCCATGATTTGAAACCCTACTCAAAGCTTAACTGCATATACTTTAATTAAAAAATACTTTATTGTCGGGGCGCCTGGGTGGTTCAGTCGGTTAATCGTCCCAACTTCGGCTGGGGTCATGATCTAGCAGTTCATGAGTTTGAGCCTCGTGTTGGGCTCTCTGCTGACAGCTCAGAGCCTGAAGCCTGCTTCGGATTCTGTGTCTCCCTCTCTCTCTGCTCCTCCCCCACTTGCACACTGTATCTCTCTCTCTCTCTCTCTCTCTCTCTCTCTCTCTCTCAAAAATAAAGATTAAAAAAAATTTTTTTTAAATACTTTATTGCTAAGACCTGCTAACCCCTATCTGACCTTTCAACTAGTAATCACTAATCACAGATCACCAAAACAAATATAACAATAATGAAAAAGTTTGAACTATCGTACGACCCCCAAAATGTGACAGACCCAAGGTCAGCAAATGCTGTTGGAAAAATGGCGGCGATACACTTGTTTGACACGGGGTTGCCACAAACCTTCAACCTGTAAAACACGTCATACTTGCAAAGCGCAAAGCAAAGCACAGTGAAACAAGGTATGCTTGTATATTTAGATCCTTAAAGATTTTGGGATTGCAGTCATTGGCAATATTTTCATTCACCTGTAGCTTTTCATAATGTTGATATTAAACCCTTAAAACATTTGATCAAGGAAGAAGATGAATGAATATAAGTTTCATTTGGTATTATAAAATATTTTATTGATCAAAGTGAGCCATCATGCATGTTAGGCTGTCATTACACTTTAATTATAGTGCAGTCAGTCCTCAGCACTTAAGTACTTTACTTTTAGACCTTTTTCCATTTTGCTTTTGTAAAATATTCTTTACTTTAAAAGAAGATTTGGGGGGCACCTTTATGGCTCAATGGGTTAAGTGTCCCAACTTCGGCTCAGGTCATGATCTCGCCATTCAGAGTTTGAGCCCTGCTTTGGGCTCTGTGCTGACAGCTCAGAGCCTGGAGCCTGCTTTGGATTCTGTGCCTCCCTCTCTCTCTGCCTCTCTCTCTCTCTCTTTCTCAAAAATAAATAGACATTAAAAAAATATTAAATAAAAATGAGAAGTTCTTAACTTTAGGAAGAAAGCATGTGTCTGAAAATCTTTTTCCCTTGATATTCTCTGATTTTAAAAATGAATAACATATTGGGGCACCTGGGTGGCTCAGTCTGTTAAATGTCTGACTCTTCATTTCGGCTTAGGTCACAGACTCATGGTTAGTGGGATTGAGCCCCACGTCAGGTTCTGTGCTGTCAGCACAGAGCCTGCTTGGGAGTCTCTCTCTTTCTCTCTCTCTCTGCCCTTCCTGCATGTGCATGCTGTCTGTCTCTCTCTCTCAAAATAAATAAATAAATATTTTAAAAAATGAATGACATATTAAAATAAATGTTATTTTCAAGAATTGACTTGTTTGAATTTTGTTTATAAGATCTTTAAAAGTCACTTCAAGGTTACAATTCTGATACAACTAAATTTTCTGTCAATAACAACTCTTTCTCACACACTAAAGTGTTTTTTAAAAAAGAACATATTCTTTATCTTGAGCCACCACATTAAAATTAGAATTTGAGTTTTACTTTAAACTACTTGTTTAGGGCGCCTGGGTGGCTCAGGCGGTTAAGCGTCCGACTTCAGCTCAGGTCATGATCTCGTGGTTCGTGAATTTGAGCCCTGCGTCGGGCTCTGTGCTGACAGCTTGGAGCCTGGAGCCTGCTTCAGATTCTGTGAGTGTGTGTGTTTGCGTGTGTGTGTGTCTCTCTCTCTGCCCCTCCCTCCCCTACTCGTGCTCTGTCTCTCTCAAAAATAAACATTAAAAAAAAAATTAAACTACTTGTTCATGTTGTGCTATGCAGAATTAATGGAATTTTTTTTTTTCTTACTATCCAGGAAATACCAGAAAGGAACCAGAGTCCGACTGCGTCTATTAGATCTTGAACTTACATCTAGGTTCCTGGGAGCCACCACAGATACAACTATACTTGAGGCTGATGCGATTCTCTTAGGACTCCAGGAGAGTAAAGATGCCAAATCAAAACAGGAACATCGCGAATAGTAAATAAACTTTGCTTAGTGCATTCACTCCTTTTTTTTGTTCAACCCAGATATTCATCAAGAATGCAATTAGAAAATTGTAAATAAATGATTGAAAGAAGACATAATAAACAAAAGCTATAATTATGGCTCTTATTTGTTAGAATTTTCTTTAGCTGTTTCTCCCCTCCTCCCTTTTACACCCATTCTTCCCTTTGATTGGGGAAATATAAACTGTTCTGGGAAATTCTGTCATTCAACAAGTATGTTTTGAGTGCTTGCTATGTGCATGGCACTATTTGAAACAGCAGTAAACAGATGAGACAAAATTGCTTGCTTTGTGGAGTTTACCTTTGACTGGAGGTAATAGGAAATAAATAACATACATACTACTACATTAGACAGTGATCTATGCTGAGGACAGAATAAAGCAGGGAGGGCAGGAGACCTGAATAGATATTTTTCCAGAGACATACAGATGGCCAACAGGCACCTGGAGAGATGCTCAACATCACTTACCATCAGGGAAATGCAAATTAAACCACGATGAGATATCACCTATTATATCACCTATTAAAATGGCTGCTATCAAGAAGATAAGAAGTTACAAATGTTGGTGAGGATGTGGAGAAAAGGGAACCTTCTCACACAGTTGGTGAGAGGGTAAGTTGCTGCAAGCACTATGGAGTACAGTATGGAGTTTCCTCAACAAATTAAAAATAGAAATACGCTATGATCTAGCGACGTCACTTCTGGGTATTTACCTGAAGAAAACAAAACACTAACTTGAAAAGATATCTGAACCCACATGTTCTTTGCAACTCTATTTAAAATAACCAAGATGTGGGGCGCCTGGGTGGCTCAGTCGGTTAAGCGTCCGACTTCAGCTCAGGTCACGATCTCACAGTCCGTGAGTTCGAGCCCCGCGTCGGGCTCTGTGCTGACAGCTCAGAGCCTGGAGACTGTTTCAGATTCTGTGTCTCCCTCTCTCTCTGACCCTCCTCTGTTCATGTTCTGTCTCTCTCTGTCTCAAAAATAAATAAACGTTAAAAAAAAATTAAAAAAAAATTAAACAACCAAGATGTGGAAGCAACCTATGTGTCCGTCAATGGATGGATAGATAAAATGTGTGGTATGTTGTAAATATGTGTGGTGATGATGTTCGCTAGACTTATGTAGTGATTGTTTTGCAATAAATATCTATTACGATATACACCTGAAACTGATGTTATATGTTAACTATATCTCAACAACAACAACAAAATAAAGCAGAGAATGGGTTGTAAGGTGACAGATTGAGATTTAAGAGTAGTGTCAATGGATATCCTCACAGAAGAATCCACTTTTTTATAATGCATAATTTTTATTTTTCCATTGATACAGTATTTAGAAAAAAAACTCTTAAGAACTTATCTTTTTAACTGAGGTAATTGACACATAACATTTTATTGGTTTCAGATGTACAACATAATGATTCAATATATGTGTATAGTGTGACATCACCATAATAAGTCTAGTTAACATCCGTTGCCATACATAGTTTCCAGGAATTCACTTAAAAAAATTTTTTTTAATGTTTATTTTTCTTTGAGAGATAGATAGAGTACAAGTGGGGGAGAGTTAGAGAGAGAGAGAGGGAGGGACACAGAATCCAAAGCAGGCTCCAGGCTCTGAGATGTCAGCACAGAGCCCGATGTGGGGCTCAAACTCACGAACCATGAGATCACGACCTGAACTGAATTCAGACGCTTAACCGACTGACCCACCCAGGCACCCCATCTAGGAATTCACTTTTGAATAATATCTGAAGGAAACGAGGGAGCTAGCACGTGGGCCCCTGAGAAAGAATAGCTAGGGCAAAGGCCCTGAGGCAGGACTGTGCCTGTCCAGTTTAAGGAACAGGGAGGAAGCCATTACAGCTAAGAGAGGAATAAAAGATAAACCTAGGGAGTGGGAAGTAGGAGAGGCCTTGTAGGTCCCGGTATGGACTTTGGCCTTTATTTACTCTGAGATGGAGGGTCTTTGAGGAGTCTGAGTGGAGGAGGAATATGCTGTGACATTGTAGAAGGATCCTTCTGAGTAGACTGAAGGTTAACAGCAAAGCAAGACCTCTGAGGAGAGAGTTAGTGGGTAATCCAGATGAAAGGTGATGGCAGCTTGGAGGAGTGCGGTAGCAATGCTGGTCCGAAAAGTGGTTGCAATCTGGATATATTTTGAAGGTACAGACAGTGGTATTACATAACATTGGATATGGAGTATGAGATAAAGAGGGTGGTGAGGGACGACAGCAGGGTGTTTGGCCTGGGCAGCCAGAAGAATGGATTTGCCGATAACCAGGATAGGGAAAAGCCGGTTTGAGGGGACTATCGAGAACCCAATTTAGAATATGTTAAATTTGAGGTGCCTATTAGCCACCCAAGTGACGATGTTCGGAGGCAGCTGGCTCTATGGGTCTGAAGTTCATGCGAGAGGTCTGGACAGAAGATGGAAATGTACACATCACAGACACTCTGTCATACTTCCCAAACTGTGTAGCTCAAGAATCTAGGCACTCCCACTGGGTTCCTTGTGGCACCGCCGAAGTCCTTCAGAGGCACCTAGCTGGTTGGTCTAGGAGGGTCCAGACAGCTTCACTCACTCATCTGGTATTTTGGCAAGGGTGGCAGAAAGGTTAGGTTTGGCTAGACCGTGACCAGAGCACCTATATGTGGCCCCTCTAGCATGATATGTGTCAGGGGAGTTCGACTGCTTGCATGGTGGCTGGTGTTCCCCAGAGCATTCCAAGACAGCCAGAGAGAAACTACATGGCCTTTTCTACTTAGCCTGGGAAGCCATGCCTCTTCACTTCACTCGCTGGGTCATAAACGAGTTAGTAGGCCAGCCCAAATTCAAGAGGAGAGGAAGGAGCCTCCACCTCTTGATGGCAGTGTGGCAGCCTCACACCGTAGGAGGTCACGTGGGATGAGAGAGATGGTTGTGCTCATCTTTGGAAAATACCACATCCACCCCCAACTGGGCCACACCCAATAATCACCACCTCCAAAAATGCCAGATCTGAAATCTGAGATCCTTCTACTCTCTGACCTTCCTGCTCCCTCACTTTGTATGCCCAACAGAACACTTTCTCAAAATTTGGGGGGCTCCAGTCCATTGACTTTCAATTTTTCACTCTTATCACCTCCTTAGTGTTCACACTACCCTCCTTACCCAGGTTGAAAGTTCAGGGTGCATCAAATAATTATTTCCTTGCAAGTCAAATTTTCTTAAGTCCCATCATCTCAAACCCTCCTTTTTTTAGTTGGCAAAACTCCAACCCTAATGAAATCTGTCTACCTACTTCATGTCTATACCAAGAAGTTCAATATTACAGGAGAAACCTCACTATCATAGTGATTGGTATTGTTTTAAATCTGGAGTTGCAGATTAACGTACCAGACTAATGTACATGCCTAACATTACTCCCTCCAAAGCCTCACTAAAACTCTAATAGAGATGGATGGATGGATGGATGGATGGATGAGTGGTGGATGGATAGATGCACAAACACCTCACACACACAAAAAACTCAAGTAGGAGAAAAGCAGGAAGAGAGGAATCAGCAATAAAACTTTGCAGTCTGGGAAGTGGATGAATAGACATTGACTTAGCAGAACAGATTCTGAGCTGGCAGTGGGGAAAGTAGGGAACCCACCTGATTTACTGCAGAATCCTCAGGATGTTCAGTAAGTGGCGATACTGGCTACTTCTGGATCTGGGAATGAATTGGGGGAAGAGGGAAGACAAAATAAGGGAGACTGGGTAAAAGCTGTCTGAGAAATAACCTAGATTCCTTTTTTCACTCCATTCACTCTACTTCAATGATATGGCTGCCTGCCTCCACCCAGAGTGACCCTCCAACCCCAACATAAGTCTGGCAGTTTAGTGTTTAGATTCAGTTGTCCATATTATTTTTTAAAGTTTATTTATTTTGAAAGAGAGCACAAGCAGAGAGGGGCAGAAAGAGAGGGAAAGAGAGAATCCCAAGCAGGCTCCGCACTATCAGCGCTGAGACTGATGCGGGGCTTGAACTCATGAACCACAAGATCATGACCTGAACTGAAACCAAGAGTTGGCTGCTTAACCAACCGAGCCACCCAGGGGCCCTGATTCTGTTATCTTTCTTTATGGGAAGGATGAAGGTGTATGTGTGTGGTGGGGGCGGGCAGGGTGGGGTTTGAAGGAGGAAGGCAAATGCATATACATCAGTGCACCAGACCAGACAATTTCAGCATACTCTGAAGATGTGGAAGGCAAGACGAGTGTCATCTCAGTTGTAGAGGAGGTGTGGTCAGGAGAGAAGACAGAATCTATACCCTCAGATGTTTCAGATCCCACAACCAAACACTACGTTCCAATATTCAAAGGCTCATCACCAGAAAGTGCCTATTCATCTCTTATGACACCAATCTAAAGGCTAGTTTTTAATCATTCAAGTTCTCAGTTATACTGGGTTGAATAGTGCCCCCCCATTCATGTTCACTCAGAACCTGCAAAGATGACCTTTTTTGAAATCGTTTGGACATCTAATCAAGTTAAGATGAGGTCATTCTGGATTAAAGTGGATCCTAAATACAATACGACATCGTCCTTACAAGAATAGGCAAATTTGGATACAGAGACACAGAAACACAGGGGGAATGTCATGTGACAACTGAGGCAAAGATTGTAGTTACACTGCCACAAACTAAGGAATGCCAAGAATTGCTTGGCAAGCACTAGAAATGAGAAAGGTATGGAACAGATTCTCCCTCTGAGGTCCCAAGAAGAAAACCACCCAATGACACCTTGATTTCAGACTTCTGGCCTTCCGAAATGTGACATTGAATTCTTGTTGTTTTAGCCACCCAATTTGTGGTAATATATTACGGAAGCCCCAGGAAGCTGATCCACTAGGCATATATGAGAAGTGTGATATCTTGTCAGGCATTCATTTCCCAGCCTACACATCTGTCCCATGCTTTGTCCCTGCAGTCCTATTGGGAGCCTATACCGTGCCTGGCTTCCTGTGCTCCATGTAATAGTCTTTCTTGCTTCACTTCTTTCTATAGACTGTCCTCTCTTTGCAGCCTTGATTAAAACACCAGGGTGTTTTAAATTAAGGTGGTTTGATTAAATCCACCAGGGTCTGAATCTGGAGAATCAGTCCCCCTAAACACCAGTCACCTATTTAAAATCACCCAGGTGGAGAGATCTGAGAAAATCCGTTTCCAGTGAACCATCTTTGTTCCTTTAATATTATTAAAGTAAAGCAAGTATTTGGATCAAGTCAATACTCTTTTTTTACAAGTCAACTAGTCATGCCAAACAAATGACCAGAACAACTCACTCACGGTGTTAGTGTCAGGTCAGGTCATCTGGGAAGCAGACGCTAACAGTAGGAAGGGCAACTCTGAGGGAAAGGCTGGTGAGGGATAAAGGGAAAGGGAGCAAGATTGTATAGACTTTAAGGCAAGATTCGGTTGTGTAGATATTTACATATTCCCTAGCAGCTGAAACCTCTGATTAATCAAGAGTTTATGTTTCTGATCAATAAATGTAAAGGAATTTTCTCTAATAAATATTGACGGTGGTACATCTTTAGAAACATAGTAGATTATATTTTCTGTATATCCCTGAAATTAATTTTAAATACTAAACCTGGCCTGTGCTAGGGAAAGCATCTTGTGTAGAATTTATATAGATGGAGAGATGCTAGGGAGAAAGGTGACAGCAAATAGAAACAGTGTGCGGAACACGTGGTGATTTGGCACATTTGCTCATGCTAACGTGAACTGACTGCACAGAGATTTTGTGGAAGGTGGAGGCAAGACACCACAGGCAAGTCTCTGGGTGAGGCCATAGGGTTGGGAGGACATAAGATAATGACCCCATGCCTCTGCAATAGAGGTGAAGATTATAGTGTTTTGTCCCAATATGCAAATAAATCCTGTCAGGCCCTAGGACAGGCCCTATCTTTCATCTGGAGGGAGATGGCGTTGGTATAGGAAATCAACCCGACAAACAGGCCCTTACTGAGGGGAGAGAGAAAGCCTCACTCTTCTCTGGGACTCATTTTCCTGGGCCTTGACTTGGAGCGGTCTAGATATGTTTGAGGGAACACTAGTGAAAGCAGAAGCTGGTCTCTGGCTTGAGGCAGGAGGGCAGAAACAAAGCCAGAATATACCCCTAGGATCCTATATGGATGAGCAAAGCCTCATCTGAGTAGCTAAAGCTCTTTGTTACAGGTGAGCTCTGTGTCTGCTTCCCTCAAGAACCATGGAAACTATCGAGTCTTGTTTGCACATTACAGCCTTTTCTCAAGTGGTCATCCAGTCCACCCTGTAAACATCCATGACAGGTTACTTCCTACCTCCCGAGGCAGGCTTAGAGAATTATTTGGAAGATACCCACTGTAAAGTTAACTCACCTCACACGAGTAAGACTTGAATTTCTGGTTTACCAGAGGATCGAACTTTGTGATCATTCTCCTTTTTGCCATTTGTGGAATGTCTTTTCTGGTTTTTCTAGTTCCTCCTCCACACCTGTCAAGTAACATTTAAGTTAGATTATATGGAGGCTGATTATAATATCCATTTGATAGATTTTCCAAGACCTTTTCTGGTCCATCGGTCATTTCAAAGTTCGTTAACACCTGCACCAGAAGGTGAACGGGAAAGGGAAAGATGTTAACGAAGATAGAAATGACTAATGGACCAGAATTTTTAAAAAAACAAAATTTCAAGCATGGAACCGTCCTAAATTGTCATCCATTTTGTGGTTATGTTTGGAAATTCACTAGTATATTGGGCATCACTAAATACGTCTAAAAGATAGTTACGCAGAACATAACTCAGACATACCATTACTTGTGAGCAAGAAGCTTGCAGCATTTACCCACAGTCCTGGTCTCAGCTGCCTGCCTGAGTTGCATTCCCACTCCTTTTGGTATGGTTTTGAGAGTTGGGACATCATCTTTATCTACTGGCTTCTGTGGTATTTACTGCATCTAAAATGAAAGATTTTGCATGTAAATGTTGCCTGGAAAAAAAACACAGTATCTTGCTTTCTTTTATTCATTCATCTGAAGTAATTATTGCTATCACAGTCTCATGTGCATTTTTTCCAAACCATAATGATTTGAGACTTATAGAGTATGGTAAAAGAGTTGGATTGTTTTTCAAGCAGGCAATTTTGTGAAGCAACTGCTAGTAATCTGAGCCACTTTTTGGTTTCTAAAGATTTCATCTGTCTGCAGGGTGATTTCAGGATCCATACAGTTCCTTACCTGGGACCTTAAAATCCATTTTTGCACTTCCCACATGTAGAACGCAGGTGTGAGAATGTAAAATAAGTCACATTTGTTCGTAGAGTTTCCTACCTCCTTTGGCTCAGAACATCCCTGACTTCTTTGTAATTAGTTTAAAAGAAACAGGGGGAGAAAGTTACAGTCTTCAAATAAACTGCATGTTTCCCTTAGGAATTCATACTAAAATGCGTATTTATTTTTAAAAACCAAATGATATGAATGTAGGAAATGCAATACTGGGTCAGCCCAATGGTCTAACCAGCCTGTGGTTTCAAAGTCTCATAGTATCCCATTAATGTTGGCCTCAGAAGTTTGAGGATCCATTTCAAACTCTCTGGTTTTCTTTAACATGCAAATCTGGATTTACCGTTCATAGATTGATCTAAACCTTTCCTGAATTTACTTATATCTTCAACCTACATCCACTAAAGAAACAATGAGTTTCCCAATGGCAAGGGTACTACACCTTATCTATCCATCCTGAGATTATAGCAAGGGTTCTACTACAGGCCAGTGAAGAGATGAGATGAGTAATTCAGTCTATCACAGTCGTCCTCTTGGTCCTGACCATTTACATCCCTCCCACATGCAAAACTCACTCACTCCATCCTATCGCACTGCCTCCCACTCCCTAAAGGCACATTTAATCATGATATCTGCCACCAGTCCAAGATCTTGTGATCCTTATCAGGTCCAGTTCCTGCTACTGATATCAGTTTTCTCCCTAGCATCTCTCCATCTATAAAAATTTTACACAAAACGCTTTCCCCAGTGTAGGCCAAGTTTAGTATTTGCAAATAATTATAGGGATATATGGAAAATATAATTACTATTTTTCTAATGATATAACACAATCGATATTTACCAGACAAAATTCTTTAAAAATTTTATTAATCAGAAACATTGTAAACTCTTGAATAATCAGAGAGATTTCAGCTGCCAGGGAATATGTAAATGTCTACCCGGCCAGATCTTGCCTATAAAGCTCTAAAATGTATTACTCAGTTGCCTGTCCCCAAAACATTTCCTGCTTTTTAAAACAGAGAATACTGAACAGGATTTAAAGCTTTCCTTGATGACTCAGGGCTACCATTATGGAAAACAATTTCATAATGATGTGATTTCCTAGGGATTTTTAAGGTGGGTTAGAGCTGTTGCTCCTACCAAATGGCCCCAGAACTTGGAGCTCTTTAAATTGTTTTTTTAGCTTGTTACCTATCACCTCCCTTTGCTATCGGCTGATATTTTTTACTTAGGTCAATGTCCCTGCTTCTAGTACCCCACCTTGGGACTCTTAATCTGTGTTAATCCAATTTTTGGTTATATACTAACTGACTCTCAACAACTATTCTTTTTTGTTGTTGTTCTGTTTGCTTTAAACATTTTTGCCACCTCCTTTCCCTGCTGTCAGCTGCCACTTTTATTGGTGTCTGTGTGTGCTTTTCAGTGTCTCACTTAATAGTATTGAGAGTAATTGTGTAGAATTGTAGAAATGTGCACAAATTTTGTGATAGCTATTTTCTATTTTGGAGTCTTTAAAAATTTTTTTAATGTTTATTTTATCTTTGAGAGAGAGAGAGAGAGAGAGAGAGAGACAGACATACAGAGCACGAATGTGGGAGGGGCAGAGAGAGAGAGGGAGACACAGAATCCAAAGCAGGCTCCAGGCTCTGAGCTGTCAGCACACGGCCTGTCGTGGGGCTTGAACCCATGAACCATGAGATCATGACCTGACCTGAAGTCGGACGCTTACCTGACTGGACCACCCAGGGACCCCTCTCTTTCAGAGCCTTTTGTCCATTATTTTCAGAGCCACGGCTGTGTTTTAGATGTTAAAAGTTGTTTTCGGTCTATCGCTAAAATGAAAGGCTTTAGAAAGAGAAAACAAAAAAGGAAACAGACTATTTTTAAAATCAATTTTAAGAATGTTCTAATACATCTTCCTAGGCCTTATGTGTCTAAATAAAAAAAGTGGATGAAAGGAGGGTTGGATTCATTGAGTATTTCTGCTCTGAGGCCTGTTAGTACTCTGTAAATTAGTACTCTATAGATTTATCTGTTAGAGGGTCATTTATGCTTTCCTAATCGGTTGTAAATATCTCCAGGAAAGGAATTGCTTTTTACTTGTTTTTGTATCTGCTGTGCCCAACACAGTGTCAAACACATAGAAAATATTCATCAATATTTGTTGAAAGTACTTTGCTTGATTCAGTGGCCTTAATTGTACAAGATTTTCCATCAGTAAGAGAAAGATGAATTGTTCTACAAAGTCTGCTCGTCAAGGTAGAAAGCAGACATTTTTAGCCGTGAGATGGCTCAGATCTCCCAGATGACCTTCTGTTTCACTCTTCCTTTCTTCCGGTCGTCACACCAACTCCTCACCTGTACTGCCACCCCATGATTTCTGAGTAAATCACTTTGTTTTAGAGCTTTGAACAAAAATTAAAAGATCATGCCACATGAACAGATTTCATGCACCCGGATTTCAAGTATGCATCTGAGTTTGGTTCGTATCTCCTGGTAATTTTATAGCAAAAAGCTGGTCACTGGGTATGTGTCTCCATGTTTAGCATTTTGCTGACCTACAGGGCAGGAATAGGAGGTGACTGTGTGTGTGACCTGAAGGGACGTCTCATTACTTTATGTTAACTGTGATTTTTTATTTCTCTGTTGGCACAAACATTGGAGTGTTCACTGTATTCCCTGCAGCCAGGAAAGAATTTCTCGAGTCTAAAGATTGCGGTCAGTTTGAGGAGACTGAAAAGGGGAAGGCACAGAATTCCTTTTTCCTTATTTTAGCCTTCTGGTTCTTTCATGAATGCATGCAGGCCTTAAAGACTCAGTGCACACTGCTTTCCTGCCTCTGAGCTCTTTTCCTTCCATCCCTCCTAGATATGTTTACCCAAGTGTTGACAGGCAGCTTTTTGCTCAAGGATGCTGGAAAGATGGTTACACTGAAGCTAAACATTTGGCTCCCTGTCCAATACCACAAAAAGTGGACAAGGGGTGCCTCTTAATCAAATCTGTCCTCACAAAGAGATAATCTCTGCTCTTGGTTTGAGAACCACTCACATGCCCCTGTACTCATAGCAAATGATGGCTTGTTAAACTTTTCTCCATGTATACACACAAAACAGTGTCACTCAAACACAGTGAATAATCACATTGTCCACACGGTAAAACTTCCATCAATTCCATCTGTTTCTTCTAGCCCACGCTTCACAGACTAAACTGTGACGTAACAGGTGAAATACTTCCATTTACCTAAGGATGAAAACACAGGCAATGGAAGCTATGAGAGACGCCCAGCTAGACTCAAACATCTAACATCAGACAGCCCTCTTCTATATGCTCTCATGGGAAAGTTCTAGGGATTTTTTCACTTAGTTCCTTATTAGGACTTCAGAACACATAAGCAGAACTGCTCTGTGCTGTGTCCACTGAAAGTTATAGTTAAAACAGCAACGATGATTAAGAAACATTTTTCAACAGTCGTGTGTACTTTATTAGCACCAATGTAAGCTGCATGCTGGAAGTTACTCCTTTCTCTGACTCCACTTCAGCTTTATGAGACTCATTCCCCAAGGAATAGATGAGAGGGCACCAGGGCACCTTGTCTTTGTGGACTTGAAAGTGACTTTTACTAGAAGTCATCGCTTCCAGATGGATATTCTGACCCCAGCATGTTAAAAAAAAATTTTTCCCCCAGTAGAATAACATTCAGAGATAATAATTTCTGTCTCTGGAGAAGGGAACTCCTCCTTTCTGGATCTAAACCTATTACCCTTTTTATAGTGATACAGAAAGGACAAAAGTATGTAATTCTCTATCTTAGATTTACTAATTCCATGTTTCTGATGTTTTCTGGTCAGTTCTTATGATGGGTTACCTCTGTGGTAGAACTTACCACAATAACCTTTCAAAATCTTGTCTAAAAGGCATGGAAAAGTATTATGAATTTTTAAAATGACATTTTCTCACAATACTTTTAGTGTTTTGAGGTTACATTAAAAACCAGGAATATCTGTGTCATACATCCCCCTCAAAGCGGGTATCTCTCAAATAATGACTAAAGGATTGTTAAGTTTGTTGGTATCCCCTTCTTAGTCTACTTTTATATTAGTTTTAGGTAGTAGTTTACAATATTAATTTTTAAGGATTTATATCATAATTCCAGGAGAAAATGAGTGACTTATAAAAAATTCTACTTTCAATGAAATCACCACTGAGTCAGGATTTATTTGTGCAATTGAAACCCTTCTGCATGATTCCTTCGGGACCCGAGTAATCTGGATATACAAGCACCCAGATATTCCAGAACCCTTGTCTCCGGCTGACCTAATGTTGCAGAGACTGCAGAATCCCACAGGGTAGCCTGTGCCTGGAAGTGCAGCCTCCAGCCAGCCTCTCGCTACCTCCCCGCCTCTCTTATCCCACTTCCTGCCTCCATGTCTTCCAAGCCCCAGACAGTCTGGCTTAACTAGCTTTCCGGGTAGGCAGGGCTCACTACAGGCATTTCCATTGTAATAAATGCTTAAAGGAAACAAATAGAATCAGCAGCAAACGGTAATACATTTTACAGGCAGGTATTACATTTTCAGTTTTTCTTAGGACTTGTTGGATTTCTTTCCAGTTGGTCCTGGTCTTTTCACGTCTGTTTGCCCATGTTTTTAATCTTCTCAAAATAGCTTATCTTGAAATCTTGCCTTCCGTTTTGTATAGAACTCAGAAGGAGAATGGCGCCTTTCTGAAAAGCCAAATAACTCTGTGTCATATTGTAACAAACAGAGCCTTTACTTGGGAGCAAAGTATCACCATAGTTAAATGCTCTCCAGATGCCTGCTTTGCCACCAGAGTGTAAACAGATATTTTCCAGCCTGTATTTACCTCTTCGAAATGCAGCCCTTAAAAAAAGAAGAAAAAAAAAAGGCATTTAAGAGGTTCTCGCCTCTAACTCTGGACACTTAGTATTTTCCTCCAGTTAAGGTGACTAAGAAGGATTAGAACCTAGCCTGTCATTCTGGAAACTCTGTTGACTGGCTTGCCAGTGTGAAAGTTCCCTTGAACCATGGGGGGGTGGGGGGTGGGGGTTGCCTTTCCTGGACGCATTCCTGCTCCCTAGAGGCTTTCAGTTAGAATAAAAAATGAGGAACAAGTAGAAAAGCTTAAATGTTTAAATTAGCATAATCCAGTATGGGGATCATCTCTGATAATGTCTAAATTCTGTAAATCCTTGGAGCACTCCACTTGGCCCGAGGGGCTCCTTGAAAGACACTGTGGACATAACATTCCTTCTAGCGCTTTCTGGGGATGAGTACAGGGGTGAACACAGCCAATACAGCCCTGGTATCTCTGAGCTTACACTTCACTGGGGAAACATATTGTATACATACTCTCAAAAATAAACATACAAGCAGAAATTTGGTAAGTTCCAGAAAAAAAAAGCTCAGTTTGCAAGGGAATGTAAGTTGGTAACTCAGTTTAGATTAGAGCAATCAGGGGAAATAGAGCAATCAGGGGAAAGGAAGAGGGGGAATATGGGACAGGGAGAGGGGGTGGACATCTAGATAAAAGCAAAGTCATATGTGATGACCCAGCAGTGTGTGAGCACTTGTCCAGTTGCAAGGACTGAAGAAAATGCTAATATGAAGAGGTGTCAGGACCATCGGGCTACGTCAACAATGATGCTTTTTGCAAATCTGACAACTTTGAAACTGCTTCTTTGAAGACAATGAAAAATTCGAAAATTTAACCATCCGCACAATAACTGTCACTTGGTTAGAGACGATCTAAAAATATTTGTGTGAGCTCTATTCATTGGGGATTGAGTTCAACTGCAAGTAAGAGAAAAGACAACAACAGTGGCTAAAGCCACTGGGGTTTATCTCACACAAGTACAAAGCTAACCAGCGGCTGGCTATTGGTGGCTCAAGGTCTCTGTGATTTTCTCGGCCATTCCCTCATGACTACAAGGTGGCTGCTTGGGCTCCAGGGTCAGTCACTATCTCAATTTTACAGGTAGGGACAGGGCTAATGTGTGCATCAGGAAACTAAAAGCTTGGAACATGTCAGCAGAGTTCGCATGAATTTTATTGGCCAGAACAGTGTCATGCCAAGTTGCCAGAGAAGAGGAAAAGTATTTTTTAAGTTGGTCATCAACATTGGTTTCTGTTAATAAGGAAAAAGGGGAGTATGGATGTTGGATGGGTGATTAGTTGTCCTTGCAACCTAAGGTTTTTTAGCCTATTCTATGGTTGGACGTACTTTTTTCTATTTCCATGCAAATGACTTTGTTACATGTGTTTTAATAAATCATGACTTTGGGGCATGTGTTCGTCATCCCTTATAGTCAGAAGAAGCCTGTTGTAATATTAACTGCACTTAAACCAAAAATGAATCTTCTTGTGATGAATGCATTTGATTGACATTTGTGTTTAACACAGATTTGTTTCACTTAAGGCTGTGTCTTGTCCTGTTCCATAAAACTGGAGCATCTGATCGGTTCTGTTCCCCTGTTAAAAGGCACACAGTCATGTGTTGACTTCTGTAGCCTGTCTGTTGTGGCTTGGGGGTGAAAGAAAACCAAGAAATAAACTTTCTAAATGATTTAATCAATCCAAGATGTATACCACTTTCAGATCATCTAGTGTGCTTGTGTTTTAGAACTCTAGATTAGCTTTTCCCATCAGTATTTTCTGAGATCCTCATTTAATTGAACATCTTCCTGGGTTGAACTTGAGGAGACAAGGCAATGACTGGGTACGAGTGGTAAAAAGCACCAAGTAGGCATAGCTCAAACAGCCATCTGGGTTACCATGGCTTACATCTTCATGGCCTCATGTATTATTTTAGCTGATGTTAGCATAGATGGTTCTGTACAGGTTTTGGCACATTTTGTGCTGACAGTGCCTCTTGAGCACATACCCATATGTGATAGCCAGCCTATATCATAGCCCCCAGTCATCTCTCCTTTCTTGTATTCCCATTCTTATATAGTCCCTTATATAGATTGGTCTGTGTGACCCATAGTATAGATACTATTGGCTAGATCATAAAAGACATTGTGGCTTCTGCTTGTTCTCTCTTGGATCACTCGTTCTGGGAAAAGCTGGCTGCCGTGCTGTAAAGACACACAGGCAGCTGTATGGAAAGGCCCATGTCATGAGTAAATAAAGCCTACTGAGAACAGCCAGCAAAGGACTGTGATGTCCTGCCATTGGCCATGTGAATGAGCCATCTGGGAAGCAGGTCTTCTAGCCCCAGTCAAGCCGTCAGATGACAGAGCCCAGGTTGACCTCTTGACTACAACATCATAAGTGACCCTGAGCTAGAATTACTCAGCTGCTCCCGTGTCCCTGATTTGCAGAAACTGTGAAATAATAATAGTTTGGGGTTTTAAGCCACTAGGGGTTATCTATTATGCAGCAGTAGATAACAGATCACATATTATTGCTCTCTACCCTGGGGCACCACAGATACCGATGAGGGTTGGCTTGGTCCAAGCATCTGCACAGATCAGGAAGTTAACTCCTGAGGATAACGTTGACCAGTAAGATGGGAGCCAATGCATACATGAACTCACTTCCTATCTTTCAAGAGGACAATTCTGGAAAGCATTAAGTGGGCTTCTCAGGTGATCCCTGGAAAGATCAAGATGCTCCTTCCCAGAACAGCATGTTTCCCTCCTTTCCTGTCCTGCTCTGATCTCTCTTCCCCTCCCTACAATCACCAAAATGTCTTTCTGCACGCAGCCCTGGTGTCAATCCTTCCTTTGGGGAAGCCCAAGCAAAAACAGTGACAGTGTGAATAACTACCATATGCTCCCAGGACTGTGCTGAATGAGAATGTGAACATTTAACTCAATAGATGAGAGCAACCAGCTCACCCTGGCTCAAGTGGAATGTACAAATAAGAAGCTTGTTTTATTGGAGGATTTCTTTAGCAGTATAATGCTAAATTCTTTTTTTCTTTTCTTAAAGAAAGAAAATGTGAGCATTTTAGATGATGTCAGGTTTGAAAGTTTCCTAATTAGACGTTTACATGTCAGGGGCCCTCATAAGCCCATTCTCTTGCCATTAATGAGGAATAAAATAGCTCCTGAAGAAAAAAAGGTAAATTTTTCATATTGCATTCCTTGGTCCTTGGAAAAGAAAGCTCATTCACCATAGGCATGATTGCCAAGTTTGGGCACAGTTAAGAAGTTCCTTAGGGCTTTGGTGTTCACAAAGGACCACCCCCACCTACTCGCCTGCACGGTGGTCTGCTGGAAGAATGAGGGCTCATTCCTAAATTTAAGGAACTCAAACTTGTTTCCCTATATTGAGAGTATCTTTCGTAGGGTCTGTCCACATACAATCATTTTGCATATGGCATGTTTTGGGGTAACAGTTTGATGAGTTCTTTCAATTTCATACCAGCCATGGAGCTCCAAGATGGTGGAAGACATAGGTAGGTCTTTTAATGGGTGTTTTAGTTGGGTTGTCTCTTTCTGATGAAGAGAATTGTCATTATGAAATAGGATTCTTTTTCTGAGCCAAAAGAGTTTTCTTGCATTAATCTAATTTCATTAACCACCTGAAGTCTGAAGGAGTACCTTAAGGCCATTTGACTTCAAAAATTAAGGAAGCTACAATGGCTGGATTCTTTTTTTTTTTTTTTAATATATGAAATTTATTGTCAAATTGTTTTCCATACAACACCCAGTGCTCATCCCAAAAGATGCCCTCTTCAATGCCCATCACCTACCCTTCCCTCCCTCCCACCCCTCCATCAACCCTCAGTTTGTTCTCAGTTTTTAAGAGTCTCTTATGCTTTGGCTCTCTCCCACTCTAACCTCTTTTTTTTTTCCTTCCCCTCCCCCATGGGTTTCTGTTAAGTTTCTCAGGATCCACATAAGAGTGAAAACATATGGTATCTCTTTCTCTGTATGGCTTATTTCACTTAGCATCACACTCTCCAGTTCCATCCACGTTGCTACAAAGGGCAATGGCTGGATTCTTTTGGCCATGACAGAGTTCTTCAGCTGCCAAAGAGATGGTCAGCAAGAAGACGGCAGAACTTCAGTCCATGTCCAAGTCCATTTTCACCTGACCCAGACTCAGGGTGACGTAGCATCCATTTACTTTTCATAGCCCTAACTGAGCTTACAAGTTCAAATCAGGGTTATGATGAAGGTAAAATCTATTCTGGCCATGAGCATAGTTTCACTATAAATTTGGGCTTCAACAGGAAGATGACAGAATGAGAGACCATCAGGTGGGAATTAGACACAAATGAGGACCACAACAGAGGATAGTGGACTTTGGAATTGCAGAAACTGCAGACTTACCAAAGGGCTACTGGGCATTCATTCAACATGTATGGAGTGCCGCTATGTGCCTGATGCTGTGCTAACTATGTAAAGATGACAAAGGCACAGACCCTATCCTCAAGAAGCTCAGCCCAGCAAGAAATAGGACTTTGTTTTTTAGAAAAATAAGTGATTCATCATTTTTGAAAATTTTTCATTTTGATGTTTGCAGACAAGGACCCTCAGTAAAGTTCAAGATTGATACAAGAATGACAGTGACCCTGCTTCCTATTCTATCCTCCTCTTTCCTGGTAAAATAACATTATAAGATAATGTAATTGAAAGCTTTTGGAAAGTGCCTGACAAATGTTGAGTCTCCACCAAGCTAGGTGCATATAATGGCTCAAGGTCTCCAATTCCAATTCAGTTATTTTCCCTCAAAACACAAAAGCCTAGTTTCCTAGGACTTGCTCTCTTCTCCTTATCATTGGGTGTTTTCATCATGACCGCCACCTTTACTTGTTTCTTCTGAGGCAGGAGAGAGAGGCTGCACTGGAGCTTGTCCGTGAACTGAGACCCATTGAGAGCTGATCCTTTTGACCAAAGTATCAAAGCTACGGATTAAGGAAACAGAAAGATCTGAAGCTTTGGTTTAAGAGTCAGGTCATGGAACTCTTTGAAGAGCTTGAGCTCTCGGAGGAAAAGTGTGAGACAAGTTCCAAATGCACATTCATACTTAGATAGAAGACACAGGAATATAAAGTCAAGTGACGGATTCCTTAGCAAACATAGCATACGTATCTTAATGAATGGTATATCCTTTGATGAAAGTTTCCATGGTAGACAAAATGATTATTCCAGTTGCTCAAAGCAGTTTCCTTTGGGAATTTCTTGAAAGTTGGCAGACCATTCATTTGAATATCCTTAGTGGAAGGCATTTTATCCTCTAAGAGAGGATTTAATTTTTTGTTAAAGAATCAAAAAACCATTTAAAGCCAAGAATGATGAAGAAGAAAAAAAAAACCCAGCAATCAAAGAGAGTAATATTGTTTGTGACCATAAAGTAATGAGGCTGGTTTGGTGATGGCCTTAAACTGATGCTGAGGCCATTTCACAAAAGCACCCAAAATGTTTTTTGTAGCAAGTTGTATTAGTTTGCTAAGGCCGTCATAACAAAATATCATAGACCAGGGAGCTTAACCAGCAGAAATGTATTTTCTCATAATTCTGGAGGCCAGAAGTCCAAGATCAACATGTTGGCAGAGGTGCTCTCTCCTGAGACCCGTTCCTTGGCCTGTGGATGGTCATCTTCTCACTGTGCCCTCACATGGCTTTTGTTGGCACGTGCATCCCTGGTAAGAGGCATCCTTGGTGTCTCTGTGTCCAAGTTTCTTATTCTTCTCAGGACAGCAGTCAGATTAGGTTAGGGCCCACCCTAACAGCCTCACCTTAACTCAATCACCACATTACAAGGTCTATCTCCAAATGCAGTCACACTGCAAGGTACTTGGAGTCAGAGTTTCAACATATGAATTTTGAGGAAACACAGTTCAGCCCATAGTACAAGTTATTTCCGAGTAAGTATGTTATTTTCCAAGTGCTGTATTCTGAAAGACAGTATCATTTTATGTGTAAGTACTGATGTGCCTGTTGGAAGGTAATTTACTTCTGGGGTGCCTGGGTGGCTCAGTCGGTTAAGTGTCTGACTTCATGATCTCACGGTTTGTGAGTCTGAGCCTGTGTCGGACTCTGTGCAGACAGCTTAGATCCTGGAGACTGCTTCAGATTTTATGTCTCCCCTGCTCACCCTCTCTCTCTCCCTCTCTCTCGAAAGTAAACAAACACTAAATTTTTAAAAAAAATAATTTACTTCCATCTATGGATAAATGGATAAACGACGTGTGGTATATATGTACAATATTACTCAGCCTTAAAAAGGGATGAAATTCTGACACATGCTACAGCATGGATAAAACTTGAAGACATTATGCCAAGTGAAATAAGCCAGACACAAAAGGACAATATTGTATTATTCCCCATATAGAGGTACCTAAAATAGTAAAATATATACAGACAGAAAGTAAAACAATGGTTACCAGAGGCCGGGGAAGGGGAGAATTATTGGGTTTTTTTGTTTGTTTTTGTTTTTGTTTTTAATTTTTTTTAATGTTTATTTATTTTTGAGACAGAGAGAGACAGAGCATGAACAGGGGAGGGGCAGAGAGAGAGGGAGACACAGAATCTGAAATGGGCTCCAGGCTCTGAGCTGTCAGCACAGAGCCCGATGCGGGGCTTGAACTCACAGACTGTGAGATCATGACCTGAGCCGAAGTCGGACGCTTAACCGACTGAGCCACCCAGGCGCCCGAAGAGTTATTGTTTAAGGGGTACAAGTTTCAGTTTAGGAGGATGAAAAAGCTCTGGAGATGAATGGTGGATGGTTGTGCAATACGGATGTACTTAATGCCAGTGAACCGTGCACTTAAAAATAGTATAGTTAAAGTGGCAAATGTTATGATGTTATGTATATTTCACCACTATAAAAACACCTTAAAAAATTACTCTGTAGTTGCTGGTCAAGAAACAGAGTCTAAGTTTTCCAGTAATAAATGTGGCTTTATAGGGCCTATCTATGGAAACAAAAGATAAATGTGTACACCCAGAGGTATAGATAGCCTAGAGACCCAGGAAGTGGAGTGGTTATAATTTAGTATTCAGTGTTTTAATTATTTCTGAGCAATAGTTCTCTCAGTCATGCATGGTAGTAGCAGTTTAGTGACCTCTATTTCTGACTTAATAGTGCTGTGGGCCACAAGAATCTTCCTACCAAGAGGTTTGTTGTAGGAGACTGCTGCCCAGACCCAGGACCTAATCTGGTTAAACCATAAAGCAAATTAAATCTAGTTCCCAATTCCCTTTTTGTGCTCCTTCTCCATCTGCTGAAATCTCACTTCCCCTTCCCACCGGGCATTAAGTGCCTTCCAGTCCTGAAGTTTTGAAGCCCTGATCCTCTTGCCATCGATCACCCCCCCTGCCCCCCACCCCCCCAATGCTTGCTGTCCAGAAAGCCAGGCACAATCAACCAGAATGATCCCTACTTTCACCTCTTGCTCCATCCCATCAAACCTTCCGGTGATCTAATAGTTTTCAGAGGGGCTGTGGATCATGGAAAGAAACCAGCTACTACAGAACATACAGTGGTGTGTAAAAAGATGAAACTGTGGGGGAAACGTATTTACTCCATCCATCGCTTAAAAGGAAGGCAAATTCATACTAAGATGTAAATGCCTAAAGGTTTTACTGGCAGAAGGAGGCAGTTCTTTAGGCCGGTACTATTGTTGTCATTTCTTATTGTGCGTGGCTGCTCTGGGTCTAGTGCATCATTTTTTCTCTTCGAGGCATCAAGTTCAGAGAGGAATTTTATTAGACCTCAGCAGTCCTCGGTTCCTAGCTCTTTGCCACAATCAACCACATCCACACAAATGTCACTTGAAAGCAAATAGGAAATCATTGCTTCTGTTGTCCCTATGTTTGACCAAGATAAGCCTTCTCAGTAGGGTTATTCTTTCATATATGGAGAAATATAATCAGGTTCCTGATCAATCTGGACTCCCTGCACGTTCAAATAAATGAAAGCCATACCGAAATGGCATTGTTCTGACACATTAGCTTAAACAAAATATGCTCTCTTAAAGAAATGACTTTGTAAAAATATTTATGTAAGTTGCTTCTAGATATGAAAGAAACTTTTTCAGACACAATTCTCTACATAGCAGATCTTCTTTGGCTTTCCTGAAAGAAGTTCGACTTTTTGAAGTGTCAGAGGCGTCTTCAGATACAACAATCCCATTCTGAAGATGGCCTCATGGTATCCCACCCAGAAGATGGCACCAAGCTTCACTTCACGGTGTATGCAAAATAATGAATATTGAGTCATGCATTCTAAAATATAAAATTACCCTATGGCAGCAACAAGGGCACGATTTTTGTTCTCTCCTTTTTACTCCCACCCCATTGCCATTAATATCAATGCATTAATCAATATCTAATTGTTGCTATCGAAGGTACTATATAGCTTTGAATTTTGGAACCGTGCTGAATTTTTAGCTTTTCTCATAGTGCTAGGGCTATGGGCCAAATTGTGTCTCCCCTCCCCCAATTCACATATTGAAGCCCTAACCCCCCGTGTGACTATGTAGAGCCAGGGTCTTCAGAGGGTGGTTAAGGTTAAATGAGGTCATAAACGGGAGGCGAAAAAAGGACGACTGAGTTCTCTTTCTGCCGGGTAAGGACACAGGGAGAGGATGGCTGTCAGTAAGCCAGGAAGAGTTCCTTGAAGCCAGAACCCAGCTATGCTGACACCCTGATCTGGTACTTCCAGCCTCCACAGCTGTAAATTTCTGTTGTCTAAGGCACCCAGTCTGTGGTATTTTGTGACGACACTGGAGCTCACTGGTACAACTCGTTTCACACTTCTCACTAGCTTGTCTGAGTCTTCGCTGAAAAATGAAAGCTGGGATCTTCCCTGTGGAGCATGTGAGAAACAGAGGCACCTCTGATGCTGGTTAAAATCTCAAGCCTTTGCGAGAAGCCTCTGGAGGGAAGAGCTAATTCAGGGTCCCTCTAGTGAGAATGTGAATATTGCTTCTGCAAGCTGGGGGTTCTACACGAATAGCTAACAAAAAGCAAAATGACGTCTCCCTTCCTTCCTCCCCTTCTGTCTTCTCGTTTGCTTTACGACACACAAGACTGATTCTACTCTCTCCAGCCCTGGTCTGTGGAACCCTTTTGAGCATGGAGTCAGACAAACTTGACACCTACTAACTGTAGCTTGGGCAACTTCCTGACCCTCCTGATTCAGAAGCTTGTTTTACCACCCCTGAAATAGACTGTTGTGAGGAATAAATGAGGTAATGATAAATGCACGTGGTGGGTACCAAGTACAGAGTGTTGCCCTGTGCTTGGTAGAGCGGCGCAGAGTCCGGCGCCTCTATCTGGGAGGGAGGTCAGGATCCACTCAGGCCTGCCGGCTGTGCCCTGCTCCTGAGGTCATCGCGCAGGTTGGCAAGTCCAGACACCACACAGCAATGAGTCGTGGCCCTTTGTTCCCCAAAGAGAGGAGCAAGGACCTTGTGTCTTTCCCAGGAGTTCAATCCCCGCCCCCCCCCTCCCTCCGTCCTGAAGCGGAACGAGGGCGGCGGTGAAAGAAGCCATTCTGCTGCTGCGGGGATAGACTGGAGAGTGCGTGGCATTTACTACTGCCTGCACTGGGGGCAGGAGTCTAGGCAGGGCGGGCTTCGGCGGGTCAAAGGGCTCCCGCTCAGCCAGTTTCCGATGAAACGACCGTAGAGGAAGGGATGAGCATCTCATTGAATTGGGTAAAACTCCCCCTCGAGGTGCGCATTAAATAAAAGGGAGAATCTCATCCGCGAAGGTCAATGTCGTGGAGTTCTCCCGAGGGCTGACTCAGACGACTGGGTCGGGCTCTCCTCCACGGTTCTCTCTTCGGGGTCCATCTTGGCGTCCGGGTTTCGGAGCAGCTGCGCCCGGCCAGGAGCCCGCGGCGGGGCCCGGAGCCCTCGGGGCACCGGGGAGGGGATCCGAGGCGGCGGGGGGCGCCACGCGCGGGCCGGGACGGCGGCCGGCAGGCGCGCGCGGCCTGCGCAGGGCTCGGGGCTGTGAAAGAGCAGCGGCGGCCGGCCGGCCGGCCTCGCGCCCCGGCTCGGCAGCCGCCGCCGCCCCACACACGCGGGATCACAGGGGAGCTGACGTTTCATTTACCGACTGAGCGACTCTGAAAAAGGCCCCTGTGCCCAATTACCGCGGCGCGCCGCCTGCTCGGCGGCGGGCGCCCCGCGCCGGGGGCGAGGGCCCTTTCAGGGGAGCTGCCGGGCGCGGGACTCCCGTGCGAGCAGAGCAGCGGCCGCCGCAGAGCCGCGCCGTCCCCTCGGCACCCCTGACGCCGTGGGAAAGCGCCGGCCGCACGCCCCCCCTCGGCGCCCGCGCGCCAACAGGGGCCGCCGCGAAAGGGGCACCGTCTCCCTCCGCGCTCCCAAGTTCAAGCGCCGGTCGTTTCTCAAGACCTTTTTCTTTCTTTTTTTTTTTTTTTTTTTTTTTTTTTTTACCCCTCCCTTTCTTTTTTCCATAAAGGAATGTGCCGGTAGCATTTGTGAGTTAAAAAAAAAAAATTAACAAATGAGGCTTGGTTTTCTATTTCGGCCGCGCCCCCCCTCTCCCCCCCCCCCCCCCCCCCCCCCCCCCCCCCCCCCCCCCCCCCCCCCCCCCCCCCCCCCCCCCCCCCCCCCCCCCCCCCCCCCCCCCCCCGGGTTCCTGGTCTTGCACTTCGTAGTCTTGGCCTCTCCAGGAGTCCAGCAGCCTCCCAGCTGGGCCACCTCACCGCCCTCTCTGCGTTTGGCCAGTCCTCTCCACTTGATGACAAGGTCGATCTAGCTTCGTTGATTTGTACTTGAAAATGTAGAATAAGGAAATGCTGCATTCCACCGGTCACTGCACGTAAGCAGGAGGCACCCTAATCACCAGATCAGTTAACCTGTTTACCAGACACCTGACAGGAAGGTGGCGTGGTTGAGTGCGAGTGACAATGGTCTGTACGTCAAGAGCCCTGGCTTATGTTTCCAGCTTTACCACAGACTAAACCAGCTCTCCTCACTGTGCCTCGCTTTCTCCATTGAGAGAGCCTGGATAAAGCCGCTTTGAGAAAGCTCCCCTGAGGATTAGTGAGATAATATCTGTGTAGAGCTCTGCGGTCCTTGAAGGAAAATGCTGTGTAAATACAACTTGCCGAGCTTGTTGTAATCATCCCCGTTCTCGTGGCTATTAATCTTGACTTCCCTTCCTTGTCTGTTTTGGCATCATTATATAACCCGATGTGAATATGCGTGTGCCTGCGTGCATGTGTGTGTGTTTGGGGACGTGGGGTAGGATTTAGGTTCAGAATAAAAGTCAACCCCTTAAAAACGAGTAAAGCCAGGTAAATTCCAACCTGGGAAACCCCTGAAGTTTGACGGATTAAAGTAATGTTTTAGCTTCAACTCGGCTGCTTCGTATTTCACATTTTTTTTTCTTTCTGTGCTACATTAAAGACTTCGCTGAATGATCAAGAGCATCAAAATGAAGTTTAAGGTTTTTTTTTCCTTTGTGCTTGCTTGCCCCTATCTGAGTAAATAAAGATCTGTGTTTAAGTAATTCTAAAAGACTTAAGCAGAATTTAACGTAAGACATAAATAATTGCACTGAGTGAAGCTAACAGGTCACGGGACACTGCTTTATTCCTTGGAGACAACAAAGAGTTCACCAATTCTCTCTGGACAGAGAGACTACTGGGCACCCAGGAGTCCCCTTGCTTTCAGTTCTCCTCCCACTCCTGCAACCTGGTGTCCTCCTGCTCGCCAGCACTCTAAAGCTCCCAGGTGTCACAGTGGTGCCCCGGCAAGACAGAATCTTCTGGGCTGATAGTGTCTTTAGAGTATAGTCTTGTTGTGGCCTGCATGGCTAGGGCTTGTATTTATATATATTATACATATATATATGCATATATATGCAAATATATATTTGTATATATATGTATATGTACATGTACATATATGTATATATGTACATATATGCATATATATGCATATATGTATATGCACACACACTCAATAAATCTGTTAATCATAGAATCTGTTTCATTTCTTTTTTTTTTTTTTTAAACATTTTTCAACGTTTATTTGTTTTTGGGACAGAGAGAGACAGAGCATGAACGGGGGAGGGATAGAGAGAGAGGGAGACACAGAATCGGAAGCAGGCTCCAGGCTCTGAGCCATCAGCCCAGAGCCCAACGCGGGGCTCGAACTCACGGACCGTGAGATCGTGACCTGGCTGAAGTCGGACGCTTAACCGACTGCGCCACCCAGGTGCCCCGAATCTGTTTCATTTCTAATAAAAACTTTGTGTTCTAAAGATTTGGGCTAAAAGCGCTGTGGGTTTTGTTTTGTTTTGCTTGTTTGTTTTTTAGGGCTGTGGATTTTTGTGATAGATTCTATCCTCCCAAAAATCAAATAAATCAACTTAATGCTTTCTGTGTATCAGCTGAAATTATAGGCAGCTGACAAGAAACATATCTCCTTTTACTTCATTACATATTCTTGAGGGGCCACATGATTAGCAGTAACTTTCACTTTTAAAAAGTCTAAATTGGGTCCAGGTCCCCGAAATCCCAAGTGGCAGAAACAGGCAGCATGCGGCATCTGGTCCATCCACTGGACTGATAAAGCTCGATCCTCTCTTTTTGGAAAGGCTCCTTCAGCCTTTCCATTTGTGAAAACGAATCATTTAGGGAAATCACTAAATATAGCATTGTTGTGAACAAGTACCATTCTATCGCTAGCATTTGATTTACCAAAAGTACTCAGTTGAACTTTGAGGTGAGTCCTATCAATTGTTTTGAATTTCTTGCAGAAAAGTTAAAAGATCAATTTCTGTATCGAGTTCTGCCCCCAGTGTTCCTGGCTTCTCACAAGTCACTTCATTTGGTCCGTTCCCGTTAATAAATGCGAGAAAACAGAGCTTGTCAAAACACTGGCTGGAGGTGGTGAGAACTAAACACTTCACATTCTTTTACAAGGAAATGTTCTGGTGCAATAGCACCTCATTCAAACAATGATGCCAACCTTAAGTCTCAGACACACAGCTATCATATTCGAAAGCATTAAAAAAAGAAGAAAACCTCAAGAAGGCTAGCACTGCAGGTTATATGCCTTATTATTAGGAGATTCACACAGGCTTCTGCTCAGAGACTATTTGCTTTCTCTTGAAGCATGATTCTAATGATCTTGGTTTTTAGATTATCCACCCCGCAATAAACAGAATGGGGAAGATAGGATGGTGACTGTAACTGAATCCCGAAAGGAAGTTTAAGACCCCCAAAAGAAGTGATAAATAATTTAAAACACAAATAGTCACCTGGAGCCTTTGTGAGTGTGAGAAAACTTTTCAGCTCAAAAGATCTTGAGTTCCATATATATCAATCTAAATACCAATAATTATGAACTTAAATAATTAAGACAAGGTGAAATGATACCTATTGCACTCTGTTTAGACAGGCAGGGAAGTAGATAGTAATTTTCATAAAGACTTTGATTTAAAATAAAAGTTTTAGCATTTAAAGGAATAAGTTTCAGTTGGTGGTGAAATACAGTAGTAGAATTCCTCATTCTTCAAGAATGTTAGACAAAAGAAGCATTGCAATAGGAAAAACTAATAGTACCTTAGGTTTACATGTTATTCCAGTGGATGCCCTCCAGTTAAACTTCAGACTACAAGGGGTGATTGGTTCAGTGATGATTGCAGGAAAGATGATCATCTACTAAATAATTCAGCTCACATCCTTTTTCTCCTCTGGTTTTCTATCCAAGAAGCACCAAGGTCTGTTTTTGCTTAGTTTGTGAGATCTCAATCCAGGGGAGGTTGGCTAAAGACCGAGAGTTCTAGGCATGTTACATTTGGGTCATCAAGTTGTCTGTGTAAGCCATTAAGTGTTGGGAGGCAGTTTGATAAAACTACAGAAAGCATCTGGGAAATGCAAACTGAGAACTAACCACAAGAATTACCTGGAAAATTACACTAGAGGTGCACAGAGCATACCAGACCATTATTGGCCCTCATCCATTAAATATGAAGAAAGAATACCTGGGTTTCTCTAGAGAACATAAAAATAAAGAAACAAGATCAGGGGTGCCTGAGTGGCTCAGTTGGTTGAGCGTCTGACTTCGGCTCAGGTCATGATTTCGCGGTCCGTGAGTTCAAGCCCTGAGTCGGGCTCTGTGCTGACAGCTCAAGGCCTGGAGCCTGCTTCAGATTCTGTGTCTCCCTCTCCACCACACCCCCCATGCTCTGTCTCTCTCTTTCTCTGTCAAAAATAAATAAACATGAAAAGAAAAAAATTTTTTTAAAGAAACAAGATCAGAAGAACTTGGTTATCCTGAGCAATACAAAGAAGAGAAACATTTGTGTGAATGGAAATATAGTTTCAGAAATGAAATTCTGAAATTAAGATTTCATTTGGATTAGTTCAGTTGCAAGGATAGCTGATGGATGTTTCCAAAATCAATTCTAAATATATATATATTTTTATCTGACATCTACTTTAAAAGGGAAAGAAAGCTCATAGCTTGCCCTGGAGCAGTAATCACAAAGCTATGTTCATAGATCTGGTAATGCCAAAGGTTTCCTTGCTTTAAGAAAAGATAGATGCAACCACAATATGTCATCACTTGAAAAATCATTTTGTGCCTTCCCGTTAGTAGATGATGTCTATTTCAAAACGCACTCAAAACATCTCCTCTCTCCAGTAACTATAGCTGAGTCCATTTCTCTGCATTGCTAATGTAGGGAAGGCTATCACATTTGTTGAGCACCAGACCTGTTATAGGTGCTATCTTGGTTGTATTCATAATAATCCAGTGAGAAAGGTATTTATTATGTTTTTATGCTTTTTTTTTTTTTTTTTTTTTTTTTAAGATGAGAAAGCTAAAGCTTAAAGAGATAACGTAACTTGCCCTTGTTCACTTGGGTAGTGAAAGTGTTGGAGTTAGTCTTCAAACCCGGGTCAGTGCTTTTCCACAGCCAGTGCCCCCCCCCCCCCATTTGCCTTACTGCAAGAATGAGACTCCATATGCATGCACTGGCTTATTCACTTCCAGATCTGGACGCAGACAAGTCTTTAAGCATCTAAAATTTATGGAATATGTTTTGAGACTCTGAATATCAGTGGAGTGTCAGAAATTTGGAATTATTTTTCCCCCGTTTTTCGGCAAAGATTCAAACTTTTCAGAGTAAAGATCAATCCAGAAATTGAGTTAGGTGTCTATCTCATTTATTATTGCTAAGTTGCTTAAAATGCAGTTAGACTTGCCTAATGAACATAAGTGCAAGAAACGTGATTGTGTTCTTTTTACAACTCAAAGAGGAATGGTGCCATGTAATTGGACTAGAGGTTGGTATTGTATTCTGGCAGAGAAAAAGGATTTGGAGTCTTTTGTATTTGTGTACTTTCTACTCCTTTGTTGAGAGGTTTGAGAGATTCTGAGAGGTACAATAAGGTAATAACACAAAGTTTAGGTTTGTGAAAAAGAAAATTAGGAAGCACTTAACACACCATATCAACTTTCCCTTTTTAAAAAACAAAACAAAACAAAAAAACTACATTCCCCATGATTTCTTTCCAGATAATAGTGTTCGTTCTTCAATGAGCTAACATTTTAACTATTCATACCTCAAAAATAAATAGGGCTCCTTTTCTTTCCACTTCTCTCTCCTTCTGGTGTGGGGTGGGGAGGAGGGGGAATCAAAAAATAGCTTACAAACTTTATTTAATGTAATTTTTATATTTAAAATCTGTCTCAATGTGAAAACGGCAAGAGTCAGGCATAAAACACACTCATGAACAAATACATCTTAAAAGGCCTCCTTTGAAATCAGAGAATTTCTGGTTTGGTTGGGAGCTTATTTTTGAGTAGGATTATCAATATCTATAATACTACATGAGGGAGATAATACTAAAAAAAAAGTTATGACAATACATAGCTCTTAGGGTAGAGTAGATGGAGAAAATATTTCCCACAGCAATGGCCAAGAAAAAGCTTTATGTGAGAACAGACATTTGAGATGAGCCTTGAAACACGGTGAGGATTTGACAGGTAGAGACAGATATTGGGATCCAGAAAAGCTATTAGCTGAATCTGTGAAAGTCTATCATCCGTAGAAAGTTTTTTTTCTTTGTTGGGGGAAGGGGAAGGAGTAGTTTTGTTACGTTTAAGCTGTCTTTGCTTTATCCTAAATTCAGTTTGGCCACAGGGGTTATCTCTCCTGCAGAGAAAGCTCTTTAGGAAGAGAAATAGGGTTACTTTCAATAACATTAAGTATAAAATAATTCTCGGACAATCAAAAACTCAATCCACCAATGCTCGAGCAGTGTCTAATCTGTACAGGCTCCATACAGGGAAGTGAGAGGAGAAGGGCAATTGTTCCAGGAACCACGGGATTACACTGTTTGCTCTGAGAAAAGGAAGTCGCCTTTTGTAGAGAGATAAGGGTGCAAGACAAAGCAGTTAAGGTGCAAGGGAGTGGTGTGGAGGGAGAGACAAGGTGGACAGACTGGTTTTCCCAAGACCTACGTTGGCGATAGGAGAAAATTGGTTTAAGACAAAGTAGTGGCTGAAGGAGTTAGCTTACTTAATTGGGAGCATTTTTCCAGAAGCGTTCTATATATACATCTAGACAGATGATAGATAGATAGATAGATAGATAGATAGATAGATAGATAATAGATAGATAGATAGATAGATAGATAGATAGATAGATGATAGATAGATAGGAGAGGAAGGAAGAGTGAGGAGGGGGGAGTGGAAAACGCAGGGTCAGAGTATCTGCTCTTAGAGATTTTCTGTTCCCCTGAGGTTAATACAAGTCATGCCAAGGGCAGAAAGCAGGTCTGAGCAATGAAAAAATATCACAGAAGCTACAACTATAGAAGAGTAGTTTTCATCCCTTCCTTGTGAGATCATCATCAGACCATGTGACATTAGAAGAAGTATTAGAGAACATCTACTCCAGTCTCCTTCCCATAAATAGGGAAACTGAGGCCAGAAGTAAAGTAATTTTTCCGAAGTCAGATAGCCAACTTACTGGGGCGGACTTGGGTCTCTACCAACAGTCTGCTGCTATTTCCCCTGCACTGTTCCACAAAACCTGTGGAATGTCTCCCATCATATTTTTCAAAGTCATGATAGTTTTGCATTCTGCTTCATAACATATACATTTTTGTTTTAATATTAAAATAGTTTTAAAACCCATGTTCATAAAGATCCTGTGGTTTCACACCATTCTAACACCTTGCTGCTTTGGACCCCGGTATGAGAAGCCTCGCTCTACACCAAGACACCGTTTCCCGTTCTAAAACTGGAGTGGTTACTGAGGCCCTTATAATGCCCATGAGAATACAGAATTCTTCTCTTCTTGGTGAAATTCCAGTTTTCATGCATTTTTTTTTTGAGAGAAGGAAAGCCTCCTATTCTCCCTGTATGTTCCCAAACATTCAGTCTTCCATTCAACAAATATTTATCGAGAACCTACTATGTGACAGGTGCTGTATAGTGGTGAACAAGACAGTCAGGGTCCCTGCTCTTGGGGAGTCTTCATCCTTGTCAGGAGAGAAATTATAAACTACAAGCAGACATCCCTGTCTTCGCATCTCATTCTGCATGAACTCCACACCGTGAAAACATTATGAATCTTCCTGTCTGCACAGTTTAGTTGGAAAGCAAGGAATGGTCATAAAACGAAACCCTCAAAAGCGACACATTGATCTGGATGCATTTTCACTCTGCCAAGACAATTAAAGACTTAAGAACTTTGAGATAAACTTTGAGAGGAGATAGTACACTCCATTTCATCACATTTTTGGAAAGATGAGATAACCACGACCCAGTAACTCGTTCAAGGTCACTTGGCTAATTAATACCAGAACTAGAACCGGAACATGGGCAGAGTCTTCTCACTATATCTCCCTTTGGAATTCTATGGCCAACAGTAGGTTTGGGGTGCACTCTAAGCACATAGCGCTATCTGCGTCTCAGGCTCACAGGTGAGGATATGCTGGTTCTCTAGGTGGGTGTTGGTGAAGAGTCGGCCATCGCCCACTTCGTTAAGCAGCAGGAAGACTTCCTCCTTAGGACTAGAATCTGAGCTGCTCCTCCTTTGAATCTTGAATCCCTGCCTTTTCCTTTTAATGCCGTGTTCAGTGTCAAACCCATCACCAAGAGTAAACAGCTACAGTAGGTGAAGAGGGATTAAGATAGCCCAGGCAAATCCTGAGGCCGGCCCTTTTCATGGCTGAACAGAAAAGTAGAAGGGAAAACACATTGCCTAATGTGCTAGGAGCTGCCTGATGCGTTATCTATAGACCAAATGCTTATCTTTTCATCGAAGTGTGGAAGATAAGTGTCTCCAAGGGCAGAGTACAGCCCGTGCCCAGACACTCAAAGCCTGGTTATTGTTGGGGATTATGTAAAATGGCTGTTGGGAGCTCAAACAAAAAAAAAAAAAGACAGAGTTCTGTTTGTTCCTGTTGTCAGACTGAGATATCAACCAGGGAAAGAAGGAAGGAAAGGAAGACTAACACCCTGTCAGGTAGCACTCGAGTCCACATATGAGCCAAACCGCTTGACCTTTTAATTACCACAAACCAAGCTACTGTCTGTGTTCGTACCAGAGGAGGCAGTGTTCACACCGTGCTGCGCAGGGCTGGATTGGCGACCTGGCATAAGATTTTCGGATTCATGCTTAGCTACTTCACGGCTAGAGACGGAGGTCTTCCTCCCTGGTTTCTGTCTTAGTTAACGGCACGTCGTGCATTCACTCGCCTATTGGTGACCGCTTCTCCCTCCTCTCCCCATCGTGCCCATTATCTGATCCTGTCAGTGTCCCTGCCACACCTCCCCCCACCCCCCCCCCCCCAGCCCATCTGCTTCTCTCCATCTCCAGGGCCACATCCAGTCCAAGCCACCCGCATTGCTCATGCCCAGTTTTTACAATATCCTCCCAACTGGTCTTCCAGCGTCCAATCTTGACTGCGTCCCAAATCCATTCTCCACTCTGCAGGCAGAGTTACCTTTTAAAAGTGCACTCTCATCTGTTTAGAACCATCAGTGACTTTTCACTGCTCTTAAGATAAAAGCCAAGCTCCTTCATGTGACTCACAGAGCTCCCCGTCAGGTCAGTCCTCACTCTGCTGTCGTTGCCCTTCCTGTCGGTATGCCAGCTACGCTGGCAGACTCTCACTTTCTCCAGGGCCCCATTCTTTGCTGCCTCGGAGCCTTCAGCATGCACTCCCCTCTCTCACTATGTATCTGGTTTAAAGAGTTCCTTTATATTCTTTAATTCCTGAGAAAGAATCTCTCCCACCCCCTCGCTGGGTCTGTTTCATGCTCTCTTAGCACTCAAATTCTTTTATTTATGCATTTATGAAGCTTATAATTAAATAATTGATTGGCTTTTGCTTAATATATGTTTCGTCTAGGAGACAATACGCACTCACAGCGAGAGCACATATTATCTCTGCCTCTAGCAGCAAAAGGGCAAGATGTTTGGCACACCGCAGCATGCAGATTTTGTTGAATGAATAGAAAAATACCTTTTCCGATGTACCACCAGTAGTCTATGTACTTCTTGAGATTGCAGGACCCCTTCTCTCCTAGGTCACCACAGCACCTAGTATACCTGAAGTGCTAGATAGATTTTCCTCCAAGGATTGGTCGTTAGGTTACCGATTTGGAAGTAAAACTTCTAAAAGTTTCTACCAGAGAGCTGCTTATATTTTAGGAAATCTAACTTAATAAGTGAAACTTCATAGTGACTTTTTCATAATTACTGGTTCAACTTGAATCTATGGTTCTAGGTCTTAAAATGGTCTCTTTTGCTAGTTTTGCTCTTTATTTGTGATTGCATAGTTAATATGGACCAGGGGAGTGTATCTGGCGAGGACAGCTCAGAAGGGGCACAGACAGGACCTCGCAGGTAATTTAACTTCTGCGCAATCTTTTTCTTCTCCACTCGCTGCTCCAACCCTCCCTCCCTCCTCAAGCCCTCTAGGACTTCCCTTGACTTTTCTGCTTCCTACAGAGTCTGCTTATTAAGAAAGTGTATCAAGGGGAAGCTCCTGTTTCCACTTTCACTGGTATTCTCTTCTTTCTTCCTCTTCATTTCTTCATCCTCTCCTTCATCCTATTATCTCAGAACAAGTGGTATTTTATTCTTTTTCAAAATTGACCCTCCAGCTATCCTCTTAATTCCAGCTCCTCCTGTCTGGGTTAAGACTTTGATCTCTTCATTATGACTTCTCTCTTTTATCTTCTGTTTCTCTCTCTCTATTGGTCCCCCTTCATAGCCTACACACATGCTCAGCTGTCAAAAATCCCGCAAGCCTCTACTTTTGCCCTTCCTCTACCTCTCTTTATGCTTCCATCTCTATTTTTTTAATGCTCAGATTCCTCAAAAGAGTTGTCCCCTCCCTTACCATTGCTACTTTCTTTACACCTGCCACTCTTGTACTAATTTTCTTTATGCTTCGTTATACTCACTCAATATTATTTTTGACTTCTCTCCCTTAATGAAAAACAAAACAGAACAAAACAAAATGGAATGTCCATAAATGGCCTCCAAAAAGATGAGTTCAATGACTGTGTATGTGTGTTATGTATGTCAGGGATTGTATTGGATATACAATGGGGCAGAGACATCTCTGGGAGCCCAGAGACAGAGGAGCTAATAAACATCTACAGTATAAGAAAATAATTGCTTTATGGAAGTACCCATGAAGTGTGATGAAATCGTGGGACGGTCTACCTAGAAGAGATGATAAAGGCTTCACTGAGAAGTCAAGACTTCAGCTGCGAGTCGCAGGAAGAAAAGGTGATCCATAAGGTTGAACTTGTTAAGTGCTCTGAGAGAGTAGAGCACAAATGCAATGATAGAGGAAAGCAAGAGAACTTCCAAGAGGCTGAGACAAAAGGGGCGGCCAAGGAATTCTTGAACAAGAGGATACCTGATAAGGAATCCTGAGGCGTGGATCGAATGTGGACAATTCGGAAATCAGATGACTAACGAGCTTGAAGGATTCCATCTCTAAAAGACCGATATATGGAAGGCAAGAAGAGAACTGATCTCCCAGCGGGAAGGCCCCATTGGTTTTAAGGAATCAGGGTGGATGGTAACCAGCACCTGCACACATGGTGCCTCTGGGGGATTATCAGTTAGGTTGTGTTCTACCTTTAATCACACATGTTAAGTGTTTTTTACTGAATGGGGAGCACACCCCAAAGGTTAGAGGGGAGGTCTAAGTGATAGCTCTTCCCTTGCAAACTGTGTCCATCCGCCCCACGCAATTTAATCTGCCCTATATGAGGGAGGAACAGTGTAACTGAACAGGCCCTTTCCCCCTCTCTCGTTTCGATGTATTTTATTCATAAAATAGACCATTTTATAAACCATTTCCCTGCTCCATTTCTTAAAATCCCCTCCCCCCCCTTCCCCCTCTGGGTCTGTTGGCAGACAGGGAGGGAACAATATTCTATTTGTGAGTGAAAAGAGGACACCGATAGAATGGTTTAGAAATGGAAACAATGCCCCACATAAAGGACTTGTTCTTGGCTTCTCCCTTTCTGCACCCCACAGAGTGTTTTTTGAACTGTGTCAGGACATTTCCCTCCATCCACTGACCCAGGGAGCCAGCAATGGTTTCTGTTGAGTGTTTTGTAAGTTTTGGCCAATGTCACTATCACTTAGAACATCACAAGTTAAAAAGCAGGATTGCCCTAAGATACAAATACAGAAAGCTAACATAAGAATAAAACCGAAAGGGGAAAAAATGATTTTGATTTTTGCTTTCTGGCCCCGAGACGAAGAGTGTGAGTGTTGGGGAGGGTTGCTGCTTGTATTAGTCACATTGTGACCACACTAGGATCAGTAGTGAAAACACTCAACAGTGTTGAGTGAGGGCTAATCCCTATGGGGAGTACACAGAAGACAAGGGCTTGCCTTGGGCTGGCAGCCTCAGCTAAACAAGACAAAACACTAAACAGTAGAGGTGAACAAGGCCGGAGGAGGAAGGATTTAATAACCCAGGGCTCTTTTGCCCAGAGGAGAATGGCCCCCTTCGCAGGCACCTGCCAACTCCTTCTCAGTAAACCGCAAGAAACAGCGGGAAGGAAGGCCAAAAGAGGTTCTGTATGCGTTAAATCCTTGTCCAGATCACATAGTTTTCTGGCTTCACAGGAAACATTTTGTTGTGTGTCATGCAACATGCTGTTTGAATGACCTAGACTTCACAAATACTTTATAAATGTAGTTTAATTTCTTCAGTAATCTGAATGGGGCAATACCCTTTGTCCTCAGCAGGGGCAGAAACTCTGTGAGGTCAGGGACTGAGTCACCTGGTCTTGTCTGTGTGTATATGTTTAGTTGAGGTGTAATTAACAGATATTAACATATAGAGATCTTGAGGCACCCCGGTGGCTCATTCGGTTGGGCATCTGACTTCGACTCAGGTCATGACTTCGCGGTTCACGAGTTCAAGCCCCACGTCGGGCTCTGTCCGACAGCTCTGAGCCTGGAGCCTGCTTCAGATTCTCTGTCTCCCTCTCTCTCTCTGCCCCTCCCCCACTCACACTCTGTCTCTGTCTCTCTCAAAAATAAATAAACATTAAAAAAAATTTACCAGGGGCGCCTGGGTGGCTCAGTCGGTTGAGCGTCCAACTTCGGCGCAGGTCATGATCTCGCGGTCTGTGAGTTTGAGCCCTGTGTTGAGCTCTGTGCTGACAGCTCAGAGCCTGGAGCCTGCTTCGGATTCTGTGTCTCCCTCTCTCTCTGCCCCTCCCCTGCTCATGCTCTGTCTCTCTCTGTCTCAGAAATAAATAAAACATTGAATAAATAAATAAATAAATAAATAAAATTTACCACATAGAGATCTTCAGTGCTCAATTTGATGAGTTTTGACAATTGTGTATACTCGTGTGACCACCACTCAAAACAAGATATAGAGCATTTCCATTATTCCAGAAGTTCCCTGTGCCCCTTTTCAGCCTTTCCCTATGCCCCTGTTCCCAGCAAAACAACTGCTTTCTGACTTCTGTCACCACAGAGCAGTGTTGTCTGTTTTTAGATTTCATATAGGAATCAAATGGCATGTTGCCTTTTGTGTCTGGCTTCTTTCCCTTCACATGATGTTTTGTAGATTCATCCACACTTGTGCGTATGTCAGTAGTTTGTTCTTTTGTGAGTAGTATTCCATTGTATGAAAATATCACAATTTATCCATTCTCCTGCCGATGGACATCAGGGTTGATTGATATGCCTATGATGAATAAGGCTCTTTTTGTGGATATATGTTTTCATTTCTTTTCGGTAAATACCTAAGAGTGAAATTGCTAGTGCATAAGGCAGATGCAACTTTAAAGTCATAAACTTCCAAACAGCTCTTCAAAGTGGTTGTAATATTTTGCATCCCACAGCAATGCATGAGAGTTTCAAGTATTCTCCGTCCTCAACAGCGTGAATTGTCAGTATGTTTTGTTTTGGCATTTTAGCGGGTATGAAATGGTATCTCACTGTGGTTTTAATTTGCATTTCCCTGATGACCATTGACATGCACTTTTACATATTTTTTACTTTGTGAAGTTTCTGTTCTTTTACCCCCTTTTAAAGTAGATTGCCAATTTATAGGAACTATAGGAACTATAGCTAATATATAATAGGAATTATATATTCTAGATATGTCTTTTATCACATGTATGTATACAGTTACTTTTGCTACTCTGTGGCTTATCTGTTAATTTTCTAAATGGTGCAGAAAATTTTAATTTCAATGTAGTCTGATTTATAATTTTTTTATAGTCAGTCCTTTTTATGTGCAATCTAAGAAATCTTTGCTTGCCTCAGAGTTGTAAAGATATTCAGTGTTTTCTTCTAGATGCGTTATGGTTCTAGGTTTTAATTTAGGTCTATGATCCAGATCAAGTTAAATTTTGTTTATGGAATGAAACAGAGATTTAATTATTTCCATATAGATATTCAGCTACTCCAACAACATTTATTAAAAAGACTTGCCCCATTGGATTAACTTGGTACTTTAATTTGGAAATCAATTGTCCTTATCTATATGATCTATTTCAGAACTCTCTATTCTGGTGCCATGATCTCTTTACCTATTCCTATGCTATTCCTTGTGTGTTTGTTTCTAAATTCAGAACTGCATTGTCTACACCCCAAACACAAGCATGTGGTCATCAATCGTATTTTACATTTGTCTACCACTTGAGACTTCTCAAAGCCTTTAGTATACTTGCAATAATATATTAGTAGTAGTAATAGTTATTACATGCCTATTATGTGCTAGCATTGCTATCTGCTCCTTCTATACATTTTTTTTTCATTTAATCCTTATGAACACTTTTACATAGGTATTATCTCCATTTTATTGACAAAGAAACTAAGGCATGGAGTAAACTGCTCTAACTTACCTAAGATCACATAGCCAGTAGGTTTTGGATTTCAGATCAGCTCTGATGATCTGAAGAGTTTTTGCTACTCCTTTCCACGGGGGGTACAATGAGGTATTATAATCTACTTCTAGCCAAGATGTGCTCCTTGTAGACAATTTAGAAAGTATATTGTTTTTAGGTAAAACCTCAACTATGTATTTACTTATTTGGCAAGTGCCTGTGTTGTTGTTTCCAACTGTACATTGGTAGAGCCTTTGAATTAGTGGGTAAAAACTATTAGACACAAAATCTAAGTGCTTCCTATGTAGCAAAGAATAAAGAGCAGCAAATGGGAATTGGTGAAAAAGTAGGAACTGTCTGCCTTTGTCACCAGTCTTGCTGATGATGGAGAGTTGGAATGGTTTCTTGGGGTGTCCTTCTTTCACCACTGCATACTACCAGTCTGCAGTTTAGCGTGCCCAATAAAATGAGTAAATGCTCTTAGCTCCCTTGCTTTCTGGGGTTTATAAATGACTCTAGCGAGGTCAGGTGGAAGGTGGGGATCTTAATCGTATCTGCCTGGAGCCACTTGACTCTCAAGGTTTACTAAAAATAAAATACAAATAGAGCACCAAAGACACTTTCAAGAGAAGCCTTCCGTAGTTACAGAAAGTTTTATATTGAAGAGTTTGCTTCTTTGGGCTCTTTGTGAGTTTAGTTGCCTAGAGAAATAGTTTGGCCGCCTTGGGGTTCATCACTGTGAACAAACACCAGCTAGGGTGGGATCACTCACACCTCCTAATCAGTTCCAGCAGCCAAGGAGGGCAGGGGTCAAGTGCACAGGGAGGAGAAAAACCAACCTGGTCGAACTAGTTTGACTTTTTAAAGGAACCTGAATCATGTTTCTTTTCACTTTGAAAATCATTTCTGGATGGTCACTTAAATGCCACCTTAGAGCAAGGAAAGTCTTCTAAGCTACCAGATTTAAAAAAAAAAAAAAGATAGACTAGATATTGGTTTAGAATTTTTCAGTAGCAATCACAACAGTTGGATCTTCATTCATTTATTCATTCATTCATCATCTATTTATAATCCAACAAGTATTTAATGAATAGGTTTGAGCTAAATACTGTCTGGTAAAGATTTATAATCTGTATTATTGTCCAAATTATTTTCTTCTATTCTTAGAGAAATAACAGTATCACCTTGAATGGAATTCAGTTGGGGGATGGAAGAAGGACAGATGGGTTGGAATGTTTTACCTGTAAAATATATCTAGAAAGCAGAATATAATTCTTACGGTTCTATTTCAATGTTAAGTTACCTTAGAATAGTATCTCATAGATTTTGATGATACAATTGCTTTTATAACTCATCAATATTTTTTCATTAAGTAGATTGTACCTTTTGGGCAAATTTGAGTACATTGTAACAATTTACTTTTTATGATATGGTGAGTAGCTAAAAAATACTTCATTTTTTAGTTTAAATATTAACAATATTCTCAATTTTATAAGCTGGTCAACTGTGTATATGAATGTAAGCCTGACTGATGAACATACCTGACTTTTTTGGCAGGGGGGAGGCAGGAGCAGTATTAAAAATTCCTGCCAAGTGGGGCACCTGGGTGGCTCAGTCGGTTGGGCGTTCGACTCTTGATTTCGGCTCGGGTCATGATCTCGCTGTCAGCAAGGGGCCTGCTTGGGATTCTCCCTCTCCTTCTCTCTCTGCTCCTCCCTGTCTCATGTGCTGGCTCTCTCTCTCTCTTTCTCTCTCTCTCTCTCAAAATAAATAAGTAAACTTTAAAAAATAATTGTAAAAAACTCCTGCAAAGTTTCTTCTAAGTTTCATCAAGTAACAGCATGCAGGGTCTGTGGGCCAGCATTACTGTTTGTGGAAGTTGGTCAGCATTACTGGTTTGTGGAACTGGCTTTCCCCCCCTTTCATATCAGCTCACAGTCATTTTCCAAAATACTTTTATGTTTCTAGTGAAAGTTCCGTTGCCATGCCAGGCCCCTGAATTATGGCAGATACCGGAGGCCAGGACCAAGGACTGCCAAGGCTAGGCTGGGAATGGAATAAGGGAGAGCCAGACTCAGGAGCTGGCAAGATGTGGGAGTGCTTAGAAACCAGCAGTGAAAGATGGAGCCTGGGCAACAGGGAAGAGTCAGGGAACACACAAATGTTAGAGGTGCCCTTGGCTGTGCAAATGGTCAGGGGAACAGTCAGACAACTGGCTGGAAGGAGCCCCAGCAATGGAGCTGATTTCTTCCTCTGCCAGGAAGCATTTCCTGTGCTTCCCCCTGTGTCTGAGGCTATTCCCAGGTGTGCTGAACTGGGCAGCATGGCGGGGGATGGCCAGCGTGTTCACATCTGGGGAAGGGACATGTATGAACCTGCCTGGGGCCACCGGGGCAGGCGTGGGGTGGGCAGCAGCTTATGTCCTCTTACCCCTGGTTCTGGCTCCTTTCAACATACCATGCCACTGCATCTGACCTGGAAAGTTTTTCTGGTACAATGGTGCCCCTCATCCTCGTCCAACTCTAAGTAGATTAGTTCGTTACAAGGCAGGAAGTTGAATAGCTTGGGGCTTTAATCTCCTGGTTATTCTGAGGCTGTTTGATGTTAGCCCTTCCTTCAGACCAGGCTTTGAAAAGGGCTTATTCTTCTTCTGTGACAGAGAAATGACCAGGACACAACCATGTTTTAAGTTCCAAGGGCTCTCACATCTGTTTGCTTCATGCATTCTCCATACAAATACACATGATGATTTTTAAAGGACATTTCTCTCTTTATTCTCTCTCTCTTTAATGTCCTTTTGTTTCTCACTCCTGTTCCCTCTTAGCTCATTTTTATTCCATTAGGATGTAATTGGGCTGACACTTCAAGTTTGCTTCCTCAGCCTGCCGGGTGAATACAGGATTCAGAACACAGGCAGAGCCTGACGCCACATTAATTGTTTACTCATTTACTACTTACCACATATCAGTCTGCTTACTATACTTAGTAGCAGCTGGGGTGATAGAGCCTCTGGTTCCACGGTAAAACCTGACTGTTGCAGCCTAGCTTGGACAAATCAGTCTCAACTGAAGAATCAAAAAAGAAAGAAAGAAAGAAAGAAAGAGTGCAAATTTAATGCTTTGAAGAGTATCCAACTAGGGTAATAAAATATTATTTAGGACAAGTTATTAGGGGATCTCTTTGGCTAAAAGGAGAACAAACTTCATGATAATCAGTGTATCAGTTGTACTTACAGGGCACATCAAAGAAGCTCCCGACATTGAAAACGTCATGCTTTCACTTGTTTTACGAATTCTATAATCAGGTCTATATCATTCATTGCTCAGTAGATTCTTTTTTCATCCATAATACAAGAGTCAAATTCATTTCTGTTTCTATCCACATCACCTATAACTTGATTATGAATATAATGGTGTCATTAGTTCCTATATGTGTGCTATACGCATCATCAGTCAAGGTTTCCTTTGCTAACATAATCTTTTTGTGGAAAGCCATCCTCTTCTAAATAATCAGTTGAATCTTTGTGTCATCCAACAAAGACAAATGCAGTTTTAGGACCTTCGCTTGGCTGAGTGGAAGCAGCAGAATATTTTGCTCATGGGCTTCCAAGTTTCAGTTTGTATTATTTTTTAAAGAGATGATGGGCATATAGTTCTGGATTTGATCACCTCCATCTTGCAACATTTCCGTTAGATTTTCAGAGAGCTCCAATCTTTTGTCAATGGGGGACCCAAAGGAATTTCAGCCTGTCACTCTGGGGCTCAAATCTGAATAAGACATTTTAGACAGAGAAGAGAGAAAAGTCACACAAAGATGCAGATTCAGAAGAGGAGAAGTAACGTGTGAGATGGGGGCAACGTGCCTGCCTCAGTGTGTACCAGGGATCCCTGAGAGTCCCACCACAAAAGCATGCTTCCCCCAAGCTTCCAATTAAGCCTCAAAGCACAATCAATTTCCCTCTTATCCAGAGAGAATATTATGTCTTTCTAAGGAGGCAGCATATGGGAGCTACTGGGAAGGCCGTCCAGTCCAATTAAAAGGCAGATAGATCAGAGAGCACAGGACTCCTGAAGCTGTCTGATCTTTTGCCTATGATTTGTCTCAAGTGCAATTGACAGCCCCAACTTGCAATTACAATGAAGAAACTGGTATAGCTGGAGACTGGTCCAACAGGGAGGGAGGGTTTGACCATTTACATGCAGTTAATTATTAAGGACTGTCAGATGTCAGAATGGGAATTGGTAATATTGTGGTTAAACGCCCACCACATGTCTAATTTGAGTTGTGCCCGCTACCTCCAGCACCAGTTCAAATTAAGTCCACATTAATGTCTGATGGCTCACAGCTGTGCAGCATACAACTTTGTGCACTCGCGGGGGGCGGGGGCGGGGGTGGTGGTGGTGTTCAAGGGGGGATTTGCATATCAGGGCCAGATAATGATTATGAAAGATGTGCATTTCTCTTTGTTGGAATAGGCATCATATAAGCTAAAGCCATAGTTATCATTATTATTATTATTATTAAAACCATCATTATGCTTAAGAAAATCTTGATCTAAGTTAGCTTCTTGGTGCAATTAATCCAGTTTTAAAGAGACAAATCCAGGAGAAATAATATATGCATGTTGTCAGGAGGTACCAAACAGGCCCTAAAGAGATGAGAATGTGTCCAAATGATAATTGAAGTAAAGCCTGTCTCTATAAAAATTCTCTGTTAAACTTGGTGAGAGTTTACATATTGCGTTGCCAAAATACTCTTTTTTTTTTTTTTTACGATTATGATTTTGAATACAGTGCTCCAGGTCAGCCCCTGGAGCGATGGCCTTGGTGCCCACCTGCCTACCATTTGGTTAAGGGAGTTCTCCGGGGGGTCTTCCACTGTGCCAGTGATCTCACAGCAGGCTTCTACCCATCCAGACAGGCAGAGAGCAGGTGTCACTCAGCTTGGAGGGGCACTCTGATGGTGTCCAGGGACTTCGGAAGCTTTGAGAGTGATGGCCGATTTCCAGCAATCCAGAGGGCTGTGCAAGGAACCCCTCATGCAGAAATATTTGAGGGTCCTGGGCATACATATGGTTTTGGGATCTGTGGTAAGCTGTAGGCAGAAGGAAATGGAAATTGGTGGTAGTGGTGGGGAGCCAGGTGGGCATTTGGCATTCTTGCCCTTGGCCATTCGTGGGCTGGCTTGCAAGAAACACGTGCTTAAAGTGAAGCTGTAAGTGAAGCTATAAAGTTAGGCACTATTTCTTAAGTTCTGAGAAGAACCAAAACATGAATCCTTTATTTACAAAACAGATGGTATAGACTCTTTAATCAGAAATCATACCATCTCACCATTTGTAACAAAATCAGCATGAGCTCATTTCATAGAAACAAAGCAAAGCTTTAAAAAAAGAACATGCAGGACGCCTGGGTGGCTCAGTCGGTTAAGCATCTGACTTCGGCTCAGGTCACGATCTCGCGGTCTGTGAGTTCGAACCCCGAGTCGGGCTCTGGGCTGATGGCTCAGAGCCTGGAGCCTGCTTCCGATTCTGTGTCTCCCTCTCTCTCTGCCCCTCCCCCGTTCATGCTCTGTCTCTCTCTGTCCCAAAAATAAATAAACATTAAAAAAAAATTTTAAAAAAGAACATGCTTACTCTTGGCACTAGAGGTGTTTCGTTTTACTTAAAAAAAAAAAAAAGATATTGCATAATATAGACAGATGAAGGAAAAACAGGACTTTGATAAGATTTAAGCATTTTCAACACTGACTGAAAAAGCATTTAGGAAACACAAGTACCTGTGAGTGCGTCACACGTTGCGGGTTCTTGCTAAGCAGATAGCAATAGCTGTGGAATGGAGACCTCGCTTGGGGCCAAGAGACTATCAGACTGTTTCCATCAGAGTGCCTAAAAAAAGCCTCCATGGGGAGGCGGCATCCAAACAGGAGCAGGGGGCCAAGTGGAGGCCACAGCCTGGTCACTCTGGTTAGTGTTCTCTTTCTGTCCTCCAAGTGGGCGATTGGGAAGCCCAAACATAATGATCTGTTAAGGACAGAGATCACAGCTTCTGCGGTTTCCAGAAGCTGCTGCTGACATCGTTTTGACAAGAGCCCCGGCTCAGGGGTCACTTGAGTTGGAGCTGTGGGCTTTGTGTCCTGAGAAAACTTCAGAACCAGGGACCGTTGGGCATAATGCAAAGTGTGAGGTTGCTCGCTTTCATCAGGTTTTTGTGTCTGAGCCGGATGGGTGCTTCTCTGTTCATCACTTATTTAAAGCAAAGTTATTCTGTGCCTGTGCCCAGAGACCTGGTCGTGACTGTGGAAACTGCAATGCTCCCCAAATAATAACCAGGCGTAATGACTGCACGGTAATAATCTCACCACTGGGGACTCATCTGAAATCAACTGTGTGTGGGATGGCTAACCCTCGTTGATGATACATCTGTTTGCAAGGCCTTTTTTCTCTTCCATCTATTCCTCTGATTTCCTATTTTCAGAAACAATGAGTAGCCCTGCCTTTCTGCTTTGATAGCAATTTCTCTGCCTTTTGAAGCCATAGTTTGATGACTTTTTCTATATTCAATATCACATTTCTTAAAGGGACTGGTCGTAAGTGCAGTAGGAAGATTGGGATAGAAATTACATTTGTGTTACAATGTCTACCAGGTCTTATAAAAAGGGCCTCATGCCTGGGGAAGTAGAAATATTCTTCCAAAAATGATACAAGCCAGTAACTTTTACTAAGCGAAAAGGTAGTCCACAGGAGCCCCAGAATATTCCAAGTCCGGTTTGCACTGGTCCTACGCTTGGGTGGGAACCACCTCCCTGGTCCTGAAGAATGAAGTCTACTAGGGACATGCTGTTGGGTTGCATTCTTGGAGGGTAGAAGTGGAAAGAAGCTGTTACACACAGCCCAGGCCTTACCATTCCTTCCTTTATTTAGTAAGTTATTTTTGCCTCCTTAGCATCTCAGTAACTTCGTTGGCAAAATAGAGGAAATAATGAAACCCTCGTAAGTTTGTTATGAGAAGCCAGTGACACAGTACGTGTAAAGCACGAGCCCAGTACCAGACACAAAGCAAGAACTCAACCCACGTGCCCTTCATTCCTCTTTTTTCCATGACTTCACTTTACAGATAGCTTAATGACACTATCTTTCATTTCAGTTATTATATATAGTTTCAAAACAGTTGCATACAGATAATTTTTGATAATGTACTTCTTAATTTTTTAGCACTTAGTGCACTGACATTAATTGATTATTTATATAACACCTGTCTGTTTCACATCTGTCTTCTTAGAACATACTATCTCTTCAAAGACAGGGGCTATGCCTGCCTGTTCACTTCAGTATCCTTGGTGCCTCCCATCACCTGGCGCAGAGGACGCACTCGACATTTGTTGGATAAATAAATTAATGCTTATGAAAACCCAGACTCACGTGTGATGGGGGAGAGGGAGTCCCATTGGAAAGATAGGTAGTTGGTGGGCAAAAAATTGTCCTTGTCTACTGTCCCATGTCTTCTTTTTAGTAAAAATTTTAACTTTATTTATTTATTTTGAGAGAGAGGAACAGAGAGAGAGAGAAAGAGAGAGAACACAAGCAGGCTCCGCCCATCAGCACAGAGCCCAATGCAGAGCTTGAACTCACGAACTGTGAGATCATGACCTGATCTGAGATCAAGAGTCGAACGTTTAACTGACCACACCACCCGGGCACCCCTACTGTCCCAGCTCTTCTGATCGCTGCTCTAATACCCAATAACCACATTGATTTCCCTGGCAACTTCCCTGGCATGGTCTGGTCCGGTACTTAAATACCTATAGTGAGGTCACGCTGGAGAAAGGAGAGAGCAAGGATGAACAGTGAAGCATCCATTAAACTAGAAGCCTTATACTTTTTACTTGGAAAACTGTGGGATGAATTAACCATGAGCTTTAAATATCAGCTTCATCTGGGTCATGTCTACTGTATCTAGACTTCAACGCCGCTGAATTGTCTACCACATCAGGTTTTAGGTACGTGTATTTCCTTTATCTTTTCTTTCCTCCGCTGCTATGCACTCCTTCCTGTGCCCGTCTAAATCCTATATATTCACATCTCAGTCTAGAGGTCACTTTCTGTAACACAAAAATGTAGATTAGGCCTTCTTTTAGGTGAGATCTTACATTTCACCATACCTAAGATGTAGCGTGCTACATTGTAATTCCCTTACTTCTCTGTATCACTCTCCAACCCTTAAGCTTCCTGAGAGCAAGAAATGTGTCTACCTCATATGTCCAGGACCCAGCATGGTGCCTAGCTTAAAAAAAAAAAAGTGTTTGTTGACTGAAAGTAGAAAGGGAAAGCCCTATATAAACCTATCTCCCCCATTAATGACCACTTTTATTATTGGCAAGGCAGATCAAATCACCAACCTAAGACAATATACCCTTGTGGGTCACTTACTGTAGAGATCTATGAATATTAGAGAAAATATTTTATTTAAAAAATTTTTTTTTAAGTTTATTTATTTTTGAGACAGGGAGAGACAGAGCATGAACTGGGGAGGGTCAGAGAGAGAGGGAGACACAGAATCTGAAACAGGCTCCAGGCTCTGAGCCGTCAGCACAGAGCCCGATGCGGGGCTCGAACTCACGGACCGCGAGATCGTGACCTGAGCCGAAGTCGGCCGCTTAACCGACTGAGCCACCCAGGCACCCCTAGAGAAAATATTTTAAAATAATTTAAGGCAGCAGGCTTTTAAGTCCATTTACTGGCCTTCCCCACTGTGGACTAGCTTTTTGAAAATAAGATGAATGAAGTTGGTTCGTCCTCCTTGAATCCCTTCTTGCATCTACATTGATCATTTGAATTTCCCAGGTCTCTATCATTTGGGCCCCATTTATACAAGGAAATAAGCCCACCCTCTGAGAAACTTATGTCTTTCTCTGGTCTCCAGCATAGGTGAGCAGCACACAATATGTGCATTGGGTCTTAGGATATTTAGGAACCTTTCAAGGTATGAGAACTTTCATGGTTTCTGGGAGCTAAGCAACCGGGAACAATCCCCCACTGTTCTCAACTAAGACAAACAGAAAAAAAAAAGAAAGAAAAAAGATTGGAGGGAGGAGGAGAAAACCCTGGTCTCTGATAAATAACCTTTCCATATGAAGTGCACATCAGTCTGACATAAGTAATTAGCTGTCAGGTGCTGGGCTTTGCTGTCAGAGGCCAATTTTCAGATTAGTGTTAATTGCAGGGGGGCCTGATGGCCTTTGCGCCCACCCCCTCACCCCTTCAGTGGGCTCCCTTCCCCAGCTTGCTGCCAGTTTGACTGGAGCCTGGAGTAATGGAGCTGGCAGGGTGGAATCAATTACTGGCCAATGAAGATTTTCCCACAGGTCTGGGCTTGGGAAAGGAGGGCTATTCCTGCTGCCTAGACAGCTGGCCTGACTGTCCACTGGGAAAGGAGCCTGCAGAAGGCGAGGGCGGGCCGTGCTCGGTGATCAACCACTGACAGCCCATACATTATTGACGGGATTTGGCAGAGGGGCCCTTGCTACTTCTCCTTGTCTCTCTCCCCATTTTGTGCCTGTACCAACTCCTGGTTTATCCCAGCATCTTGTTGTCCAAATGAAAGTACAGAAAGACAAGATCCAAATGCAATTTGTTTGTGGGTCTCAATTCCAGAGAAAAAAGAAAAAGGAAGATAGCATGGTGTTATTATAGTCTAATGGCAACATTTGGACATACATGTTATTGTTCAATTTTTTTTTAATTTGAAATTCTTATTATTAGCATTGTGCTTTGTGTGATTTTGGTTCAGTTGGGGTCACTGCATATATTTCAAGATGGGACCTGGGTTTTATCATTGCTTCCAGAGTTTCATGACATCCCACCTCTGCCCCCAAGGTTTTCTGCTCAGCAATAATAATAAAATCTGCATAAAGATGTTTTGCTCTCAATTACCTACTATGGTTTATGCCTTTAGCTGAAATTTCGAGCAAGGATAACCATTTGAATGCTGGCAAGCTGTGCCTTATCTTTTTTCTTCTGCCCGTGATTATTCAGGCAAATTCAAACAAAGAAACCAACATGGCTTTACCAATATTATTGATTTTTCAAAAGCAAAAAGTTCATATTAGATAATGTGCCAAAAATCCACTTGCCAATAATGTAAACATTTCAGAGAAATTTTGGTGTTTGTGCAAGACAAGTACACTGGAAGGGTGATGGAGAAACAAGTGACACACTGGACAAACTAAAATATTTATACATGAAGGGGCACCTGGGCAGCTCAGTCGGTTAAGCATCTGACTCTTGGTTTCAGCTCAGGTTATGTTCTCATGGTTCCTGAATTCAAGCCCTGTGTCAGGCTCTGTGCTGACAGCAAGGAGCCTGCTTGCGATTCTCTCTCTCCCTTTCTCTCTCTCTCTCTCTGCCCCTCCCGCTCTCTCTCTCTCTCAAAATAAATAAAGCTTAAAAATATTTTAAAATATTTATAAATCTTCTTTATAACCTCTTACTTAATTTTCCTTTTGTTATTTTTCTTTTCCTTTTAGGAAACTAACATTCAGGCTGAATTCTGTGTGTATGTGTGTGTGTGTGTGTGTGTGTGTGCGCACGCGTGTGCGTGTGCACGTGTGTGTGTGTGTGTGTTGTACGTAAAACTTATGTGGATTTTAGAGGGAGTTTAGCTGTATAATTAAAATAGTCTTTGATGACTATTACTCAGTTTAAAATTAAATAAGACATGGATATTACAGTTAAACAGGTTCCATACTCCCTGGGTGACAAGTTTCAGATACTGGGCCTAAAATGTCTCTTGGAAAGGTAACATTGGGATGAGAAATTCAAGTCTGAGATCCACCTGGCCATATCTCCTGTAATTAAATAAATGTGATCATGAGAGGACTCGCCTTTCTCGACACCAGGATAAATGGCTCCCTGCTTTTCGCCCTAGAGGAAGGCTAGAGGCGGGGGCATAGGAAATAGAGACGGGAATCATGAAGCCTCCCTCCTATTCTCTACTTGAATCTGGGGTGGGAGGGCTAACATGTGATTTCTTTTATTTTTTTTAATTATTTTTTTAAATGTTTTTATTTCTTTTTGAGAGAGAGAGAGACAGAGTGCAAGTTGGGGAGGGGTGAAGAGAGGGGGAGACACAGAATCCGCGGCAGGCTCCAGACTCCGAGCTGTCAGCACAGAGCCCATCTCACAAACTCACAACCGTGAGAGCATAACCTGAGCTGAAGTCGGACACTTAACAATGAATGTTTTATGACCAAATCCCTGTTGTACAGCATCCTGGTCAACCTCTGTGGAATCTTGAATCCCTGGTAACTGAAATTTAAAATGATGTCAAGGGGCTCTTGGGTGGTTCAGTCGGTTAAACATCTGACTCTCGATTTTGGCTCAGGTCATGATCTCACGGTTTGTGGGATTGAGCCCCAGGTCGGGCTCTGCGCTGACAGTGGGGAGCCTGATTGGGATTCTCTTGCTGCCTTTCTGTCTGTCTCTCCCCTGTGCACATATTCTCTCTCTCTCTCTCTCTCTCTCTCTCTCAAAATAAATAAATAAAATTTAAAAAGAAATGTAATGGGTAACAGCTGTTCCATGAGACTCAAAAAATGTCACATTTATTTTTATAAATACATTAAATGAAGTTTAGCTCTTAACGGTCTAGTTGGACGTACCTCCAGTTTCAGCTATTGTTTCAGAGTTCTCCATTCCTCTCCACTGAGATCATACAAGGTTCCTGGGACTTATACAATCCAGGGAAGAAATAGGGAAGAGCCTCTCGTCTTCAGCTTAATATATTTGCTGAAGAAAAGCTCATTATGGAAGCCTCTTCATCTTCTTGAAGGAACGTGACTCCTCTAGTGTGGGGCCAAGTAAGAGTCTCAGATATTAGCCACAGCCCCCAAAGCTATGGAGTTCAGTGTTGGGTTCCCATACATTCATTAGAGGGGCTGCTACCTCCTGGGGGCATTGTTTGAGGTGGCCCCAGGATCCATCAAGCTATCCATTGGATAACTTGTCCTCTAAATTTCAAATGATGGTGTGATATTGGGGAACATTTACATCCCCCTACCCCTTTCTGGGATCAAGAGCTCTTACTTACCTCCAGGGCTCTTCTTTCATTCACACATTAAAAAAAAAAAAATCCTTTGACATGCCAGATACTTCAAACTTTGATTCAGATGGTATGGTCCTACACAGAGAGAAGCTAAGTGCAGGAAAGAGCTGGTCTCCAGAAGTATTGAGTAATATTGATAATTATGAAGCATTTTAAAGCAGAAACTGTTTTCCAGTAGAGATTACGTCAGTCATTTATAGTGAACTCATCTATGTACAAGGGATAATATTTTTACAAATATCCCATTGGTGCATCTTAAATTCCCTCTTTATATTTCCCACTGTTGATAGCTTCCCAACCCTTTAGAAACCAAGGCAGGAGGGTAGATTAAAGTGAGTCCTCAATGAAAGGAGGATTGTTCTAGGTTCCTGTATTAGACAGGTTATCCAGAGAAACAAAAACAAAAATGATTGGTTCTATCTATCTGTCTATCTATCTATCTATCTATCAATCATCTATCATAAGGAATCATCTCACAAAATTATGGAGGCTTTAAAACCCCTATCCTGCTGGAGCACCTGTCTGGCTCAGTTGGTTAAGCATCCGACTCTTGATTTCAGCTCAGGTTATGATCTCACAATTGGTGAGTTCGAGCCCCACATTGGGCTCTGTGCTGACAGCGTGGAGTCTGCTTGGGATTCTCTCTCCCTCTCTTGCTGCCCTCCCCCCACCTCTCACTCTCAAAAATAAATAAATAAAACTTAAAAAAAAAAATAAAACCACAAGTCTGCAGGGTAAGTTACCAAGGGAGGGGCCTAGGAGAGTCAATGTTATTGTTCAAGTTCAAATAGGAAAAAAAAAATTATGTTCCAATCCAAAAGCTCTAAGACAGGAAGAATTCTCTCTTATTTTGGAGAGTTGGCATTTTTTTTCTGTTCAGACCTTCAACTGATTAGATGAGGCCACCTACATTAGGAAGAGCAATTTGCTTTACCCAATCTATTGATTAAATGTTAATCTCATCCAAAAGCACCCTCCCAGAAACACCCAGAATAATGTCTGATCAACCATCTCGGCACCTTTGTAGTCCAGTCAAGTGCGATTCTTGGCACCGATATGCATCTTCTTAAAGCACGCTTAATCTCCAAGTAAAGACAATGATGTCATAATTCTGCCTAACATGACACAGCTATCCTGCATGCAACAAAAAAACGTACTAATGTCTTCCTCAAAAGAGGAGGTAAAGTCCTTGAGTGAAGTTTGTTCTTCTCCTTGATATCCCATAACTTAAATACTACAACAAGGAGTTAACAATACTTAAATTCTATGATCTAAAGTTAATACATTTTATGTCACATGGCAGGGGATGCAAGAGAGAAAAAACCCCAAAGATATTATTCATAACAAAACAAGAAGGAAGTACCCATGCAAATTACAGTCCTCATTTCTATAACTGGCCACAAAGTTGTAGCTGATATTTGTAACTATCTTCTACTGCCCATTCTGTAGCCTCTATTTGCCTTCAACAAGCTCTGCAGTTGATCATGTTTCTTTAAATGGTGGAATGACCCAAACCTTTATTCCTAAAGGTTCTAAGCCATTAGTAGTCCTGCATGTATTGGATTTTTATAGTGTTCCATTGATCTTAATCACAGGGCATGATAACACTGAGACATTTCCTAGGAGATCTCCTGTATTCTGGACATATTCTTCCTTTCCTCCAGTGTGGGATAGTGGTTCAATTTCCCCTTAGTAGTCAGGATCAATTACTCCAGCCAGCACAGTGACTCCTTTGCCTGTTGGTTCAAAGGCATGTGGAGGGCAAAGTGATGGGCAGCATTCTTAACTTCCAGTTTAATGAAATCATTTCTCTGTTTCCCCGTGAAAGCATTCTTCCCATAGAACTAAAACCCATAGGCCAGCAGAGCGTAAGTTTGTGGGAACAGGAAGCAAACATTTTGCTAGTGGGTCACTAGGGTAATAGTGAGCTCTACTGCTCCCATTTCCATCCCTTGGTTCTTGGACCCATAAGCCCTCTAAATGGGACAAAAAAATATATATAGGATGCTGATTCTGAGAATATATGGCCTTTTGGGGAAGCTTGTCCCAGGCCTGAAAGTCATTACCACCTAGCAGGTGCTATAACTGGGTCTTCAAAAGGCCATTCCATTGTTCTATAAGGTTAGATGCCTCAGGATGATGGAAAACATGGCAAGAACAATGAATTCCATGAGCCTGGGCCATTGCCTCAATTCATTTGCTATGAAGTGAGTTCCTCGATCAGAAGCAATACCGTGTGGAATACCATGATGGTGGATAAAGCATTGTGTAAGTCTATAGATGGTAGTTTTGGCAGAAGCATTGTGCAAGGAAGACAAATACATATCTGGAATGTCTATTCTAATAGGAACAAAATATTACCCTTCCATGATGGAAGTAGTCCAATATAATCAACCTGCTGTCAGCTAGCTGGCTGATCACTCCAGGGAATGGTGTCATATCAAGGACTCTGTGTTGGTTTCTGCTGCTCACAGATTGGGCATTCAGCTATAGCCAGACCAACCTTAGTGAATAGAAGTCCATGCAGCTGAATCTATGCATAACTTCCATCCCTGACACCATGGCTACTTTGTTCATGAGCCCACTGGGCAATGACAGGGTGGTTGGAGAAAGAGGCTTCCTCGTATACATAGAATGTGTCATCCTGTCCACTTTATTATTGAAATTCTTCTCAACTGAGTTCACCCATTAATGAAAATTCACATGGGACACAAACATCTTCATGTTTTTTGTCCAGAGAGACCTGTCTATAATACCTCTTCCTCCTCAAATTTCCTTGTCATAAATTTTCCACTCATGTTCCTTCCAAGTCCCCGACCATCCAGCTAAAGCATTGGACGCAGCCCACAAATCAGTATTTAACATCTGGCCATTTCTCCTTCCAAGCAAAGGTGAACAACCAGGCACGCTGCTTGAAGTGCTGCCCCCTGGGGGGATTGCCTTTACCACTGTCCTTCAAGGATGCCCTCTCAGAAAAGGACTGTAGTGCTATAGCCATTCTCTTTGGGGTGGTGCCTCCATGTTATGCAGCACCATCTGTAAATTGGGCCCGAGTCTTTTCTTCTGTCACTTCCCTGTGAACTGAACTCCCTGTGAAACCAGAGGTGTAGCCTGGGAGAGAGAAGGTAGTGTAGCAGGAGAGGGGACTTGGGTATTTGAGCCACTTCTTCATGTAACTTACTTGTGTTTTCAAGGCTTGCTCAGGCCCAACACATATATACCATTGCCATTTGATGATGAAGTGCTGCTGTGCATGCCCAACTTTAGGGTTTAGTGGGTCAGAGAACACCCAGTTCATGATGGGCAGCTCAGGTTGCCTGGTAACTTTGCAGCTCATGGCTAAGTGTTCAGTGTCTACGTAGGCCCGGTAGCAGGCCAAGATCTGTTTCTCAAAAGGATAGTGGTTATCTATAGATGGTGGCAGAGCTTTGCAGCAAAATCCTAAGGGCCTGTACGGAACTTCACTTAGGGGGGCCTGCTGAAGGCTCTAAACGGCATCCCTGTCTGCCACTGCCACTTGGTTCTGCTAGATCACACGGCCCATGTGGCAGAGCGGCTGGCACAGCAGTGTGGTTCTTTTCCAGAGCCTTCCTTGTTCTGGGCCCCACTCAAAACTAGGATCATTTTGGGTCACTGAGTAGATGGGCTGGAGTAACACAAACAAATGAGGAATATATTGTCTCTAAAATCCAAACAGGCCTTCTTGGTGTTGCACCTCTTTTTTGATTGTAAGATGGGCTAGATACAACAACTTATCCTTCATCTTGGAAGGGCTATCTTGACATGCCCCATACCACTGGACCTCAGGAATGTCACTGAGGTAGGACGACCCTGAACTTGTGTCTAATTCAATTCCCACCCTTTGATGTGCAAACGTCTTTCCGATAGGTCTAGAGTAGTTGCTACTTCTTGCTCACTAGGTCCAGTCAGCATAATTTCATCAATGTCATGGAGCAGTGTGATATCCTGTTGGAAGGAAAAGTAATCAAGACCCCTGGGAACAAAATTATGGCACAGGGCTGGAGAGGTGGTATACCCCTGAGGTAGGACAGTGAAGGAGTACTAGTGGCCTTGCCAGCTGAAAGCAAACTGCTCCGGTGGGCCTTATGGACAGGTATGGAGAAAATCACATTTGCCAGATGAATAGCCGCATGCTGGAAAGTTGGTTAATGTGCTAATTTGCTCAAGTAGTGACACCATGTCTACTATGGCAGCTGCAGTTGGAATCATCACCTGGTTAAGCTTATGACAATCAGTGGTCACTGTCCACAATTCATCCGTCTTCTGCATAGGTCACTGGGTGAGTTGAATGGGGATGTGGTGGGAATCACTACCCCTGTATCTTTCAAGTCCTCGATGGTGGCTACAATCTCTACAGTCTTTCCAGGAATGTGTTATGGGTTTTGGTTTACTGTTTTCTTAGGTAAAGGCAGCTCTAATGGCTTCCCCCTGGCATTTCCCACAGTCCCACTTCTCAGGTCAGGGGGCCGATGTGAGGATATTCTACTAGCTGCCAAGTATGTCACTTCCAATTGTATTTCCAGAACTCAGGAAATAACCACAGGATGGCTTTAGAGACCCACAGGCCCACTGTGAGACAGACTCCATTGATCATCGGACCTCTATAAGGTTTTATTCTGGCCAATAGACCACAACAACATTTTGGGTCTCTTGGAAGTAGAGTTAGTTCAGAGTCAGTGTTCAGTAGTTCCTGGAAGTTCTGATAATTTCCTTTCCCTCAATGCACAGTAGCCCTAGTAAAAGGCTGTAGGTGCCTCTGGGGAAGACTGAGAGACACATTAACAGCATACATTTTTGGCAGTGTATTGGGGGTCCTTTCTTAAGGCGACCTGGCCTCTCCTTCATTCAAGAGGCTTTGGGTCTATATGTCGGCTCAAGTCTGGGGATTGATTAAGGGGCTCTGAGTCTGTTTTTATGATTCAGGTTAGACTTTTGCTTACTTGACCTAGAACTTTTCTGCTTTTACAGATCAGGTAAGAATTTATTAGGCTTCTGTATTAGGGTTCTTCAGAGACAGAACTGATAGGGCAGTGTGGTTAGAGTCTACAGTGCACTCTGAAGCTGCCCTTGGTTTGCACATGACATGGATGTTGAGAGTGAATCTACACGGGGCCTGCCGTGAGACGGTGAGGTGGCCTTGCAGCAAAGTCTGGGTGGGGCCAGAGACTGCAGGGCTAGAAGACCATATGGAGGATGGGGCAGGAACTCAGAGGGGTCAATCGCCAGTGAGAGCCAAGGCGAGGCCAAGTCAGCGGGGAGGGGGCTCCATGCTCTGCCTGGGCTGACAAAGAATAGACTACAAGTTGATCAGCTGCAGGATGTTAGCAACAGACACCAGCTGAATGCTCAGGGATCACTCAAGCCAAAGATTCCCCGGTGGAGTTCAGAAGAGCCACTCTGCAGCTGGTCCAGAGAACAGCAGGCCAGTCCTAAGACCCAGTCATCCTGCCTCTACGAGGTCACTGGGCCACACAGAGTACCTAGCTGCCCTTCTGGAAAAGGCTGAGGGAGGAGAAATAGAAAGGGAGAGACTGAGGATCTCCTAAAGCACTGTTTGAGTGCACTGCTTTGGATTGCAAGTTTAAAATCGAGATTCAGTCATTGTTTTCTCACTTGCTGGCTGATAGGGCCAAATTCAATCAAATGCAGAGCAAAAAATAAACTAATTTTCTCTGCATCGCTGAGTTGAGTGTGAGTACATCTGCGGTCCCTCTACGCCTGTGATTGTTTTCTCCCGGTACCTTATATTCTCTGAGCTGTGATCAGGTTCAAATACTGCAGTTAGAGCACACAGAATCACTGCTGTGGGAATGTGAGCACAGCGCTTTACCTCTCGGGGCCTCTGTTTCCTCATTTGTAAAATGACAGTGTGGGTAAGATGTTCTCTAATGTTCTTGCCACCCCCAAAGTTCCATAACTAAGTAAGGACAACACGCCCGTGGTACTCTGTGGACTATGCTAGTGCTTTTCACATCTTTTCACTGCAGTTTCCTAGTGGCAGAGAAGAGAGAGCTTCTCTCTGGGTTGTGATGGGTATGGCTTAAAGCATCCCACAGCAGGTGCGGAAGTTCCATATAGTCCTGTGTTTTATCTGTAAACAATGCATGCAAATTTCACATTGTGTTTCCTGATATATCTGCATTTGTTTTAATGTAAAAACAATGCCTTAAATTACTTATCATTGATAATACTGATGATACTGATGGACTAGAAGAGATACTACATCTATTTTACGGCTTCAGTTACTCCCTGGAGTGCTGCTCACACCCTGAGGAGCACTTGTTAGAAGCCCAGGATGGGATTTACTTAGGCTGGCATGCTTTCCAGTACAGAAGTTCAAATCCTAGACTTAGCGACCAGAAGGAAAATCCCACCTGCCTGCCTCGAAGAGGGCTTCAGTTTCTTCACGTGAAGTGAAGTGTCCTAATCAAAGCCACAAAGAGGTATTACCTCACACCCATCAGCATGGCCATGATCAAAAGAACAGAAAATAACAAGTGTTATTTTCCACATCCAAGGATGTGGAAAAGTCGGAATCCTTGTGCACTATTGGTGGGAATGTAAGATGATGCAGCCAGTATGGAAAATTGTGCAGAGGTTCCTCAAAAAGTTAAAAACAGAATTGCCATAAGATCCAGCAATCCTATGTCTAGGTGTATGTCCAGAAGAGCCCAAAGCAGGATCTCAAAGAGATATTTACACCCCTATGTTCATCACAGCATTATTCACAACAGCCAAGAGATTGAAACAACCCAAATGCCCATTGACATATGACTGGATAAAGAATATGTAGTGTATGCCTACAATGGAATGTTGATATTGCCTTCAAAAAAATGGACATCCTGTCACATGCTACAATATGGTTGAACCTGGAGGACATTATGCTAAGGAAATAAGTCAGTCATGAAAGGTCAAATACTATATGATTCCAATCACATGAAGTATCTAAAATAGACAAAATCATAGAAAGAGAAAGAATAAAGGCAGTTACCCAGGGCTAGTTGGGGCAGGGAGGAAGGAATTAGTATTTAGTGGATACAGATTTTCAGAATCCTATAATGAAATATTCTGGAGATCTGTTGCACCGCAATGTGAATACACAAAACACTACTGAACCATATACTTACAAATAGTTAAGATGATAAATTTATGTGTGTGTGTGTGTGTGTGTGTGTGTGTGTGTGTGTGTGTGTTTTACCATAGTTAAACAAAAAAAGTGTCTTTCTTTAGGTGGTAGGGTTAACTTGGAAATCTTTTTCAAACAAGCACGGAGATATTGGCCCAGCAAATAACAAGGCAGACTTTTCTCACACCCAAACCTGCTTTCCTTCCCCACCCCAACCTCATGAAGCCAGAGGACATGGTCTTCATCCCTTTGAATACCGTTAGCTCCCCAAAAGTTAGAAAGTACGTGCATGCTGGCAAGGGAGGCTGGGTTAATGACTTGTGGAAATTTGCTGCCAATTTTGTCCTTGTATTTCACTATTTTCCAATTCCTTATTTTTGTTGATCAAATTCCAATCACTTTGAAAGATACTGAGGATGAATAAGAATGTATATAATTTTTCAGAATTATTTTAGGCAGTGTCAATGCCTTTACTAAGGACAGTAGGGAATAAGGACTGTGTGCACACACATACGCACCCGGACACATTCAGTCTCGTGTGCACTTTCCACCGCCCCAGTCTCACCCCACAGCAAACATGATGAATTCACATCCTGAGGGGGGGGTGTACCACCAACAAACTCTGACCGGAGGAAACAATTTCAATTCAATCAGAGGCCTCCTGCGGTTGGAGTTTACAAGGAGTCCTGCCAAATCCCACTCTCTTGGCGGACAAATTGTGCAGACTTCAAGCCTGTTGGGAGGGTGAGGCGAGTTTCTGACGTTCAAAAGAGGGTCGATCCAAGATGTTTGTTTTATTTCAACACTGTTTTTCCTATGGAGCCGGGGGTTGGTGGGGTGGGGGTGGGAAGTTCTTTCCTTGTTCCTGATATTTTCCAGAGATCAAAATTAAAACACAATGCGCTAAGAGTAATCAGCAAGTCTTCAGAAGAATTGCATGTACTTTTGATTTCTATAACAGCCTACGCAACACGTCTTTAACCTTTAATTATGTGCAGAGGTACGCAACTGAGCAGGGGAGTTTAGATCTCAGCACAGAGATCAGTTTTCTAATCTGTCTGTCTTTTTAGCTGGTATTTTAGAGGCTCATCAACACCAGCAAGTGTTTTTCCTTCACCCATTTGCACTTGGTTCTCTACCAGACGCTGTCCCGAGGAGTTAACGGAAGTCAGTTCCTACTCTTTGAGAAGTTCCTATGTGAGAGCCACAACATGGACCCGCACACACTTGTGGGACATTGAGTTGATCATGCTCCTTTTACTTAACTCAAACAGCAAGTATCAGGCTCTGCCATGGCCCAGGCAGTGGGCCAAGTACAGACATAGAGGATTATACCAGCAAACAGCACGAGCAGTGAGCTTCCCGGCTAGAGGGGGAGAGGTAGGAGTGACAATGACAAATGCACGGTGGTAGGTGCTAGGAGAGGTTGTGTCTAGGAGAGGCTTTCTTTGGTATCCCCTCTGGACAACAGGAATCACATGGGAGCAGGAACAGCTTTACCTGCAGGCCTCTGGAAGTTGGAAAGCCAAGTAAACGTGGGGAAGAGGGGCAGGATCCCGAGAAGCTTTCATAACCATTCATTACACAGCAACACCTGTTGGGGTGATTCAGTTCCTCTCTGCTTCTCCTGCTTCTGCTCCGTAATCTCACTCCCCCTGTGTGTCTTTTCTCTACCCCATGGCTCCAACTTACTCAAGGCTGCTTACCAGTGACCTGCGCTGTCTCAGGAGATCTAAATACTGTGCTCTCTCTTTCGTCTTCCAGCTTCTTCCCCTCATGTACCAATCTGATGTTTCAAATGAGAGGATGCTATAGTCTAGTAAAATCACATTATTTCTATCACCTTATCAATCTGTACTGTCTTATAGACCACCTATGGATTGAATCTCCTTGGTCTGATGCTCTGTGGTCTTGTTCACTATGGCCAAAGGGCAGGGCATCCAGCATGTCAAGCTTTGTGTGGGAGGCACCCAGGGAAACCCCCTCTAGGGGGCTCCTGGGAAATCAGAGGGGACCATTGCCACAGCATTCACTGTGGACATGGGCACAAACAGACAGGGTTATGGGAACACAGGAGAGGACAACAAACTCAGCCAGCAGGCTCTGAAAAGACTTTACAGAGGAGGCTACCAGTAAGCCAAGCTTGCGAGGGAGGAGAGAAATGTTCTCCAGAAGGTGATGTGGAGAGAAGTAGAATAACAGTACCCCAGGCAGAGCAAACTTTAGTGTAAAGGTCACCAAGAAGTGTGTGTGTGTGTGTGTGTGTGTGTGTGTGTGTGTGTGGTGTTATTCTAGTTGTTGGATTGTTTTGATTTGGTTTTAACTCCAGCTGAGAATCTCTGCCTTTACTTTGTGAAATTAGTAACGTATTCTGATTTATTATGGTACTGATACCTTTGGCTTTATCCCTATCTATTATTCTGTAATTTCCATTTTAAGTCAATTTGGATGTTTTCAGATATAATGGTGGGGGGGGCGGGAATCTGGCTATACTTTGTCCTTGTTCTTACCCTCATTTTGAAATGAGCCAACTTTTACTAGAAACCACCCTGGAACAAAACAAAAATTATGACAAGCCATGATGCATCCAGGGGAAATGCTGGGGTTAGTGTCCCCGGGTTTATGTCTGGCATTAAGAAATTAACTTGGACTGTAGGGGTTAAAGACTCGGATGTTCGGTTTTGAAAGCACGAGCATTAGCTTGTATTTTTATCAAGTTATACACATGCATAGTTGACAAGTCACCTAGGTCTGTAAGGTTTGTTAAGAGAAACACCAGTCCTCCAACCGCACTCCTCCTATCCCATCCCTAAAGGCAATCAATATCCTCTTCCAGCCTCCTCTGTCTGTGCTGGCCTCCATGCCTCCAAGTGACGTGATAGCAGAGCTATACTTTGATTCTCCCCTCAGTGTTGGGTATTACATGTGAACTTACTATTACAGAAGATGAGAATTTTAGTTCTCTTTTCTCCTCTCTACCCATCCCACCCAGAAACATTTCCTATTGCCCCATACTCACTTCTTGAAATGGTTATTGCAATACAGTGAGCCTGTGTGCTGTTTATAGTGGAACCATTTAAGATGAACTGAGATTACTTTTCTATAGAATTTCCTCTTTTCCTGGGTTAATGAGTATTTTGTTTTTCTCCATTGCTTATTTTTTTATTTGGGTGGGGGGAAATGGATTTAGGAATTCAACCCCAGAATCTCCATCATTTGTCTAGTTGGCTCCCCAAAATGTTGATTCACATTAGGTATTCTATTGAGTTTAGCTTCTTAATGAAGTTTCTCCCGGAGCCTGATCTGGACAGTGCCCTCCGTGACTGGTGCACAGATGGTGAGCATCACAGATCTCCTTTCTCCAAGAATCCTCATTGTCTCTCTACATTGGGGCTCCTATTTCCCATCTGCTGTTTCTTGCTCTTCCTAATTTTTTCTCTCTTGCACTACATAGCACATTTTCTAGTAGCTTCCAGAGAAAGGATGAGTGTTGTATCAGTCAGCTTGGGCTGCCATAACAAATACCACGGACTGGAGGACTTAGACAATAGAAATTTATTTCTCAGTTTTGGAGGCCCAAAGTGTCATATCAAAGTGACAGTTAATTTTGTTCCTGGTGAGAGCTCTCTTCCTGGCTTATAGATAGCTGCCTTCTTGCTGTGTCCTCACGTGCCCTTCCTCTGTGCACGTGCAGAGAGAGAGAGAGCAAAGTTGCTCTCTGGTGTCTCTTCTCATAAGGACACTAATCCTATCATATAAGGGCCCCACTCTTATGACCTCATTTTGCTGTAGTTACTTCCTCAGACATTCCCTCTCCACATGTAGCTACATTGGGAGTTAGGGCTTCAGCATATAAATTCAGGGATGGGAGGGCACAGACATTCAGTCTATAATGGGTATATTAAAAAAAAATCTTTATTCTATTTTCACATTTTGTTGTTATTTGACAAGGTGGGAAATAATTTAGAAGCCATCATTGTTTGGAGTTGCTCACACAGTTGCTGTTGAGAAGTCAGAAGTCACTCTGATTTATGATCATTAGTACATGAACAGTTCTCTCTCTCTCCTCTGTATCACTCTCTTTCCCATTTGTAAAATCTTTGTCCTCAGGTGAAATTTAAATATGATATGCCTGTATATGGGTTTCTTTTCATTCATTGTGCTGGACACTTAGCAGATGCTTTCTACCTAGAAACACAGGTAAATTTTTTGGAATTATTTCTTTGATTGTTTTCTATTCTCTCTTTTTGGTATTCTCCTATTCTAGAGCTTTTATTTTTCACGTAATACATCCTGGGTTGATTTTCTAATTGTCTAGGCTCCCCGGTCCCTTTTTCCATCTCTTAATATTTTTGCACTACTCTCTGGGAGTTTGTGCACTTTATCTCTTAAACTTTCTACAGAGTTTTCCATTTTGCATTAAAAAGCTTTTTTAAAGCACACTTATTTTGTTTTTTTTATAGCTCCTTTTTTAATCATTCCATTCCTCTTTCACAAATGTGGTATCTTATTTTTTCATTTTCAGAAGATTTGTTTTGTTGAAATATAGTTGACATACAATATTATATTAGTTTCAGGTGTACAACATACTGATTCAGCATTTACATACATTATGAAATGATTACCATGATAAGTCCAATCACCATCAGTCACCACACAAAGTTATTACAATATTATTGCCTATATTCCCCATGCTAGACTTTATATCCCTGTGACGTACTTGTTTTTCAGAAGATTTTAATGATAATTTTTAAAAGTTGTTTCTGAAATTTTTCTTTTCTATAATCTTGAATTACAAGATAAAGAGAGAATTCTGAAAGCAGCTAGAGACAAAATGTCCTTAGCCCACAAGGGTAGACACATAAGGGTGACAGGAGAGCTGTCCACTGAAACTTGACATGCCAGAAGGGAGTGGCAGGAAATATTCAATGTGCTGAATGGGAAAAATATGCAGCCAAGAATTATTTATCTAACAGGGCTGTCCTTCAGAATGGAAGGAGAGATAAAGAGTTTCCCAGACAAACAAAAACTAAAGGAGTTCGTGACCACTAAACCAGCCCTTCAAGCAATTTTAATGGGGAGTCTCTGAGAAAAAAAAAAGACCAACGCAACAAAGACTACAAAGGACCAGAGAACATCACCAGAAACACCAACTTTACAGGTAACACAATGGCACAAAATTGATATCTTGCAATAATCACTCTGAATGTAAGTGGACTGAATGCTCCAATCAAAAGACATAGGGTATCAGAATGGATTTAAAACAGACAAACAAACAAGATCCGTCTATATGCTGCCTACAAGAGACTCATTTTAAACCTAAAGACACCTACAGATTGAAAGTGAGGGGATAGAGAACCATCTATCATGCTAATGGATGTCAAAAGAAAGCTAGAGTAGCTATACATGTATCAGACAAGCTATACTTTAAAACAAACACTGTAGTAAGAGATGAAGAAGGCCATTATATCATAATTAAGGGGTCTATCCATCAAGAAGATCTAACAATTTTAAGTATTAATGCCAACTTGAAAGCACCCAAATAAATAAATCAATTAATCACAAACATGAAGAAACTCATTAATAATAATACAATAATAGTAGGGGACCTTAATACCCCACTTACAACAATGGACAGATCACCTAAGCGGAAAATCAATAAGGAAACAATGGCTCTGAATGACACAATGAACCAGATGTACTTAACAGATATATTCAGGACATTTCACCCTGAAACAGCAGAATGCACATTTTTCTTGAGTACACATGGAAAATTCTCCAGAATAGATCACATACTGGGTCACAAATCAGCCCTCAACAGGTACAAAGAGACTGAGATCACACCATGCATATTTTCAGATCACAACAGTATGAAACTTGAAGTCAATCACAAGAAAATATTTGAAAAGTTCTCAAATACATGGAGGTTAAAGAACATCCTACTAAAGAGTGAATGGGTTAAAGAAGAAATAAAAAAATACATGGAAGCAAATGAAAATGAAAACATGACAGTCCAAACTTTTTGGGATGCGGCAAAGGCAGTCCTAAGAGGCAAGTATATTGCAATTCCAGCCTATCTCAAAAAGCAAGAAAGGTCCCAAATACACAATCTAAACTTACACCTAAAGGAGCTAGAAGAGGAACAGCAAATAAAGCCCAAAGCCAGCAGAAGAAGGGAAATAATAAAGATTAGAGCAGAAATAAATGATATAGAAACAACAAGAACAAAACCAGTAGAACAGATCAATGAAACTAAGAGCTGGTTCTTTGAAAGAATTAACAAAATTGATAAACTCCTAACCAGATTTAGCAAAAAGAAAAGAGAAAGGACTCAAATAGATAACATCAGGAATGAAAGAGGACAGATTACAACCAACACCACAGAAATACAAACAATTATAAAATAACTATTAAAAATTACATGTCAACAAACTGGGCAATATGGAAGAAATGGAAGAAATTCCTAGAAACATACAAACTACCAAAACTAGAAAATTTGAATGGACCCATTACCAGCAAAGAAATTGAGTTGGTTATCAAAAATCTCCCAACTTCCCGGGGGAATTCTACCAGACATTTAATGAAGAGTTAATACCTATTTTTCTCAAACTGTTCCAAAAAACAGAAATGGAAGGAAAGTTTCTAAACTCATTCTATGAAGCCAGAATCACCTTGATTCCAAAATCAGACAAAACCCCATTAAAAAGGAGAATTACAGGCCAATATCCCTGATGAAACTGGCTACAAAAATTCTCAACAAGTACTAGCAAATCAAATTCAATAGTACCTTAAGAGAATTATTCACCATGATCACGTGGGAGTTATTCCTGGACTGCAGGGCTGATTCAATATTCACAAATCTATCAATGTGATACATCACATTAATAAAAGAAAGGATAAGAACCATAGGATCCTCTCAATAGATGCAGAAAAAGCATTTGACAAAATACAGAATCCTTTCTTCATAAAAACCCTCAAGAAAGTAGGGATGGAAGAAACATACCTCAACATCATAAAGGCCATGTGTGAAAGCCCCACAGCTATTATTATCCTCAATGGGGAGAAACTGAGAGCTTTCCCCGTCAGGTCAGGAACACAACAGGGATGCCCACTCTCACCACTGTTGTTGGACTTTATTATTGTTTTAAACAATTATTTAATAATAGTCTTGAATTACTTTAAAGAATTGTTTTTCTAAACAGAAAGGATCTGTTGCTGAAAGGATCTAGCCCTGGATCCCCTTCCCCACTTCCTTCTAGAGTTTGCAGACCACAGTTTTAGAAGAGTTGACCTCATCATTGGCGCTTTTAATGAAGGGAATTGTAGTAGAATGATGGGGCAGAAGGAAGCAAGAGGGCAGGGGGATGAGGACCAAAAGGGAAGGTGATGAAGTGAGGGAAACCAAGGCAGGTTTTTTAGTACACTTGTCTACAGCTGACAGGAATTGGCAATTAACATTATAAAATTACTAATTATAAATTATAAATGTTTATGAGCAAATAACTCCATTTAGAACAAACTATAGAGAAAAAGATACAACTTGCTATCTGCGAGAAATCCAAATTTGAGTTAACCTTGCCTAATCTAACTCTACCTGCATCTCAAATGCAGAGTAAGCAACCTTCCTTGTGCCTTATGGGCATTTCAAACATGTTGCGAGCATTCTTTGCCCACTCTGAGTACTTTCCTTTTCTTTTTCATAAAGGAGAGTCCATGTGCTGCTATATGATCTATGTCATATGAAAAATTAGAAAGCAAAGCTACTTTGTGCTTGCTCTTTATAGGCTATCTCACTTGATCCTTATACAACCCTATGAGACAAGTATTATTACTATGCTTCTTTCAAAGACAAGGAAGCTGAAGCTCAGAGAGTTCACACAGCTAGTAGCCTGTAAAGAAGATCTGTCTGTCAAGGGCAGTTAATGCTCCTCTGATGCATCTTCCTCCACACAGCTGGAGGGGATCAACTAGGGCCGTACCTATATATTTATTTCCCTAATCCTTTTAACTCTCTTTTTTTCCCCAATTGCTTCCTTCTAAACTCTTGTTTTGAAGTTTTACCTTATCTAGAAATTAAAGTTAAGTTGCTTAACCATAATCTTTAACCACTTCAGGTAGGTTTTTAATATAGTGTTTTTCAAGCCAAAGGTCATAACCCATTAGTGGGTCATGACATAAATATGAAGAGTTGAAACTAGCATTTCAAAAAGGATAGAATAGGAAATATTCCTACTCCTATGAATGTTCTTTTTTTTAAGTTTATTTATTTATTTTGAGAGAGAGAGAGACTACAAGCAGGGGAGGGGCAGAGAGAGAGGGAGAGAAAGAATCTCAAGCAGGCTACCACTGTCACTGCAGAGCCCAAAGCAGGGCTTGAACCCACAAATTGTGAGATTGTGACCTGAGCCAAAATCAAGAGTTCAAGGTTTAACTGACGGAGCCACCCAGGTGCCCCTCCTATGAAGGTTTCTATGCATATTCATTCCTGTAGAAACGGATAAGCACTGTTATATAGTGTGTATTTGTATAGTGGGTCATGAAGTAGAATGTTCTTCCTATTCTGGGTCATGGTCGGAAAGGGAATCCTGATTTATTACACATTGTCTTTCATAGTCTGAGCCATTTTTTGGCATATAAATTTTAAAAAATATATACAATTTGCATGGGATGAAAAGCCATCATGATCCACCCTCTGCCACCCTAGATAGCCTTTTTGGGGGTAATTTTGTCCATAAACATTTTACATTTTAGCCATACCAAATTAATTTTACCAAACAACTTTACTGATTTATACCATATCTAATAAAATGCAATCCTTCCAAGTGCATAGCTTTTTTTTTTTCTTTGAGACAGACCACCTGGGTATGCATGTGCAAGCAGGGGAGGAGAAGAGAGAGAGAGAGAGAGAGAGAGAGAGAGAGAGAGAGAGAGAGAGAGAGAATCCCAAGCGGGCTCCAGACCCAGTGCAGAGCCTGATGTAGGGCTTGATGTCACAACTATGAGATCAAAATCAAGAGTCAGGTGCTTAACCAGGTGCCCCTAACTGCATAGCTTGATGTGTGTTGTATACATTTGTTTAACTACTATCGTAAATCAATACACACAGCACTTCCATCATTCTAAAAAACTCCCTCTTGCCCCTACCCCTCAATCCCCACACCAGGCAACCACTGAACTGCTTTCTATAACAATGAGGTAGTCCTTCCCTTTCTAGAATTTCATATATATAACATATGTAATCTTTGTGTCTGACTTTGTTCACCTAGCATAATGCCTTTGAGACAGCAATGTTCTTAAATGTATCTGCAGGCCATTCTTTTCATTGATGAGTAATTTTCTGTTGTATGAATATAGCACAACTTGTTTATCTGTTCATCTGAAGGTCTGTGTTTGGTTTGTCTCTAGTTTTTGGTTGTTATTAATAAAGCTGCTATGAACATTTGGGTAAAATTTTTGTGAGATCCTTGGCTGGAAGGGGTGGATAAATACCTCAGAGCATAATTGCTACCTTGTATGGTACATCTATGTTCAACTGTATAAGAAATTGGCAATCTGTTTTTCTAAGTGGTTATATTATCACAGCACCTAAGTGTTTTAACTGTACCATATCCTTAGTTGTGTCAAACTTTTAAATTTTAGATATTCTAATAGGTATATTGTGTTATCTTATTGTGGTTTTAATTTGCATTTATCTGGTTACTAAGGATGTTGAATATCTTTTCATGTACTTATTGGAATGTCCTTATGGCATTGTACATTTGTTTATTTTCTTTTGTGAAGTGTCTGTTCAAATCTTTTGCCCATTTTTTGCCTAGGGTGTTTTGCCCTTTTATTACTGAGTTGTATTTGTATATTCTGAATAGAAATTCTTTGTTAGGTACGTGCATTGCAAATATTGCCTTCTGGTCTTTAGCTTGTCAGTTCGTTTTCTTGATGGTGCATTTTAAAAAAAATATTTATTTATTTATTTTGAGAGAGAGAGCAAGAGAGTGTGTGTGTGAGTGGGGGATGGGGCAGAGAGAGAGAGATGGGGGTGGAGAGAGAGAGAGAGAGGAGAGAGAGAAAGAATCCCAAGCAGGTTCTGTGCTGACTCCATCTCACGAATCGTGAGAGCATGATCTGAGCTGAAATCAAGAATGGGACACTTAACAACTGGGCCACCTAGGCTTCCCATTGATGGTGCATTTTGAAGAGAAAACGTTTTGAACTTTAGTGAAGACAATTGTATGAATTTTTATTGTTAGTGTTTTTGTATCCTCTTTTTTTTAAATTAAAAATTGTTTTGAATGTTTATTTATTTTTGAAGGAGAGAGAGACAGAGAGAGACAGAGAGAGAGAGAGAGAGAGAGAGAGAGAGAGAGAGAGACAGAGCGTGAGCAAGGGAGAAGCAGAGAGAAAGGGAGACACAGAATCCAAAGCGGGCTCCAGGCTCTGAGCTGTCAGCACAGAGCCCAATGCGGGGCTCAAACACACAAACTGTGAAATCATGACCTGAGCCAAAGTCAGATGCTTGAATGACTGAGCCACCCAGGAGCCCCATGAATCTTTTTTTTTTTAATTGACATATAGTTGACACATAATGTTACATTAGTTTCAGGTGTACAACACAGTGATTGGACAACTCCTTCCAGTATGCTATGCTCACCACAAGTGTAGCTACCATCTGTCACTGTACAAACACTATTGCAATACCATTGACTATAGTCCCAATGCTGTACCTTTTATCCCTGTATGTATCCTCAGAAATCTTGCCTAGCCCAAGATCATGAAGGTTTTCTTGTGTACTTTTCTCCAGACATTTTATAGGTTTAGGTATTACATTTAGGTCTCTGATCCATTTCAAGTTAATTTTTATATTTGACAGGAGTTACGAATTGAGGTACTTTTCTCCCCCATATGGATACATAGTTGTTCCAGAACCACTCACTGCAAAGCCAATCTTTATCTTCATTGAATTACTTGTGCAGCTTTGTAAAAAATCAATTAACCGTATGTATGTGGATCTATTTCTGGACTTTCTGTTTATTCCAGTGATCTATGTGTCTGTCTTTACACTAGCACCATGTAATCCTGATTACTGTAGATTAAGAGTAAGGTTTTAAACCAAGTAGCATATGTTCCTAACTTTGTTGTTTTAAAATTTGTTTTGACCATTCTAAGACCTTTCCATTTACATGTAGATTTTAATAATCTATTTGTCAATTTCTACCAAAAACTTGCTAGGATTTTAAGTAGAACAATTGCTCTGAAACTGCAAATCAACTAAGGGAAAATAGGTGTCTTATCCATATGGATTATTCAGTTCATGAACAGGGTATATCTCTTGATTACTTTAGTACTCTCTCTTAGAAATATTTTATAGTTTTCAGAAAACAAATATTGCACTTATTTTGTTAGATTTATCCCCAAATATTTCATGTTTCTTTACACTACTATAGATGGGAACTTTAAACATTTTCACTTTCTAATTTTAAAATGGACTTTATAGGGGCACCTGGGTGGCTCAGTTGATGAAGAGCCTGACTTCGGCTCAAGTCATGATCTCATGGTTTGTGAGTTCGAACCCTGTGTTGGGCTCTGTGCTGACAGCTCAAAGCCTGGAGCCTGCTTCGGATTCTGTGTCTGCCTCTCACTCTGTCCCTCCCCAGCTTGCATTGTCTGTCTCTCTCAAAAATAAATAAACACTAAAAAAATTTTTTTAATGGACTTTATATTTCAGGGAAGTTTTAGGTTCATAGCAAAATATGAGGGAATGTATGGAGATTTTCCATACATCCCCTAACTCTACATATGCACAGCTTCCTTCACTATCAAAATCTGGTACAAAAGAGATATGTTTTCTACAACGATGAATCTGTATCAATACATGATTATCACCCCACAGTCTGTAGTTTACTGTATGGTTCACTCATGGTGTGTACATTCTATAGGTTTGGACAAGTGTACAATGCTATGTATCCACCATTATCGTATCATACAAAATAGCTAAAAATCCTTTTACTTTCACTTATTTATTACTACCTTCCTCCTTAGACCCTGGCAACCACAGATCTTTTTACTATCTCCATAGTTTTGCCCTTTGCAAAACATCATATAGTTGGAATCATATCAACCATGTAACCTTTTCTTTGCTTTGCTTAGAAACATGCAGTTAAATTTCCTCTATATTTTTTCCTGGCTTGATGGCTCATTTCTTTTTGGTGCTGGCTAATGTTCCATTGCCTGAATATACCACAATTTATTTATCCATTCATCTACTGAGGAACCTCTAGGTTGCTTCCATGTATTCACAATTACCAGTAAGGCTGCTATGAATATCCATGTGCAGGTTTTTGTGTGTAGAGATACGCGTTCAACTTATTTGGATAATACCAACGTGAATAATTGCTGGATCTTATTAGAGCATATTTAGTTCTGTAAGAAAAAGCCCAATTGTCTTCCAGAGTGGTTGTACCATTCCACATTCCACCAGCAGTGAATAAGAGTTCCAGTTCTTCCTCTTTCTCATCAGCATTTGGTGTCGTCAGTGTTTTGGATTTTGGCCATTTTAATAGGCACGCAGTGTATCTCATTGTTGTTTTATTGTACAACTCCCTAATGACATAGGATATTGAATATCTTTTCATATGCATATTTGTCATCCATATACCTTCTCTGGTGAGGTATCCGGGGTGTTGCCCACTTAAAAAAATCTGGTTGTTCATTTTCTTTAAAATTGTTTTTAATGTTTATTTATTTTTGAGAGAGAGACAGAGTGTGAGTGGGAGAGGGGCAGAGTGCGAGACACAGAATCTGAAGCAGACTCCAGGCTCTGAGCCATCAGCACAGAGCCTGATGCGGGGCTCAAACCCATCGACCATGAGATCATGACCTGAGCCAAAGTTTGATGCTTAACCAACTGAGCCACCCAGGTGCCCCAGGTTGTTCATGTTCTTATTGTTGAGTTTTACTTTTTTTGATGATAGTCTTTTTACCATATATGCATTCTGTAAATATTTTCCTAGTTTGTGGGTTTGTTTTCTTATTCTCTTGAGAGTGTTTTTCTCATAGAAAAAGTTTTTAATTTTAATGAAGCCCAGCTTATCAATCTTTCCCCCATGGATCATGCCAATTGTTGTGGGGTGTTTTTTTTTTGCTAGTAAATAAAAATGCAAATAACCTTTTTTATAGTATTTTTGCAGAATTTTCCTTTTTTTTACATATATATATTTATTTTAGAGAGAGAGAGAGAGAGAATAAGTGGGGGAGAGGGGGAAAGAGAGAGAGAGAGAGAGAGAGAGAGAGAGAGAGAGAGAACCTTATGTAGGCTCTATGTATGCTCTATGCTGAGTATAGAGCCTGATGCAGGACTTGATCCCATCAACCTGGGATTCATGACCTGAGGCAAAATCAAGAGTTGGTTGCTCAACCAACTGAGCCACCCAGGTGCTCCACACCTTTGTAGTTTGCTCCATGTATTTTGCTCCATGACTTTGTATTTTTTTATCTTGTTATACTCATTTATGATTTTAAAATTTATTTTATTAGTAACTTTTTTATAGACTCCTTACAATTCAACACAGACACAATCATGTCATATAAAAATAAAGACAGTTTTAATTCTTCCTTTACAGTCTGTATACTGTTAATTTTATTTCTTACTTTGTTGCACTGGCTAGAACCTATAAGTACAATATTGAAAGGGAGTGGCAAAAGCAGATATCTTTGCATTGTTCTGAATCTCAGGAAAAAAGCCTCCAGTCTTTCACTATAAAACGTGATGCTAAGGGGCACCTGGGTGGCTTAGTCGGTTGAGCGTCTGACTTCAGCTCAAGTCATGATCTTGCGCTTTGTGGGTTTGAGCCCCACGTCAGGCTCTGTGCTGACAGCTCAGAGCCTGGAGCTGCTTCAGATCCTGTGTCTCCCTCTCTCTCTGCCCCTCCCCCACTCGCACTCTGTCTCTGTCTGTCTCTCAAAGATGAATAAATGTTAAAACTTTTTTTAAAAAACATGATTTTTTGTAGACACCTGTATTAGGCTGAGGAAGTTCCTTTTTATTCCTATTTTTTGCGATTTTCTTTTTTTTATTATTATTATGAATGTATATTGAATTTTTTCAAGTGCTTTTTCTGTGCCTATGAGATGATTATATTGTTTATCTCTCTTAGTTTGTTAATATAGTGAATCATGCTGACTGATTTCCAAATGACAAAATAGCATGGCGTTCCTAAAAAAAAAAAAAAAAAAAAACTCAGTTGGTCATGATGTATTATCCTTTTTATATATGGCTAGATTCAGTTTGCTAATATTTTGTTAAGCATTTTTGTGTCTATATTCATAGGAATATTAGTCTATAGCTTTTTTGTGTGTGATATTGGTCTAGTTTTGGTGTTGGGGTAATTCTGAACTCATAAAATGAGCTGTGAAATGTTGCTTCCTCATTTGTTTCCTGAAAGAGTTTGTACACAATGGACATTATTTCTTTCTTAGATGTTTGGTGGAATTCACTGGTGGAGCCATCTGGATCTAGAGTTTTATCTGAGGAAATTTGGAAATATTAATCCAATTTTATTTAATAGTTATGGAGCTATCAGGTAAACTATTTCTTCTTCAGGGAGCATGGTAGTTTGTGTCCTTCAAGGACTTTTTCTATTTCGTCTCAGTTGTGAAATTTATGGGTATGATTTTATTCAGAATATTCTGATATCCTTTTAATGTTTATAGGCTCTACTCACACTTTCCTTCCTGACGTTGGTAATTTGTATTGTCACCTTTCTTTCCTTGTTTTCAGTTTTATTGGTCATTTCAAAGAATTTGCTTTTGATTTGATTGAATTTCTCTGGTGTTTTTGGGTTTTATATTTCATCAATTTTTGCTCTTACCTTTATTATTTCCATATTCTGCATGATTTAGACTTATTTGCTCTTTTTCAAATTTCTCAAATGGAAATTGATCATTGATTCCTGAGTGGTCATTGATTTGAAACTCTTCTTGTTTTATTTTTTTTTTTAAATATTTTGTTAACGTTTATTTATTTTTGAGACAGAGAGAGACAGAGCGTGAACGGGGGAGGGTCCGAGAGAGAGGGAGACACAGAATCTGAAACAGGCTCCAGGCTCTGAGCAGTCAGCACAGAGCCCAACGCGGGGCTCGAACTCACGGACCGCGAGATTGTGACCTGAGCCGAAGTCGGATGCTTAACCGACTGAGCCACCCAGGCGCCCCTCTTCTTGTTTTCTAATAAAAGCATTTAATGCTATAAATTTTCTTCTTGGCACTGCTTTAGCTGCGTTCTGCCCCTTTGATATGTTGTATTGTCACTTTCATCCATTTAAAAATATTTGAAAATTTCTCTTATGATTTTTTCTTTGACCTGTGAGTTATCTAGAAGTATGCTGCTTAATTTCTAAATATTTGGTAGCTTTTATATAGCTTTTTATTATTGATTTCTACTTTAACTCCATTTTGGTCAGAAAAAAAATATTTTTTAACTTGTTTATTGATGCTTCATTTCTCTTTTATAAGGATTTTCCTTAATTCTTCTCTTTTTCTCTCTTGATTAGCTTGCTCTACTTCAGACTGTTTCTGGTGTAAAAAGACTGCTCCAGTCTTGGCTCTCTATGACCTTTCAGCTCTAGGGCCCAACACCGGGTAATTGTTCGGACTCAATTCTAAATTCTCAGGAGAGTGTCTGATTGGATCTGCTTGTGTCAGTCCAATCAGCTATGGCCAGAGCAGTTGCTAGCACATGGAATTAATAAGGCAGACTGGTCTATCCCTTTAGCAGGACTATGGATAAAAACAGCATAGAAAAAATGGCACATGGGTTGGCTAGCACTCCAAAAGTTCTAGTATACGTATTCAACAGAAACATTTCTCAGATTTTAGAGTTGATGGGGGAAAAAAGTTTAGAATAAAATTGGAAACCAAACCTTCAAAGAGCATGACTCTTTCAATGGTTCTCTTGATGGTTAATTCTGATTTCTTTTATTGGAGTATGCAGTGGTATTACAGGGGCTGTTGAGAATTATAGAATAAACATGGTGCATCTTCTTGAAGTTTCAATTTTATTAGAAGTTGTGGGAGGATTTTATATTAAAAAAAAACATGAGTTTATGATGGAGTAGACTGAAAACAGTCAAGATTTTAAAGACATGAAACAGAACTTGAATTTCATGCTGGTGGATAGATCCTTTGTGAAAAAGATCCTGTGGGCCCTTTAATAGAAGCTGTGGAAAACTCCATGAACAATGTCAAGAACCTAGCTAGTATCATAATCCTCACCCTTGTTAGCATTTAAGTAATATTTCCATCTTTACCATCTACAACGTACACAAAAATATGACATTTAATACCATGCCAGATTCTCCAGGGCTTCTTGATTCGTAGGCACAGAGAAAAGGATTAACCTCAGCATGCTCATTGCATACCTATGACATGCTAAGTTAAATATGTATTTAAACATGGTTTCTTTTGCATTTACCTTGCTAAGATAAATGGGAAGAAAGTGAGGTAGACTGGGATAAATAGAGGTCAATAGAAATGGCAACACTATTTCCAATTTTTAAAGAAGAAAGGATGGGGATATGAGAAGAGAGTGAGATCATGTTCAAGAAGCAGCACTTACTACTAGGCATGCTGACTCTCTTGCAATCTAATTAGGCTCCCCATGGGAAATAGCTTGACAATCACCAAAGTGAGTAAACACAGACATCTCTTGGGTCCAAGCTCATGTCCATGACTTCACCCACACCACTGGTCCCTCCTCCTGCTCAAACTTGTAGCTGAGCAATCACTAAATTGACAACAAAATACTAAGAACAACTGGAAAATGAAATAAGAGTTTCTCATTAGCCTCAAATTTTTTTGGGGGGAAATGATATAGATTATTGCACATGTAAGAGGAAGGCCCAGATTACATGATGATTTTCATTATGACATGTAGACTGTGCAGTTGTACAATGTAGTCACTTTAGGTGTTTTCCTCTCCAGCTATGAAAGTTTAAGAGACAATGAAGCTATGTATAAGTGTTAATAGCTCTGTGATATTGAAAAAGATGCATTCTAAAATATGGACCCTCGTGAATAGCTAGCCTCTAAACACATATTCTGCTTTGTCATCAATCCCTGATATTCTACCCTTAGGGCTGGGTTAACTTGGATTCTTTGAACCCCGTCGAAGTGTAACCATCTCTGGGAAAGATATCAATTTTTCTTCATCACCGTGTGGTTGTGAAAGCAGAAAGGAGTGTCGAACAGCACAGAGATGATCTTGGTTCTAGGACAGCCTTGCCACTGGATTTCTGTGACCAAGGGCATAGCCCCTCTTTGAATTTCCATGATCTCATCTGTACATAAAGGGGCTGAACCAGAAGATCTCCAATGTTCTCTTCAGGTTCCATTTTCTATGAGCCTGTAAGGAATGACTATGTGGGCAGGAGCATTTTTAGAATAGGGATCTGAGTGAGCACGTTTCTACCCTCAGGGCAAAGAGCTCAGAATGAAGAGGCCACACTCAATGCCAAACTTTCCTTATATTATATTTCTGTCAAGGAAAACCCTTGGGGCTGTAGGCCTAAATGACCATAATAGTAATAAAAACTATTGTTAGTGCCTACTCTGTACTCTTGCTGTCTTGTCATCCTTTACCTCAGGTACAGTTGACACTTGAACAACATAGAGGTTAAGGGTTCCAACCCCTGTGCAGTCAAAAATCTATGTATAACTTTGACTTCCCCCAAACTTATCTGCTAATAGCCTACTGTTGGCCAGAAGCCTTACTGATAACATAAACAGTCAACCGACACATGTTTTCTACTTATGTTCATTATATACTGTATTCTTACAATAGAGTAAGCTAGAGAAAAGAAAATCTTATGAAGAAATCATAACGAAGAGAAAATACATTCACAGCACTGTACTGTATTTATTGAAAAAAATCCACATATAAGTGGACCCGTGCAGTTCACACCTGTGGTGTTCAAGGGTCAGCTGTACTCATGATTCAGGAGAAGTGCTGACGTGGGACCATGGCACACACCTCTCTGAGTAGGTCTGCACCACTACTTGAGTTCTAAATTCTATAAGTATCCTTGAGAATCAGCCAATACCCATCTGTCTCCATGGTTTGGTGGGACAGATGTGTTTACGATTATCCAACCTACTAGTCTTACCTCATTTCAAGAACTTACCAGGAAGAACGGGTGTCAACAGACCTTCATTGGGAAGAAAGAAAATTCACCTACACAGAGTTGGGAAGTTATGGGATATCCAGGTGGATCTTTCCAGTAGGCAATTAGAAATATGGGTCCAGGGCTGAGAAGAGATCTGGATTTAGGAGTTATTTATATACAGGGTGTGGTTGATGGCCATAACATTCCAGCTTGTTGTTGTTGTCTTTTTAATGTTTATTTATTCTTGAGAGAGAGAGAGAGAGAGAGAGAGCACGAGCAGTGGAGGGGCAGAGAGAGAGAGAGAGAGAGAGAGAGAGAGAGAGAGAATCTGAAGCAGACTCCAGGCTCCCAGCTGTCAGCACAAAGCCTGACGTGTGGCTCGAACTCATGAACTGTGAGATCATGACCTGAGCCAAAGTTGGAGGCTTAACTGACTGAGCCACCCAGGTGTCCCCCTCCCTGCTTGTCTTAAAAAAAACTTAATAATTGTACATTTGTATTTCCTATAATCTATGGCGTAAATCAGATAATGTGATACAGGACTAGAAAAAAATTTTGAAGGATTTATGTGTTTCAAAGCCCTAAATGTGGCTACTTCTTGTCAAGTGGCTTAGGAGAGGGCTGGAACACTGTTAGTGTTCCGGTGAGAGTAGTTTTTGATTCGGACTGTGTTCGTCATACACTTCTCCACTTCTAAAATAGGGAGAGCTCAGTCTCACGCTCATTTCATTCGAGAAAACAGAGTTTCCTAGTCCGCAGGAGGTTCGGGGGATAAGTTTTCAGGGTCTGTGGCATGCAGGTGCAGCGGTGACAAGAAAGCAGGATGAGGGGTGTAGGGGCCTGATGCCAATTTCTCTCCTCGCCTCAGGAAGGTTAGTGCTGCGAATCCTCCTCCGAGTTCCTGGCCTTTCCCAGTTGGCACCATTAAGCTCCAGGGTCTCCTGGCAAAAAAGCTGGAACTCTTAGACTGGAGGCATCCTGCTGATTTAGAGACACGCGGAGATAATTAACTGGTAGTTTCTGCCACAGCCTGCTGATCCCCTTCTAGAAACCACTGTAAAGATAAAATGACTTACTGACTGTGTTTTTTTTTCTAAATGTCTCTGGTGCCTATAACTTTTGCAGCAATCATGACATTTTGTGTTTATCATTAATATTTTAGCTGAAAGCATCTTCTTTTCTCCCCTCTTGTTCCTGCCATGGCTTGTCTGCAGTTCAGATTATCAGCTTTCTCAGAAAATGCTCTGTGAGGCCCAAACGTTGGCAAGTTAGACTGGGCCATCTCCTGCACCCCATGTATGTGCTCTGTCGCCTGCTTCTGATTCCCGCTGTGGACTGAAGGCTTGGGGAGGTTGGTTTTATGCCACAAATACCTCATTCGTCAGTGCTGTCTTCTGAATCTCCCTCCTCATGTCCATTATCACAGACCTTGAATAATTGTTTTCATTCAACCATTTAGTGCATTACTTTTTTGACCAGCAGGCTAAACCTGAGTATCTTCCTGAGTCCCGTGTTGTCATTAACATGCTTCTTGTTTAACTCAAAACAGCTGTTCCTCCTCCCCCCCCCCACCCCATCCCTAATCTTTCCTCCTTAGACAAACCTTGCTTATCCAGAAATTTTGGAAAAGAAGTATTTTTGAATTCGTGAAAGGGTAAGGATTTCCCACTTTCAGTATGGAAACTTCTTTCATTTTAACCATTTTAATGGAAATCTTTCCAAAATACATTGTTTAGTATCTTCTTAAACAGAGAACATAGAACATAATTTAACTTTTTCTTGAGGTGTTCGGGTCACTACCATGAACAAAGGTTTTCTACTCTGCTGCAGCACACCGGAGCCCTGAGGGTCTTTTGAGGGGGACAAAGGGTCCTAGATTTCTGTGATCCTGAAGGTATTTTGTAAACTTTGAAAGAGACTGTCTTCCTCCTCTTTATCAGACCCCTACCTACCACTTCCAGTTATCAGTATATCTATCTTCGAAAATCCTTCTACCCTGGTTTTCTAATTCTCAGTGTTTACTGTGAGCGTAGAAAACCAATATGCACACACATATGCACATGTGCCCTTGTGTGTATAAAGGGTGATGAAGACAGACCTGAGAATTGTCTATGACTAAACCGAGTAGATTGTGATTTCTTTTTTGTTCGTTTCCCAGAGGCCATCTTCAGTTAATTTTTTTTTTTGGCTGATTTTAGAAATGGAAAGTTGCAAGACAAATGAGTTTGACATTGGTGAAGAGTTACCGTTAGATTTCTAGGAGCCATCTCTAGAAACTTCTTTCTAGGTTACATTCTTTGTTTTTACTTTATTCCAGAACAGGCAATGGTTACTAAGAAATGATTCTTTTTCTGAGAGGCCTTTCATTTCATTATCCCAACTTCACATGCAAACTGTTTCACTGACTATCTTTAAAAATGTTATCATGATGTTCTCAAGCTATTGTCATTAAAGCACACACACATACACACACACAAACCACAGGTGCAAAAACAAAGTGCAACCACAAGAGCGAAATCCCTCTCTCTCATTGTCCTCTTTTGTCAAAGTGCTGTGGAAAGCCAACTAAGTGAACTGGGCCGTTTGACAGAGTAACCCATACCAGCCCCATTGTGCAATGCCTTGAACGTAAGTCCTTTTCAACTAAACGGAGGCATATTTTATTTTATATTGTTGACTTTGAACCCTGCAGCTTAGCAAAGAACACTTGTGCAACGTTTTCTAGATCAGTTTATCATCTGCTCAGAGCAGACGTGCATTTTTCTCATCATTAAAGGGAAACCAAACCCATCTACATAATCCCCCAATCTGCTTTGTTTCTTTCCAGTCCTTCCTGGCCTAGGTTCTGAACTATTAATGAAGGGACGTGAGAGTCACGTGCTGTCTTCTCACATCCAGGCTCAGTGGGAGCATAGGCATGGTCAGAGAGCGGGGAGATGAGAAATGTCCCCATTTTGCAAAATGAAGTGCTTTGCTACGTTGGGTTGCTTCCTCTCTGCCAAGGTGCTTATTTAAAATGCAGATTCCTGGCTACACTCTACACCTCGTGAATCAGAGTTTCTGGAGGGTGGGGCTTTGTAATTTGCATTTTAAATCAACTAGATGATGGCTAAGTTTTGTGTTTACTTACCAAATTCGATGGTTCTGACTCTTATGTGAATATTAGTAATAGTTAAACTTATTGAAATACTTGTGGAGTACTGATCATAGTTAAACTTTATTATTGTAAGAATAATATCTTGCATTTTCATAGCAGCATTTTCAGCCTTTCAAAGTATTTTCCTAAATATAACCCTCTGAAATGGACAGGGGAGGTACAGGCATACCTCATTTTATTATGCTTCACTTTATTGTGCTTCACAGATAGTGTGGGTTTGTTTTTTTTGTTTTGTTTTGTTTTGTTTTCTTACAAACTGAAGTTTTGTGGCAACCCTGCGTCAGACAAGCCTATTGGTGCCATTCTCCCAACAGCATTTTTCACTTCATGTCTCTGTGTCACGTTTTGGTAATTCTTGCAATATTTCAAACTCTTTCATTATTATTATATTTGTTATGGAGCTCTGTGATCCGTAATTATGACTCACTGAAAACGCAGATGATGGTTAGCATTTTTGTGGCATAAGTATTTTTAAGTTAAGATATATTATACATTATTGTTTTAGGTGGAACGCTCTTGCACACTTAATAGACTATGGTATAGTGTAAACATAGCTTTTACACGCACTGGGAAACCAAAACATTCATTTGATGCACTTCATTATGATATTTGCTTTATTGAAGTGGTCTGGAACCGAACCTGCAGTATCTGGGAGGTGTGACTGTGTTATTACCTCCATTCTAGAGGTGCAATTGGGCTCCTATGACTTAGTGACTTGGACAAACTACACTATAACTTGGTGGCCAGGAGTCAGGAGTGGCGGACAGGTCTTCTAGCCGTATTTCACTGCACGTTTGGTTTCTAGGACCTGAGACACAAGAGAAAGCTTTATCAAAGTGCCCCTTAAAAACAGACCTGACATGAAACCAGTACCTTCCAAGCTACTCCACATGCTGTTGGGTGTGCTGTGCATTTGCTCCCAAAAGATGAAAGCACAGACCGAGCCCTGGACATGGGGTAGGGGTGGGTTGGGGGGGGATGGAACAGGAATCTTCAAAACAAAGAAAATCTCATTCCTCTTCTGCTCATCCCCTTCAATTTTCCGATCTTTCTCCTCCACTCCCTCTTTCTTGTAAAGACTCAAACTCTGAAATAATTATATGAAATTAAGTCGGTAAAAGCCAGGCTTGTTTCCTTAAGATTGATGTGTTAACATTTTGGGCAGTTTTCTCAGGACTCAGGGAGACTATTATTTCTGAGCTGGGCTGTAGGAATCTTCCCCTTCCCCATGCAGGGGTGAACCTCCTCCCCCAAACTCCATGTTTCTTTATTCTATGACCCTTCCCTTCATGATACAGCCTGTGAGCAGAATAAGTTTAAAAAAAAAATTGCTTTTAGTGCTCAAGACTTCTCTTACTTTGGTCATCTCTACCTACTTTTCCAAAAAAGGGATTGGAGAGAAATAGAGACACCGGAATCTCTAAACTCGCTCTGAAAGACTGAATTTAAATAGAGCGTTTCTCTTCCCATATTGGACATTAAGGTTTGATGGTCCAGGATAGCGTGACCCTGACTCTGGGAGTCTGGAGGAGGTGAGGGAAACACTTTCCAGCCCCACCTGCCTGTTCTTATCTCTAAATCAAGATAAGCAATCTGGTATGCTATCTCCCAAAATAAATCTTTTCATGTAAATTGTATCGCTTTTTAAAAAAATAGTAGGGGTGCCTGGGTGGCTCAGTCGGTTAAGCGTCCGACTTCCGCTCAGGTCACGATCTCACGGTCTGTGAGTTCGAGCCCCGCGTCGGGCTCTGAGCTAATGGCCCAGAGCCTGGAGCCTGCTTCCGATTCTGTGTCTCCCTCTCTCTCTGCCCCTCCCCCGTTCATGCTCTGTCTCTCTCTGTCTCAAAAATAAATAAACGTTAAAAAAAATTTTTTTTTAAATAAAAATAAAAAAATAGTAATAGTAAAATAAAGGTGTGACTGCCCATCACTTTTCCACTGTGTGCAGTAAAATGAATGCAAGATTGAAAGGTCACTGGGCTTCTCTGCACTGGGAAATAAATGGCTTGGTTGCCCAGTGCTAAACCTGCGCTGAGTTTCCCAGGTTCCTGAGGCAGCCCATGAAGGGACGAGCAGGGTCAGGTTCAGGAGGTGCTTGCTTGCCTTGACACATCATTCCTAATTACAACGCCTTTCTAAGCCCCTTCCCTTTAGCTTCATAAGGCTTGTAAAAAGTGCCCGCAAACTTCTGCCTTCCTGTGCCTCCCTGCCCTGAGGTAGAAATCGTCTTCTTGCAGGAAGTGCAAAGCAAAGTTCAAAGCGTTCTCCATCAAAAGAAAGTGCGCCTGATGCAGTATGATGTGATTACTTGACAATTAAGGGGGGAAAAAAATGCCAGGGCCACTGCATCACTGGCCAGTGCTGGCCCCTTGCAATCTCCTTTCTAAAAGATATTTACAATTTCCTTCTTCAGTATAGATGCACACCAAAACTGAACACCATTTAGGGTCAGAGTCACTGGTAGCTTTGGGCTACCTGGGGATAGAAAGTTATAAAGAACTTGTGGTGGAATGTCCCCATGAAATGCAGAGGCTAAGGATCAAGCTAAAGGGAGGGAGGAGAAAGAAAGGAAGCCAAGGGTCTGCAGACCCCAGGGCTTGGCCCTGTGGCTCCGGTGATTTTCTGGATGACTGCCAAGCTTGTTTCCTTGCTATAAAACAAGCCCAGTTCAGCCTATGTTAAAAGAGGGTTAAAAGGGCTCCTAAATCTTTCTGGGCATTGAAGATCCACGGAAAACTCAGCCTGATGTCTTTTACATCTGTTTCGGGTTCTCAGCCTCATCTGGCTCAGCTGCCTTTTCTCCAGCGAGAACTCACAAGCCCCATTCAAGCCGCTGAGTGGCAGGTATAGGGTGTCTCCCCTCAGAGCACAGGGGACGAGGGGTGAGCTTCCGGGCAGCAGGCAAGTCCCCAAGGCTGGCCCACTGACACCGTAAGTTTATACCCAGGGGCCGGTGGAGGGGAGGCGGCGGGACTAGGGTGTAAATGGGCCGCACACCCAGCCCGGAGAGGGGAGCCTAGCGGCGGGTGGGAGAGCGCTGGCTGAGGTCGGTCACACGGAGATTGAATTTCAGCTGAATTAGATCAGAGCTGTGGGAAACAGCACCTCCTTCACACACACAGCCGGTCTCGTAGGAAGATGTGGGAGGGCGGCTAGGGAGACGGAGGCAGGCAGCTGCGATGAAATACCGAAGTCAGCTCACAGAGGCTAACAGCCAACTTAATTACTGGATACCTCTCCCCAGCGTGTGGGCCAGGCTCCGCAGACTCTGGGGTTTTAGACTGAAAGGCTCCATGGGGTCAGGGAGAGATGGGACGGGCGGTCAGCATTGAAAATACACCCTGGCTTGGGAGTGCGTCTGTGTGTATCTTTAAAGGAGGGAAAGCATGATTGTGAATAACAGTATGGGAAAGGCTTGGAATTTTTAGATTCACAGCTGCAGAGGCAAACTCCAGAAGGGATTTTGGTGGCTTTCCCTGTTACCTTTAGGGTTTGATGTTTTACAGCATTTCATTAACATGCAACGTGAGCTTTCGATACTGTGTTTGCTGTTAGGAACTGTTCCTCTCATCTCCTTTCTCTGTTTAATAACCTGAAGCCATTTCAGTGACCCAGAATACCAGCTTTTCTTGGGGTGGTGGGGGGGGGCGGGCGCATTGGAGGAGTGGAAACTTGGAGGAAAGTTTTAGAATTAAAACGGGAACACTTGCAGTCCTGTTAAAAAGGGCAAGAAGTCAGCTGCTTTGAAATCCACTCCCTCAGCAGGGGTGGGGAAAGCCTTTCCAGGAGACAGTGGGAACACATTTGCTCCTAAGCTGGCACCAGAGTGGCTTTCTCCGGGGCAGCAAGGGCCTGGCATTCTGTATGCTCCGTTTGAATCGAGGAGCCTTCAAATGATCCTTTTTTCTTTTCCTGTCACTCAACAAGAGGCTGGAGGCAGAAATTCCTACAGCCGCTTCCCTTGAACCAGACAGAAAACAACCCCGAGGCTGCCCAGCGCTCCCTAATCTTGTGGTTTGCACATCAATTTTGAGCCTACTGTGGCTGATGAGAAAATGACCTCAAACCACTGTTCACTAAAGATCTGTGTTTATTCCGATGCCGTGTGCTTTCTGCATAATGCGCCTTTTCTTGGACCCAGAAGCTTCTGGAGTTTGCACAATGTCTGGGCCTGAGGAAACCAGCCAGGATGTCCCCAGTAGGATGAATTATCACCCCTCGGTAAAAGAGAGAGACACCCAGAACAGAGACAGTCTACTGAGCAGGATTCCCACTCAATGTTTGAATTCTTAGGGGCTCACCACTTTGGTGGCTTTCTCGGGATTCACAAAAAAGAGACAATTAGAATCCTGAGAACTCAGGTGCTATTTTGGATTCTCCTAGATTAGGTGGGATACCCCAAAGGGCACATGGAAGGACTGCAGGGACTTTGTGAATCATCTGAAATTATGTTAAAAATGTATATGTAAAAATGTTATATATTTTCCACAGCCCCAGGAAGAGAGCTCTTATATATTCAACAGCTTTTTAAGAGTCCAAGACTCCCCAAGATTTAAGAAGTACTGTTTTAAAGATTTTCCAAAGGTGACTTTACAGGCAGCTAGGGGGTGGGGGGAGGTGCTTGGCTTCCCTCAACCCCACAGGCCCTGCAAAGTCAAATGCATTGTCTTCTGTCTACTGTGCTGTAGTGCAACCTGGGTGTTTGATTCATGCAACTGAATGGAAATAGTAATGGGGAGAGGACACACAGAAGCAGGTGGGTGTGCCCACACAGTGCGCTTCACCTGACTACCTGGGAGTGGAGTATGGCTCTTCCTGGGGTGGGTCCAGCCAGTTGATACTGGGCTTCCAGAAGTTATGCTCCCAAGGCAGTGTTCTAGGAGGACATATTAACTAAGAGAGAAAGCATAAATGAGAACCTTAAAGAGCGTACAGTCTAGGGCAGACCTGATTAACCTCTTGGATAAGGAAGTTAGATAAAGTAGAGCAAGATTTGCATCTACCACTTGGGAAGAGTGTGCACTGGCCTGTGGTGGTGTAGACTCCTTTCTATAGGGCAGGGGAAGACTCCTGGGGGGAGACGTGGTTGTCATAATACATCTTGAAAAATAACCAGGTTGCCAGAATTCCGCAGTCCTCCACTCTGGATTTGATTTTCGTTGCAAATTATAGGCATGCTTTGCCTTAAGAGAATCCACCCCCCCCCCCCCCGCTATATATATATATATATATATATATATATGCTCTTCCCCCAAAGCAAATATATTGGGGATGGTGATTATTTACATTAAATAATAGCTCCTATTGATGCCAGACTTTTATGAAAAAAAAGCTTTACATACATTATCTCAAGTAAACTTACATCTCAATGAAATATGTACTATTTCTCCCATTTTTCAGATGAGGAACTTAAGGCTTAGAATGCTTAAGGCAACTTTCTTTTCCATCACTACTGCTTTACAGAGTGGCAGAGAGAACCAGCTTTGAAAGCCAGATGAGGCCATCTCCAAAGACCATGATTTTATATTCTCTACTAGACAGCTTCTCAGTGCAGTAAGATTTGATGCTTTGCCAGAAGTATCAAGACCCCGATTTCATCTTAAACGTGACTTGACTTTCAATGGTGGGGGTAAAAAGAATGTTTGCAGAGTACCTACTGTATTCTAGATATAATGTCAGAGGATGCAAGGATCTCGTATCGTCAAAAATTAAATTTTATTAAAAAAAGTTATTCAATAATGAAAACAAATTAAATTTTATAAAAAATTCAATTCTTGGGCTTCCCGGGTGGCTCAGTTGGTTGAGCTTCTGACTCTTGATCTCAGCTCAGGCCTTGATCTCAGGGTTATGAGTTCAAGCCCTGCGTTGGGCTCAGCGCTGGGTGTGAAGCCTACTTACAAAAATTTTTTCAATTCCTGTGGAAAAATTTCAAAATGCTTTTTTCATTTAAAGTTAGGTACACACATGCAAATCGTCTCCCACCAGGAAATTACAAACTAGTCAAAACTTTCCCAGGGCAGAGGGCAGATTGTGTTTAGTATCTTATCCCCTTTTCTTAGGAGAACATCTGACCTAGGCCAGTCATAATTACTGAATGAATAAGCGAGTACCAGAATGAACCTTCTTTAAGGACAGTGATCAGAAAGTCTTTTACCTTAAAATGGAAGCCCATCACCTTGGGCACCAGACATCAAGATATGGGTATAGCTCATTACATGCCCAAAGTGAGTTCACATGAGGGAGACTAAGAAAGGTGAGAGAGAAAATAAGAGGATATGGAGATCTCTGTTTTGAAACTTGAAAAACTATACTTTGTTTTTCTAACATTTAATTGTTTCTATTCAGATTGGGGAAATTAAAAGCTCTTGCTAGTTGAAATTTCTATGCCAATGAACACAATACCTGCCCTTTTCAGAGATCTCAGTGAACGAGTTCTCAGTGATTTTTGGTTCATTACAGCACTCTAGTCCACATGATATTCAAACATAATATTTTCCCTCTCCCTTCTTGGCGTGTGAGTGTTTGGAAAGAGTTGACGTGCCTGGGGTCTTTGGTAGTGGAAAGCTTCTTTCTTTCTTTCTTTCTTTCTTTCTTTCTTTCTTTCTTTCTTTCTTTCTTTCTTTGTTGGGAGTACAAATAGTTAATCGAAATGACATGCTGTTGGTGAACCAGAGAATGAAAAGTGAACTAATTTTGAGGACAGCAATCATGGGCTTGAATTGCAGCTTTAGAAATGTCATTTCTGTTGAGAAGTATCCCAAAGCAAGTGCTACCAAGGGGAACTGTGCACTTTCCAGATGTGAAAAAAGCTATGGGTAACCATCCCTCTTGAGAAATGCAGGCATTCATGTGCTTAAAGACAGAGGGTTGGTGCAGATGCTATGTTAAGACTGCTTATAGGTCTCTGGTGTGGTCAGAGTTTGTGGAGGGTAAAGTCATATAAAAAGTTAGCTGCTCCCTGCTTTTAGCTCAATCTCTGGTTGCCCTTAATGTCTTCAGGCCAGTAGCAGAGCACTGTAGAGTCTGCAGGAGGCAATAATCATTAGGCTCAGAGCTCTTCAGGGAGCTTATCTCACTGCCTGCCCCACAAGTTACAATTCAATGTCCCAATTAGGTTGTTCCAGGGGTCCTTCCTTCCTTCCATTCTTCCTCCCTTCCTCCCTCCTCCCTTCCTCCCTCCCTCCCTCCCTTCCTCCCTCCCTCCCTTCCTCCCTCCCTCCCTTCCTTCCTTCCTTCCTTCCTTCCTTCCTTCCTTCCTTCCTCTCTCTGTCAATTTACTAATTTATTTGTTCATTTAACAAAGGTTGATTGAGTCTCTCTATGGCTTCACAGCAGCCCCCATCTGGTGGGATGGAACACACAAGTACGCACTCCAAATCCGGTGTGTGTTAGCGAATTGGAATTATGCACAGCTGTTAGCCAAGCAGGGCAGAGAGGCACCCAACCACTGGCAGTTGGGGGTTAAGGAGATCTTTCCAGAGCAAGTGAGTTTGAACCAAGCCTTGAAGGATACATGAAAAGTTTGCTGCGAACAAAAGACACACTAAGGTTCTCCAGGCTGATGGAACACCATGTGTACAAGGACGGAGGGACTGTGGAGAGAGGGCAGGCCAGGGAAATTGTGGCAGATGTGAAGAGTGGAGGTAACCCTGCCCGGACCCCAGGCTGTGTGCGGAGCCCTGATGGGAGATGAGGTCAGATATGAAAAACAATTGCCAGCATTTATTGAGCACCTGCTCTTTTCCAGGCACTGTTCTAACCACTTTATATGTTTTGACTTAATCATTATAATAGCCCTAGGAAGGGGGTATTAATATGGCTCCTTTTTTACAGATTTACAGGGAGATCAAGTATCTTGCCAAAGAGCATACAACTAGAGAGGAGAGGCCAGTATTCAACCCAGACAGTTTGACTCCAGAGCCTGTGCTCTTAATGGTTATGCCAGGCTGCTGCTCTGACAGCCTCAGATTTGCCTTGACAAGTGACAAAGTAGACTCTCTCCTGCCTTTTGGTCTAGTGTAAGGTAGAGGTTACCATAAGTGTGGAGATAGTTTTCTTCTACCAGACTCTCCTTCCTTAGACCAACGGCAGTGAAGCTGCACATGCCGTTTTTTTTTTTTTTAATTTTTTTTTTCAACGTTTATTTATTTTTGGGACAGAGAGAGACAGAGCATGAACGGGGGAGGGGCAGAGAGAGAGGGAGACACAGAATCCGAAACAGGCTCCAGGCCATCAGCCCAGAGCCTGACGTGGGGCTCGAACTCACAGACCGCGAGATCGTGACCTGGCTGAAGTCGGACGCTTAACCGACTGCGCCACCCAGGGGCCCCTGCACATGCCGTTTTAATATCAGAATGCCGATGCAGAGGGTAGGGACCAAGTCTGTTTGACTCATCAATGTATGTTCAGTAGGAGCACAGCATTTGGTATACTGTAAGTACTGACTAAATACGGGATGAACAATAAATGAATTCATTGATTTTTACTTATTGATCTCATGAGAAAGTACATTCAGACTTCTTCAGGGTTATGCATATTTTCTCATTTGAGATGTAAATTAACTTAACAAAAGCAATGCATTCCACTGAAACCTTACATATCTTATATATATTTGGAAATCTGAACTATTCAGCCCCAAGTCAAAATTTACAGAGATTAACTTCTTTTAAAATTACCAATCATGGATTGTATGTGTGTGTGTGTGGGGGGGGGGGCGTATGCCATTTATATCATATGTATTTGTTTTATCTAATATGTGTATTCTTCAATTCATAGACTGTTCACACTTCTCTTCCTGTGGAATCAAAAGGAGGGTCTCATGTGCGTATGATTTTCATCAAGTCTACGCTGTTTCTTTTGAAGATGATCAAAAGTTGGCTGGGTTAGACTTTGCAGCTCCAAAGAAATGGGTTAAGTCATAGAATTACGTTAGTGACATCCGAGGTGGAAATTGCCCGGTGACATGAATGCATTGATTGCTTCATATTTCAGTGTCATAAATGAAGTTCCTCTTTCCTTTGCAAGAAGCAAAGAGTCCAGTAGAAAAAGAGGAGTGTGTTTCTGTTTGGTCAGCAAGGCAGGCAGGGCCTTATGTGTTCTGTCCATCAACACTGATAAGCTGTGACACCAGGAGGCTAGGAGGATCTCCAGCTGTTCCACCTACACTGGACCCCAGAATGCCCTGATCTCTTTCAGGAAGCCGAGGGAGCCCAAACAGAGAAAGATGAGTGCCACAAACACAAATAATCTTCTAGTCAACTGGAGTTTCATAAATTATTTGGGTATCCATATATTTTGAACTTCAAGAGACCTTCGTTTTCTGGATCCCTTCCTTGTAGCTCAAGAGCATGAGTTCTGGTGATCTCAGTTGGCACAACTTCTCTAGAAAAGCCTTCCACAAAGAGAGTAAAAATTTTGATAAAACCAGTCAAAATTAGAACACGATAACAAGATAATTGCTTTCAAAATTTCTCAATATTTTTCTTTGCTTTCTTAAGTATATTTGTGATGTCAGTAGCATTCAAGGTATTTTTATTCAGTCGTGAAGATATTGACGGCTATAATTCACAAGACTTATGTGCTTTACAGTTTGTAACTATACAAATTACAATACTTGTCTATTAAAGATTTATATTTGTCCCTTTGGTTCTTACCAGCTCTTTCTGAAACGAGGAGAGAGACCATTATCCTCTTTTTATAGATGAGGAGACTGAAATTCAGGGAGGATTCCGGGTTAAGGGATTCGTCAACAGACACTTCATGAAAAGTGGTCAGAATTTGAACCCAGTTCTGATTCTAAAACCTATCTGCCTCCTCTCTATTCGTGGATAAATTAAGTAGAGTAGGGGAGTCTATTATTGACTGTCCAGCATGGGCTAGTAATTTCAGACACACTATTTTTCATCTACAAACTACAGGGTAGGGAACTATGATCAAAGATAGAGAAATTAAGGTTTAGAGAGGACCAATAACTTTTTAGACGCAAGGGAAAGGGCTGAGCCCTTTCAGTGAGAAACAGGAGATAACTCTGGGAAGAGAGGTGTTGTCAGGTTACTGAAGTTTCTTGAGTGTGCAAAGCCAGACAGAGCATCTCGTAAAAGGAAGCTCACTGGTAAAAGGAGCGTTTGGGAGGCGTGTTTGCTATTCTGAGGAATATTTTCTTTTCCTTTTCAGCAAATCTTTATCACGTACGGAATCTTTGCTCTGCCACCTGCAAACAGACTGGAGAACAATGAAAAACACCCTCTGCAGGATATTGATTCCGATGGAGCAAATGTTGATTAAGCAGAATGGTGGCTTTTTTTTTTTTTAACTGGAGGCATTCCAGATCTTTCCTTAGGCCTGTCTCTCCAGGGAAATGAGCTCTAGCCTCAAAAATCTACAAAAAAAAACGGGGTAAGAATGTAGATTTACGATGGGAGACGCTGGGCGGAAGGAGGCTATCTGGTAGGCTATCTAGAAGCTCATCTTTGTGTTATTGGAGAAACACTCTCCCTCTTGACAGGATATAGTCTGGTTATCACATAATCTTCTCAGGTTTCATTCTCATTCTGTGCTTACAAATACCCCAAATATAAAGAGATGCATTTCATTAAGACAGCATTTTAAGAGGCAGTTAATCCCAGCTGTTGCCGTCTATCTTAAACACCTACCTTTTCACCCTAGTGTGGAGTTTACATGTCGATAAGGGATGTGAAAAAGGGAACTGCAGAAATCTCGGCAAAGGCAAAACACCAAGGCTGCCTGTGGGAATTGGAGTCAGAGAAAGAGCCCGGGAAGCTTTAAGTTCCAGAACGGCCCCTGGTACAATACTTGCCTGCCTTGGGGCTTTGGGCTGACCCCAGACACCGAGGACTGTAAACACTTTTCCAGTCACATAAACGGAAGGATTCTGTGCCTGCTACTTCGGCATTTTCTCCTTAAGAGACCTGTGGCAAAACAAGTGAAAAACACAGGTAGGAACCTGAGAGCCAGACCCCGAAGTTTTCAGCTGACTCACCGATTCTCTTTGCTGGCACTGCCCGTTCCCATCAAGGATGAATTCTCAACACCTGATCTCACTACACGAGTGTGAAAACCTGGTATGCACTCCCAGTTGGCCAAGTGGGATTTGTTGGCAAACGACCTGTGAACTTTCTCTCGCTCCTGGGTCTGCTACTCAGAGGAGTCTGGAAGGTTCATGGAGGGAGGGGGAGAGGTTAGAATTAAGTGTGAAATGGGGAAACCAGGAGGGGTGGTCCCCAAACCCAGCCAGGGTGGCGGCTGTAGCCCATTTTCGCTGATGGGGGAGTGGGGATGGGGGCGGGGAGATACTCTTTTGTTGGAGAGGAAATAAACCTGTGACTCCAGCCTGCCTGATCCTGCAGGATGGGCTGCCCGTGTTTGAAGTCAGGACTGGCGGGTTTCAGGAAGCTGGCTGCATCAGGTTCCCATTAGCTCAGGCAGCGACACAGTGGGTTCACACCATGACATGGTAACAATTAAGCCTTCTGCTACTGGTCCTTACCCTGGGGTGAGGCTCTTTTCTTCCTTAGCAATGTGGCTTCAAGTCGCCCTGATTTCCTTATGGCTCGATTTCCTGCAGATTCCCATTACTTCATGTCTAATCTTCTGAGACCACTTATTAGACCACACAAATTGTAACAATTGTCTCCAGCGCACAGACCCCCTTCCAGACCCACAATGTGCCTAGGAGAAATACAGTATCTGTATCTCTGAAATGTGAGAGTTACTTCCTATGTAAATAGTCGGATTACCCAAAATCAGAGTCATAAATATTGGGGGAAAATAAACTAATTATACATGCCTACCCTGAGGCATGATAGATTATTTTCTTTCTTTCTTTCTTTCTTTCTTTCTTTCTTTCTTTTTTTTTAAAGAGTGGTTAAAAAAACCCAGTGGTTTAGAATAATTATCTCCATCTTCAATGATGAGAGAGATAAGACACAAACGAATGACTGTAATATGAGGCAGCAAACAAAAAAGATATAAAGTTTTGGTTTTTCCAAGGAAGGAAAATACTTACATGCAGAGAAGAAGGCAGGTCATTGAAAGTGCCATTTGAGCTCAAACTTGAAACGTAGGTAGAACTTGGATACATGGGAGTTGACGGGAAGAAGAAAAGACCATGAGCACGGACAGATGCTATGGGAAGAATAATAAAATAAGTAAAATAAGACATAGTTCCTGCCTTCAAGAGGCTTTCAATTCAGTTGAAACGATAAAACAGACATAGGTAAGAAAAAATGTAGAGGACAATATAAGACACAGCAGGCTCAAATCACTTCAGATACAGTTGATACTTAATTGTGGTATGTAAATGTTAGGTGCTGTTTCAAGTAAGGAAGTTGTCAAAGTTTGATGAAATAACTGGGCCAGACTTGAGGAGGATTGGGATTTAAGGCATTCGCAGGAAGGAAAAATGAATGGAGTGAACGTCAGGCCAGCCATGTGCTGGAGACAAGTGGTTCTCAAACTTCAGGGAGCATCAGAAGCATCCAGAGGACTTCTCAGGGCACTTGGGTGGCTCAGTCGGTTAAGCATCCGATGTCAGCTCGGATCATGATCTCATGGTTTGTGAGTTCGAGCCTCGCGTCAAGTTCTGTGCTGACAGCATGGAGCCTGGAGCCTGCTTCAGATTCTGTCTCCATCTCTCTGCCCTCCCCTGCTCATACTCTGTCTCTCTCTTTCCTCTAAAATATGAAATAAATAAAAAAAAATTTTTTTTTTAAAAAGAAGCATCCAGAGGACTTGTCAAAAAAAAAATGTCCTTGGGCACCTCACCAGCATTTCTAATTTAGTAGGGCTGGGTGAGATGTGGCAAGTTGTATTTCTAGTAAGTTCCCTAGTGATGATGCTGATGTTCCTGGTCCAGGAAATTGCACTTTGAGAACTGCTGTGGACCCACCAACATGTGCTTGGAGGAAATACTGGGAAGTCAGAATAGCCAGAGAAGTTTACCCGAGAAGTATTAAAAATGAGTATACTGTTAACTCTTGTTGTTTTCCTCACTGAGGATTCTCCGTCTGAGTAGAACAATAAACATTCTTGGGGTGTTTTTCTATTCTCAAATGGCTTCTTGGTTTAGAATAAATTATTGTGAAAGAAGAAAATAAGACTTCTGCCTCCAGAAGAAACTGCTATGGTTAAAGCTGGATATCATTTAAGGAGATAGTTTCTGTTGATAACTTCTACAAGCATATTTCTTTTTGTTTTTATTTATTTACTTTGAGAGAGAGAGACAGAGACAGAGAGAGAGACAGAGAGAGAGAGAGAGAGAGAGCATGTGTGTGCAAACGGGGAAAGAGCAGAGAGAGAGGGAGAGAAAGAATTCCAAGCAGGTTCCGTGCTGTCAGCGCAGAACCTGATGCGGGGCTCCATCTCACGAAGCGTGAGATCATGACCTGAGCCAAAATCAAGAGTTGGATGCTTAACTGACCGAGCCACCCAGGCCCCCCTACAAGCATATTTCTTAATGGCTTTGCCCCTGCCAGGTCTATTATATGATTGCTGTTATTTTAGAGTTTTATGTAGTGGATGGCCACTGTCACAGCCAACCCTTCTTAGAATCCAAGCATTAAAAACACTGACCAAAGCTACTTTGCAACATAATGTAGTTTTTGATTGCTTTGATGCTCAAGGATTCACATCATTTATTATCTCAAATATTATATAAACAGAAGTCATAATCTTCATTCCATGATCCATTTGCTTTTGCATATTTAATTTTTTTAAATGTTTATTTTTGAGAGAGAGAGAGACAGACAGACAGAGACAGAGCATGCGCGGAGAAGGGGCGGAGAGAGAGGGAGACACAGAATCCGAAGCAGGCTCCAGGCTCCGAGCTGTCCGCACAGAGCCCATTGTTGGGCTTGTACCCACAAACCGCGAGATCATGACCTGAGCGGAAGCAGGACACTTAACCGACTGAGCCACCCAGGCGCCCCTTTGCTTTTCTATATTTAAATGAAAACTTACCACCATTGTTTCCCCTCATTTGAACAGAAAAAAAAATTTAATCCAGTTCATGTGAAAAAAGACTTCTAAATTTAAAAATGTTTTCAAAATATCTTCATTCTGCTTAAAATAAAACAAATTCATAGTCTTCTTCCTATTGCATGGGGTTATTTATAAGTTTCTCCTTGAGTTTGTAGGCTGACTAGGGTGGGAATGGTTAGAAAGTAGAAAGTCTCTCCTACATATGTTCAAGATCAAGTTACTTATGTTTAAAGATCAGGTTGTAATGTGTGGACTTGCAGACCGAAATATGCAGTGCACTTTCCAAACTTCCTTTTAGTCTTTTGACTTATTTAAGAGCTGTGTGGTATGCAAACGATAGTAATTAGACAACATCAGCATACATGCAGTTAATAGCATGATTCATATTTATGAAGTACTGATTTTATGTGAATGCCAGAAATATAAACTGATCATACTGTTCAAGTTTTGAATTGAGCAAACAGACAAAAGGGCTAGGAAGGGAGTTTATTTTATAACAGTGAACCAAATTTATTATCATTTCTCATGATTTAACATGTGAAGGTTAACTAAGGTGTATAACTTTTATGGTATTTCTTTATGTAGAAAGAAATGACATGCTTTCATGTGATTAGGGACTAAAGGTGCTCATTTCTTCCTGTAGCCTAGAAAAGGGAGTTTTGTAGCCCAGATAAGAGAGAGGTAGGGAGGGGCACCTGGCTGACTCACTTGGTAGACTGTGTGACTCTTTTTCTAATCTTGAGGTTGTGAGAGCTGAAGAGGGTCTTTAAGGGACCTGCCTAGGAATACACAGTGTCTTAGTGACAGGGTGAGACCAAAATTCTGGATTAGTCAAAATTTCTGACTCCTTGATCAGGACTTGATACTGTGATAAGAAGGAGCTGCTTTTTTTTTTTTTTTTTCATTACAGTTTTATTTATTTTTTTTAAATATGAAATTTATTGTCAAATTGGTTTCCATACAACACCCAGTGCTCATCCCAACAGGTACCCTCCTCAATGCCCATTACCCACTTTCCCCACCCTCCCACCCCCCATCAACCCTCAGTTTATTCTCAGTTTTTAAGAGTCTCTTATGGTTTGGCTCCCTCCCTCTCTAACTTTTAAGAAGGAGCTTCTTTTGAGAGGAGAAATGCTCTTTTTTTTTTTTTTTTTTTTTTTTTTGTAAATTTACCTTAGACTTATTCCCTACAAGCATTTACTATCCTCTCTCCTATACTTTGAGCAATTTAGCAAAACAGTATCTTGAATGAAAATGTATTGAATATAAGAAAGAACATTTTATTTCTCCTCTAACCCAATATTAAAGATGGAATTTTAAAGATTTTTTTTTTCTTGGTCAGATATATTTTTCTATGAAGAATATTTATTAAATTGAGATCAGGTTTCCATTTACTGTTGACATCTGGTACATATTCTTATTTGTGTGTTACCGTTAGCACATTTGTACATTGTGTCTGTTAGCTTAGGCATGGGATTCTCCAGTGTAATACGTGAGGTTGTCAATGCAACATGTCAGGCGTCACGTTGAAGAAAGGAGATGAGATTTTAAACAAATACACCAGTTAATTTGTTTGAAGGATTGTTGTCTTTCCCTATATTCATCCTGGGAGAACACACTCCTGTTTACATTGTCCTGCTCAGGACAGTTTCAGAATTCCCCCTGTATTTGTCCTCAAGTAGTCGGTGAGTACTCTCCAACGAGTCTCATTTTTTTTTTTTTTTAATGTCATTTTGTTTTTGACCAAAAGTACAATTCTCGGTTTGGTCAATGACCTCATCAACCAAGCAATGCTTAAAAGATTTTTGATTATTTCTAAAAACATGAAACCCACCGAGATCAAACCTACAGAGAAAGCACGATGACGTGGTACAGCTGAGGAGGTCGGAAAGTACAGAGAGAAGGTGACAAATACCGTGGGTAACCGCGGCACCCAGCGATAAACCCGGCCTTCCAGGAAGACTGTCTTGACCGTATGAGTTCTGATGTCTGTGAGGAGCAGTGCACCCCCTTCACACCTGTACCATTGGCGCCTGCCATGTATTCTCAGCATGATCTATTTAAGCACTGCAACAGATCAAATTCCTGCCTGTGCTTCATTTGCCTATAAGTCTCACTTTAAATATCTATGTGAAACAGTGCAAGAGAAATATCTAGTGAGGAATTAACAGGGGATATTGAAATGGGATATTTTTTAGTCTTAGAAACTCTCCTGTTTTTATTACGCCATCACTTCCTTCCTTCCTGTCCTCACTTCCCTAGCCCGCAGCCCTTGCTCAATGCCTCAGTTTCTCCTCTAAGTACTCAGTTCCCTGGTCTTTGGCTTTGCCTCCCACTGCCCTGCACTGTTCCCCCACCGACCCTTCTGCCCTCTCTCCCAGTGGCGTGTTTTACTTACTGTATTAGTGTGCGAGGGCTGCTATAACAAATACCGCAGACTGGGTGGCTTGGACAACAGAAATTTATTTTCTCACCGTTCTGGAGGCCAGAAGTCTGAGAGCAAGCTGCTGGCAGGGCTGGTTTTTCTCTGAGGCCTCTCTCCTTGGCTTGCAGATGGCCACCTTCTCTGTGTCTTCACATGGTCTTCTCTCTGTACCTGTCTGTGTCCTAATCTCCTCTTCTTATTTTTTAAAATTATTTTTTAATGTTCATTTATTTTTGAGAGAGAGAGAGAGCACCAGTGGGGGAGGAGCAGAGAGAGAGGGAGACACAGAATCCGAAGCAGGCTCCAGGCTCCGAGATGTCGGCACAGAGCCTGACACGGGGCTTCAACCCACGAACCGTAAGATCACGATCTGAGATGAGGTTGGACGCTTAACCGACTGAGCCACCCAGGCGCCCCTAATTCCTCATCTTATAAGGACACCAGACATATTGGAGTAGGGCCATCCTAATGACTTCATTTTAACTTAATTACCTGATTAAAGGCCCTCCCTCCAAATGCAGTCACTTTCTGAGATCCTGGGAGTTAGGACTTCAACCATATGAATTTTGAAGGGGCCACAATTCACCCCATAACACTTATCTTTGATTCACCCAAAGGCGACATGGGGCCTGTCGCATTTGTGTCATTGGTTAAACAACTTGGGAAGAAACCAGGGAAGGGGACGTGTGGCAGGATGCAGAGAAAAACAATCCTCACGACCTGTTTCTGATAGCATCTTGGGGAAATGGTGGAGAAAGCAAGGAAGGTTAGTCATCACCTCTAATGTTTTCCTTTCAATAACATGTCCTCACGCCCCAGGATTATGTCACTGGAGTTGGGTTTCTTTCTCCTGGTAAAATGATACCCCTGGGAAGGATGACATAATAGAACGACAAATTGGAGAAAGACAGATTCTGCTTTTGTTACTCACTACTGTGAAAACTCTGCGGCCTGGCACGCAGTAAATACATGTTGGCTGTTGTTGGTTTTATTAGTCTTATGATTATCATCATCGACTCTAAGCTCTATGAAGACAGGGACACTTCATATCTTGTCCATGGCTATACTCCCTGGCCTCACATGGTGCTTAACAAAAAGTAGAAGCTTAATATATTTGTTCAATAAATGAAGACAGTTAACCTCAGAGGCTCTCTTTTCCCATCTCTGAGAAGAACTAATATTTATTGAGCACTTACTATGTGTGAAGCTTGTGGACCTGGTTTACATGGATGATTTTATTTTCCTCCTCACACCAATCATTTGAGGTAGGTACTGCTTTTATCTGCATTTTTCAGATGAGGAAACTGGGGCATAGAGAGTTTAGTAACTAGTTAAGGCCACACAGCTAACAAACAGCAGAGCTCAGGTTCTGTTGGACTCAAACCTGCAGTACTAATGGGTGTGCTATAGTGCCTCCCTCATGTCCTTAAAGAAGGCGAAAAATGGCAGCTTCGTGGGCACCTTGGGAGGATTGAACTGGAATGTGTAAAGTGCCTAGTATGTCTTAGGAGCTCGATAAATATCACACCCTGCCACCTCACTCCATTTACCTTGCTGTCCAAACAGAACTTGTCTTGTAACCAACAACTCCTCCCAGATCCTCGATTTACCCAAACATCCTGTATCCACTGCCCCCTTTTTCCACCCCCCTTCATAGCAGAGCTACTCTGGACTCAAGAGAGGTCTCTACTTTGTCTTGAAGCCACTCAAGTCAGGCAGGAGCCTCTCCTGTCTTCTGAAACTGCTCTTAGCAAGATGACCAAATACATCCGATGAACTAATCCAACAGCCTCTTTGTCTCACTTTCCCAGCCTCTTAGCATCATTCAACAGAGCTAATGACTCTCCTTAAAACACCCTTTTCTCGGAGCTTCCTGGCTTTTGTTTGAATCCCTTGAATGCTCCTTCTCGGTCCCCTTTGCTGGCATGCTCACCTCCATTCTGCATCTAAATGTTGACATACCCCAGGCTGAAACTTCCTTCTTTATCTGCATTCTCTGGCCAGGAAAGCGCGTCCATAGCCATGATTAAATGCCATTTGTATGTAGGTGGTTCCAAACTTCTGACTCCAGACTTGACTTTTCCCTGGAGTTTCAGATTCATGGATCTGGCTTCCATACAACATTGCTCCTTGCAATTCAATTCTGATGGACATCTCTAACTTAATATGTACACAGTCCTCCATATGCACTCCAATTCCCTTTCCCTGCCTAGATCTTTCACATTCTTTCCTACATAAGTAATGGCTCCATCCATTGTTCAGGATAAAAATCTGTGAGTTGTCCTTAATTCCTTATTTTCTCTTATCCTACTTTGAATCCAGCAGTAAGTCTTGTGGAAGGCTTTCCCTCCAAAGTGTATCTCAAACCCATCTATCTCAAATCTCTTTGAAATTAAAAGAGTTTTGACATGACTTCTGAGGGTCTCCGTGGTCTAGCTCCTGCATGCCTCTAAGACCTCCAGTATGGCCACCGTCCCCTTTGTTGTGATGCTCCAGGCACACTGAAACCTAGTCCTTGAACACAGCAGACTTATTTCTGTCTCAGGGCATTTGCACTTGCTCTTCTTTCTGCCTAGATTTCTTTCTCCCAGATCTCCACATGACTGTCTCGTTCTTATTCAGGTCTCAACTACAATATCATCTTCTCAGAGAAGATTTCCATGAGCACCTTGGTTAGAATATCTTCCGACCCACAACCTCATGTCCATCTATCAATTAGGAAAGTGTTTGGCTATGAATAAGAATAAACCTGGTATAGGCCTAAACTGATAAGTCTCTGTCTCACGTATTAAGACATCCATGGTAGTTAGGTCAAGGTTGTTCAAGGTTCAATGATGCTATCAGGGACTCAGACTCTTCCTCACTTTCTATTCTGCCATCTTTAACATCTTGACTTTATTCCTTGCGATTATCATTTCAAGGTCACAAGACAGCTGCTGTACCTCTAGGCATTATGTCTAGGTCCCAAACAAGAAGGAGGGAGAGTTCAAAGCATCAAAGTCTTTCCTTATGTGGCTCTGCATTTTATTGGGCAGGGAGGGCCTCCTCAGTGTGTTCAACTTGGACTCATGGCCTTGGGTCACACTATCCCTAGCAGTAAGGGATGCTGGAACATAAGCATTTTATCTTCCCAGCACATATACTAGAGAATGCAAGGGAGATGGGGGGTGTAAATGATCTGGGGCAGCTAAGACCAGGCACCTTTTATGCCATCTTGCCCTGTTTACTTTTTTTTTGTAGAACTTATGATTATCTGAAATTACCTTGCTATTTATCTGTTTTCTTACTTATGGTATGCTCTTATGTAGAGTAAGCTACACAATGGTGTAACATTTGGATGACAATGGATAACAATGGTGACCTTGTTATCTTTTGTTTAGGACCATGATGAGAAGCCACTCTAACACACAGTAGGCAGTCAATAACTAGTGGTTGATTGTTGAATAAGCCATCAAAAAATAGCTGAGATTTGCCTTTGTTACATATGCATTTCTTTTGTGGATAAAACACACAGTAGTAGATCATTAAAGTTTAATTGTAAGCGTCCTGTGCAAATTGACTGGCATGCTGTTGAGACATTGTGGAGTGAACTATTCTGACCTGAGGAGTAACACTGGGTCTGTTCGCAGCAGCTGTATTGGTAGGATTGGTGGTATCTTCTGTTAGTTCCACACCCTCAAAGCTGCCTTTGTGATAGCTCAACTGGCAGAATGTCCACGGGTTGGAGAAAAGCTAAGTGTCCTCCCACAGGATTTAGCCACTGGCTATGTCATCTGGATTTGTGATCTAATTCTATGAACTTCCTGGCCACACACAAGCTCCAGAATATTATGTAAAATATGAATGGCAGATACACAGGCTTGGTCAAGCTCATGATAAGTTTCTATGCCAGCCCAAGTTTCTATTTAAAAGAAGATTTAGTGGTGGTTCTCAAGTTCAAGGTTGAACATGGTCACTGGAGTCTAGGTGTGCCTAGTAATGGCTGATGGGCTAATCGAACGGTTCCTCTTGTAAGGGTGCACTGAATAGCCTCATGGGAATCCCTTACCCTAGAGAAGAGTTGAGCTCACAAGTTCAGTCTCAGTGCTCTGCAGAGAGAAGGGATACTGAAGACTGCCCCTTGCCTTTAGATGAGCTGTTCATGGACTCGTATGTGAATCCAGGGGAAAATAAGGAACTGTAAGTAAATGTGGGAAGGAGTCTTTTGATCACAAATCCTCCAAATATATAGCACGAAGCTATATTGCTGTGGGAGGTGTTCCTCCCCCTTCTTTGTGGCTCATAGCCATGGCTCTGGTGCATGGAGGGTGTCACAGAACACAGAACCCATTCAGCTTGTTGAGGTTTCTAGTGTGGTGGCCACACCTACAGCAACTAATTCCTGAGCATACGAAAGACATCTTTGGGAACTCTCAGAAAGAAGCAGGAGAGACCTGGTAGGGATGGAGATACTGTGATGGTGGGTAGGAGTGAGATGTCTGTTTCATAATTTGTAATAGGAACCCTTATTTTATTTTATTTTATTTTATTTGTTGTTTTTGTTTTGTTTTATTTTATCCTACGAACTCATTTTAAACATTAGTCCCAGCCCCCACTTTAGCCTAATGAAGCCCAGGGAAAATGGACTACATACATTTATTGAACAAATATTAACTGCCAGGTAATGTACTAGATGTTGCAGTGCAGGGAACAAAATAGATAAAGTCCCTACTTTCATAGAGCTTCTTACCTTGTAGAGGGAGAGATGGAGAATAAACAGACTTCAATAATGGGATTGATGAAAGGGCTAAAAGGTGGATATAAAAAGAAAAATTAATTTAGAATATGGGCCGGAGACTCAAAGGAGAGGTTTAGGGAAAATTACTCTTGGGGGAAGATGCTAACTATTCTCCGTCTCCATCTCCACAGCTTCAAAGTCATCACCAGCGTCACCATGAGCCAAAACAGACCTCCTGAGGCCAACCCTTTTTGTCCCTTTCCTGTGCACAATGAGTTCCATTGCCTTCATCACCCAAGTGACAGTCTGGCCTTCTGATTTATGAGCATGGTGTCTCCGTGGCTGGGCTCTGAGCGTCTGCACCCTGGGTTTCTGGGAGCCTCGTGCAACGGTGAGCCCACTGCAGGGGCTTGAAAAGTATCTGTTGACCATCTGACAGGGTGAATGAATGACGTGGAGTCACGTTGCAACAGGTGAGCTTTAGGTCAGACATAAATGCTTCTTGTCAGGCTCATGAAATGCTAAAACAGCTGTGAGCGCAGCTCGTGGTTCACACCATGTCAGGCTTCAGCTCAGGGAGGATTAACCCATTGGCTGCAGCAAAGTTACTGCCAGTGGATCTGTTTCAGCCACCGCACATCCTGGAGGGCCATCGGGTCAGTCAGGCTATGGCCACAGAGGGCCTTTGTAAATATGCAGAGTCCTAGCAGCCTAAAAGCGGCGGGTGCCACGATGCATGGGACTCTCATGAATCTCAGGCCAAATCCTAAAAACATTCTACCATTTGCTACCTTGACCAGAAAAAGAAAAAATGTGTGTGTGTGTGTGTGTGTGTGTGTGTGTGTGTGTGTAATAAGTTTGTTAAGTTCTGCAAAATGTGTGGAATTTTGTGAATGACACTTATTTACCCAGGCTACTCCCATCTTAAAAAGCAAAATATGTCTTGGAATTACCTCTTCAAGGCAGGAAAAATCCCAACCAGGTAGGACTGATAGTTTTGGGGAATATGAATACAAGAGAATGAGAAGTGAAGCACACTGTTTATTCTCCAGCACTGAAAAAAAAACAGATTTGAAAATAGCAAAATGGGAAAAGGGAGGAATCAGTAATAAAGAGATACGAACACAGAGAACAGATTGGTGGTTTCCAGAGATGAGAGGTTAGAGGAGAGTGGGCAAAAGGGGTTAAAAAGTACAAACTTCCAGTTATAAAACAAATAAGTCCTGGGGATACGATGTACAGAATAGGGGATACAGTTAATAATACTCTATTGTATCCTGGAAAATTGCTAAGACAGTAAATTTTTTTTTTTTAATTTTTTTTTTAAATTTTTTTTTCAACGTTTATTTATTTTGGGGACAGAGAGAGACAGAGCATGAACGGGGGAGGGGCAGAGAGAGAGGGAGACACAGAATCAGAAACAGGCTCCAGGCTCTGAGCCATCAGCCCAGAGCCTGATGCGGGGCTTGAACTCACGGACCGCGAGATTGTGACCTGGCTGAAGTCGGACGCTTAACCGACTACACCACCCAGGCGCCCCACTAAGACAGAAAATCTTAAAAGTTCTCATCGTAAGCAAAAAAAATTTTTTTAATTGTTTAATGTTTTTTAATGTTCATTTATTTTTGAGAGAGTTCATTTATTTTTGAGAGAGAGAGTGAGAGACAGACAGAGCATAAGTAGGGGAGGGGCAGAGAGAGAGGGAGGCACAGAATCTGAAGCAGGCTCCAGGCTTTGAGCCGCCAGCACAGAGCCCAAAGCGGGGCTCAAACCCATGAACTGCAAGATCATGACCTGATCCAAAGTCAGACACTTAACCGACTGAGCTACCCAGGTGCCCCTGAACAAAAAAATTTTGTAACGATGTTAACTATACTTATTGTGGCGATCATTTTGTAATGCATACAAATACCGAATCATTATGTTGTACACCTGAAACTAATATCATATTATGTGCCAATTATATCTTCATTCAAAAATAGTAATGAGAGGGGCGCCTGGGTGGCTCAGTCGGTTAAGCGTCCGACTTCCGCTCGGGTCATGATCTCCCGGTTTGTGAGTTCGAGCCCTGTGTTGGGCTCTGTGCGGACAGCTCGGAGCCTGGAGCCTGCTTCGGATTCTGTGTCTCCTCCTCTCTCTGCCCCTCCCCTGCTCACGCTGTCTCTCTCTGTCTCAAAAATAAGTAAAAACACTTAAAAAAAATAGTAATGAGAGCATAACTTACCCATCGTCTGTCCACTTCGACCGGCATTCTCAGTAGAAATTCATTCTGCGTTACGACCCAACCCACAATAAACGATGTACCACCTATCCACCTACCTACCGGAAGGACAAGTGTCACGAAACACTACTTAACCTTACTATGTGCAATGCACTCTGATATTTTCTACTACATTCTTTTTCGTCTCTTTAAGAAACGTTGCTCATAACCTGTGAAGTTGTGTGGCTTTGGCCATTAGTTTTGAAACCACAGCCCCAGGTAGCTTTTGACTGAGTGAATTACATGGTGCGCTGGGGTTGAAACCGTACCCTGCAGTGGGGGTGGCTGGAGCACATCAGGGCCCGGCGTCCTGCAGAGAATATTGATGTCCTTCCTATCTCAGGGCTGCTCCAGGCAGGCTTAGCCTGTGGATCCTGTGCTCCAGAATCATACCAGGTGAGGGGGCAGGAGACGGGGTGTGAAGTCACCTCCCGCAAGCCTCTCTGCGTGATGAGCTGCTGGCGTCCCCACCCATCACACAGAAGTTCAGTAGAGCTCAGCGATTCAGACTCTGTGACAGAATGGAATTTGTTAGAATTTAGTTAGGGGTGATTACAATTGCCTATCTGAGAAATGTGAATTTAATCAAGTGATGTTTTCGAGTCCGGCCCATAAAAATAGACAGAAAAAGTCCATTGTACCTTAAAATGCTAATAGAAGTCTCCCCCACCCCAGCTGCTGCTCTTAGCTTCCTTTTGTCAGACAGATAATCTGAGTCAAAAGAATTTATTTGGAGTGCCATTTTGTTGGTTGCTTAGAGAGGCAACAGTTGGCCTCAGGCTAGCAGGAAGGAGCCCATGGCACCTCCTCAGGAGGCTGGGCAGGCCCGGAGGCCTGCTAACTGGAAGAACTGTCTGTTGTCAGTATGTTATTAGATGGCGTTATGCTGAGAAAAATGAATGTTTTTAGCGTTAGTTGCTAGTGTTCTTAAGTAAGAGATGCCCTTAAGGTTCATGAATGAATGGGAAATCCGGATCCCTTGCTATTCAGGAAGCTTAAACCTGAGTGGGAGGGTTCCTCTCACTGTGGCTCTGGGACTGGGGCAGGCACAAGGGCTTTCTATTCACTGATACATGTCTAGAGCCTAGAGGGGTCTGGCATATTGTAGATGCTTGAAAAGTAGTTGTGGGACCAACAAATGACAAGCAACATGCGGGAGAAGATCCCTTGCTGGGGGGCCCATGCCTTGAAGTTTTTCCTGTATGTGGCTGCAGGGCGGTTGACAAGTGCCAGCGAGTCCGCTGTCCTCCTCCACTGTGATTTTCCTCAGAGATGGCGTCAGTTTCTCAGTCGCTAGTTTTGTGCATGCACTCCTTTGCCGTGTGGCAGTCAGGACTGGTGGCTCGGGCAAGAGGTGAACTCATGCTCTGCCCCTTTCTTTCCGCCTCTGGTGTAGATCCTGCTATGGAATCACCTGGAGATCTCCAACTAAGAGCACAGAAGACGGGCGAGCAACTCAGTCCCTTGAAGGCACAGCATTCAGCAAAGGCACCCCTTGGGGAAGGAAAGCGGGGGCAGCAACACCTGGCATATGATCACGATGAGGCCTTGGAGAAATCCCAAGGAGATCTGCTCTCAGTTACACGATTATTTGGTTGGGTTTTACTTCTTGTTCATCTAGCCATCCGCCAATGCTTCATGACTAGCTTTTAACATTTAACAAATGAGGAAACTGGAATAGGGAAGAGTTTAGAATTTGAGATTATTACTTACATTTTTGGAGAGTTCAAAACATTTCCTTTTGTGCAATCTTATTTAATCATAATAATAATCCTATAAGATGGTGCTCTTAAAGATTACTGTTACTTTGGTTGAGTTAGAAAAAGGCTGAGAGAGGCTAGAATTTCAATATTGTCCTGCCTCTGTTCCTAGATATATATATGCTGAAGCCAAGTGACGGCGAATTCAAAGCCTCTGTTAGCACAAGGCTTTTGCCTCTGAATACCGGTGCGTCCCCCCGGGAGCCAGGCTGGACTGCTGGGAGGGCTCCTTGTGACCAGGCAGAGACAGCAATGCCATAAGTAGGCCAAGGCTCTTTCTCAGTGCTTGCCAGCAAGCTGCACTTAATTCTCAGCCCTCTGTTCTCCTGCTCTGAGTCCAAGGAGAGAATGGTCCAAGAAAATGGGAGATAAGCAAAGGAGAGGAAAGGGAGACTCCTTTTAAGCCTAGAGCCGACTTGGCCCTTTTCATCTCCTCAGAGCAGAACAGCTCCAAGAATCCAAGAAGCTTGAGTAGCCTGGGGCAGCCCTGAGTCTCTAGCCCTGAAGGGTTTGCAATTGAAAAAGATCAGTATTCTTCGGAGAGTGAGACTGTCTTTACTGCTCATCACTCTGCCCAGGGATAGGTCCTTGATTCATCCCTATCTGCCCTCATCTTCCTTGGGGAATAGATGGGAAGGGATAAAGGAAGAGAAGATGGTAGACGAGAGCCTCCTAATGGGATAAGAATCATTCCCGTCCTATAGCTGAGATACTAAGACTCAGAGGTTAAGTGGCCTCTCCTCCACCACCCAGCCGGACAGAGCTAGACCCATTTCAAGAATTCATCCACTCAAGGCTTCTGTTTGATGCTCAGGGCCGCACCTGGTCCCATGCCGCTCTTCCCACTGAGACCGCACACACCCAGCATGCTGTGCACACTGGGCCGCTGCCACTCAGGAGCTGTGAAATGCAGTGAAGGGAAGTGTGATTATAGTTCCTTTACACAGAGGAGTTAAAAAGCACTGAAATACGAAGAAAGATTTTTTTTTAAGTTTTTTAATGTTTATTTATTTTTGAGAGAGACAGAGACAGAGTGCAAGCAGGGGAGGGGCAGAGAGAGAGGGAGACACAGAATCCGAAACAAGCTCCAGGCTCTGAGTTGTCAGCACAGAGCCGGACACGGGGCTTGAACCCACGGACCGTGAGATCATGACCTGAGCCGAAGTCAGATGCTTAAGCGACTGAGCCACCCTGACACCCCTGAAATATGAAGAAAGATTTAAAGGAGCTAAATAAATGGAACTGGGCTACTTGATAATTACGAGGGATGTAATAGCAGGCTGCACATTTCTGAAGAATAGAAACATCTGAAATGACGAGCTATCTAGTGTGGAATATGATTAAGGAATGAATAGCATGAAGTGGAAACATAAGTCAGATAACAGGACAATAACTAACAACTCTCTTTTCCTTTGTCTCCCTTCTGCAGGGGCAAGAGGAAGAAACAGACTTCAGGGACCTGACAACTTTAGGAGTTGTTTTTCCAAAACAAGCATTCATTGCTATAGAATGACATAGGATAAATGAAGGTTTCAGTCCCAGATGAATTTCCTAGCCCATTTTATTTTATTCTATTTTTTATTAAATTTATTTTTCAATGTTTATTTATTTTTGAGAGAGAGAGAGCACAGGCAGGGGAGGGGCAGAGAGAGAGGGAGACACAGAATCCAAAGCAGGCTCCAGGCTCTGAGCTGTCAGCACGGAGCCCGATGCAGGGCTGGAATCCAGGAACCCTGTCTTAAGGCCTATTCAAATGACCTGAGCTGAAGTCAGATGCTTAACCGACTGAGCTACCCAGGCGCCCCCTTAGCCCATTTTAAATAAATGTTGCACAAATGCATCTTCTTTCACATCTTCCCCTATGTCCACTGTCAATACTTTAATTCTTGCTCCATTAAGTCTCACTGGGCACGTTGCTGTGGCCTCTAGCTACCTCTCTGCTTCGAGATTCTCTAACCACTTTACCCTCTGCATGGCCACCACATGACCTTTCTAAACCGCTTCCCAGAATAATACTTCAAAACCACATGAAGACTTTTATGAATTAGCCCTCTTGATGTTGCAAATAATTAAAAAACCTGACTCAAGCTTTTTATTTTATTTTTTTATATTTTTATTATATCTACTTTTTAGGTTCATGTGATGGCAAGGTCCGGAGATGGAAGGACTGGCTATTGGATGGTTTAATCCTGAGGCCCAGTGATGTAGTTCAGGACAGAGTTTCTTTGTGTCTCCCTGCTGTACCTCCCACAATGCCAGCTTCATCCTGTACCAGTGGGAGCTGGCTCCAGCCTTCAAGAAGAAGCCAACAGCTTGTAGGACTGTGCTGACTGCGTTCAAAGAGAGAGAGAGAGTGCTGTCTCAGGGTGCTGGGCAAAAATCTTGAGATTCACTGGATTGGACAGGGTTAGGTCACAGGCCCAACTCGAACCCATCTTTGTGGCCAGGGGAATGGAAAATGTTGTTTGGCTTAGGTAAATTAGGGACTACCCTGAACGTGGGTACTGGGGAAGCCTCAGTTGGAGTATTTGGGTTGAATAGGGATGGGAGAATCCAGAACAAATGATGGGCTGAAACAGGAAGGACCGATACCTGGGTGCACCATTAGAGACCCTCCACAACTGAGCTGCCCACCCCCTATCCAGTCTCAATTCCCACCATAGACACCTCCTCTGTACACCCTATACTCAGCTGTGGGTGACTTTGTTGTCCTCAGAATGTACCCTGCAATGTCCACGTCTAAGTCTTCACCTATGCTCTTCTCCAATCTGGAATATACACCCCCCACCAGCATGTTGAAGACCTACTACTCCTCCCTGAACGTCTAGCTTAAAACCCATTCTCCCATGATAAGTTTCCAGATTCCCAGCTAAATAAACATTTCCCTTCCCTATTCTCCAATTCACCTTCTTCACATTACCAGCTGGGTGATTCTGGGCAACTTACCTGACCTGTCTGAGCTTCAGTTCCCTCCTACGTAAAGTGTGGATGACACGAATGCATATGCCAGGAGTTGTGCAGATTAAATAAGTGAATATATATCAGCTCTTAGAACACTGCTTGACGCCTCAGGATGGACTGTTACTTTTATTGTTGCGTTTTATGTACCAGTGAGCCCTGTGGTAGCCTGACTTTGGGTTTATCTTTTCAATAGATTGTGAGTCGCTGGAGTGCACACTAAAACATTTGCCATTGAATCTTTCCATGACTCACTTAAATATTTTGGAGCACCCTATGTGTCAGATGGTGGGGTACAAAGAGCAGGACATGCTCCCTATCTGTCCTAAGACCTAGCATGTTCCCAACATGGAGAAGGTACTCAATGAGTGTTTGTAGACTTGGACTGAAATCAGCCCTGACAGAAATAACCATGTTTCCTGGCCAGGTGGCTCCAGTGTAGATGAGTGGACACCCAGATGAAGCTGGATGGTAATGGCTGGTCCAGGTCCAAAGGCTGCCGAGAACCATACCCTGGACTAGCTGAGGCTGTGTCATCTGGGGTTTCTGCCGAGGCAGCAGACAGACCGGGAAAATGACCTACCACAGATAAGGATTTGAGTGCAGTGACAGGACCACAGGTAGGTGGTTTTGACATCCACTCAGGACAGTGTCCACAGGGTCAGAAGAGCCCAGAATGGAGGGGTGCTTCCTGCGATGCCTCTTGGGATGGGTTGAGGCATGGCAGCATTCAAAGTTCACCCTACGTATGACCAGGTGAGGAAATTCTTGATGCGCCTGCATAGCCTCAACCTTTCACATTCTTTTTCTTACTTTGTCTTAAGGCCTATTCAAATGAACGCAGGCATTTTGATAAAAGGAGGCTTTGCAGTAATTCGGATGAGATGTCAAAGGTGGCCTGAAAGGATCATTATTAGAAATGGGGATGGGGAGGGGTGTGTGGCTTTTGAAACATTTAGGAAGGAGAATGGACTGAACTTGATGCTTGTTTGGATGTGCAAAATAGATCAGTGAGGACGATTTCCATCACAAATGATTGACACCCTTCCTCACTGGGCAGAAACAAAGGAAATGTATTCTTTCAAACAACAGAAGACTTAATAAGGTTAGGATCCACTGGGGGGTTTATGAGTTCATCAGCCCAACATTCCTTGCCTTTCCATTCTGCCTTCCACAGCATTGGCTTCATCCTAAAGCTGGTTTCCTATCACATCAACAGAGGGCCACTACCAGTGATGTGTTTTTGTTCATATAGGATGGGAGGGAGAAACTGGCCCCTCTTTCTGAGAAGTCTGAAAGAAGCTTATTCTGTTTCTTTGGCCTAGATTGACTTAGACCAGCCTACCCTCAAACCAATCAATCACTAGCATGGGGGATAAGACTACCAAGGTGGACTTACAATCGCGGGGCGTGAGGTGGAGGAGGTCAGGTGGAGTGGATGTTGGGAGGCCAACCACGAGGTTCACAAACCAAGGCAACTAGGTGATGGTGGTGCCATTTACTGATTAAGGGATCTGGGAAGAAGAATTGGTTTTGGGAGAAGATGACGAACTTATTTTTAGACTTGCATCCTCATATTTGTTTTCATGTCATACAAGAGTCCAAAGGATACTTGGATGACTGGAGAATTTCCGAGGACCCATCCTTAGCTAAGAAGAGTCTGGGCCCAAGATGCACTCTTTTAGGAGCCTTCTTCTGTTGCCAGCCCAGACTCCATCCTAGCTGTGGGAGAAGTGGTCTTGCCACACTGTGGCCAAACCACATGTGAACATCTTTTGGCTTCCAAAGGAGTGCTCACTTAGTTGCTCCTCACTAAATCATCTCAGTGTCATGCCCCAAACTCAAATGAGATGGTGCATGAGTAAAGTGTGACATTTGTTGTCACCTGGCAATTTTAGGTTTGATGATTCATCTTTAGTTGGCTTTTTCACTTCCCAAATGCTGCTTCTGTAAGTTGATGCTGCCATAAGGAGGTAGGAATATACTGCAGATATTGGCTCCGAATGCAAAGTCTAGCCTATGGTGCGCTTGGAATTCACAATTAACTAGTAAGGCATAACTCGAGCGAGACCTTGAGAAGTAGTGTAGTGTAGTGGTTGGGAGTGTCGTTGATAAAGTTAGACTGTCTGGGTTCAGGTTCCAGCTGTGCAACTACAAGCGGTGTGACCCAATCAGTCTTACTCTGTGCTTCAGTTTCCTCATCTGTAAACTAGGGATGATTATGATGATACTAATAGAATCTATCCCACGGGCTTGTTAATAAGTCAATTAGATGTGAAGTGCTTAGCAAAGCACTTGGCATATAGGAAATGCTCTTTACTTGCTTGGTTGTTGAATATCTATCTATCTATCTATATATATATATATCTATATATATCTTTATTTTTTTCTTTTAAAACTTTTATACTTTTCTTTTATCAACACATTCTAAACCAAACCATACACTCAGGTTTTGATTGAATGTTTCTTTGTGGCATAGCCTGAGTAACTTGATATGGAATCAAAAGCCCATCCCAGCCGACCTTAGGGCAGCTCAGTGCCAAAGCTGTGGTCTCAGGGGCTCCTTAAGACTTGGCTCCATCTCGGCCACAGGTGGTCTATTACCTTGTTTAACTGATTACAGCCAATTAAAGGGAAGGGCTTAATTTGCCTTTCTAGCACTTATAATCAGCTAAAATGTTCAACATCACTTCCTGATGCTTCCTCTTTCCCACACAAGAGCATCAAAAAGAAAAGGATATTCAAATGGAGGAATTTTCAGAAACTTTCTAAGTTTTTCCTGGACGATTATTTCTCCTTCCCTTTGGCTTTTGACACATTTATAAATCAGTTATGTAATAATCTATTGCAGCTCTGAACTAAATGCAAATTGCGTCTTTTAAAGTCGAAGGAATCATAGAATATTTTGCAGAAAAATTAGAGAATTTATACAGACTACTTTATATAATTGTAAAAGAATATACACTTAATATGGAAATATAGCCAAGCATATGGGGAAAAAAATCACCAATGGCCCCAACTAGATAGCTACTATCAACATTTTAGTCTGTTTTCTTCCAGGCCTTTATTCTGTATACAGGTTGTGTTTGACATAATTGTGATCAAAGCATAGATACAATTTTGTGTTCTGAATTTTGCTTCACTTACCTTTATAAATATTTCCCATGTGGTGGTAAATTCTTTGTAAAAATTTATGACAGTTGTATGGTATTTTACTGTTTTTCTATTATTGAACAATTAGTTTAAAAATTATACCTAAGGGGTGCCTGGGTGGCTCAGTTGGTTGGGCATCCAGCTTCAGCTTAGGTCATGATCTTGTGGCTGGTGGGTTCATGCCCCGTGTCAGGCTCTGTGCTGGCAGCTCAGAGTCTGGAGTCTGCTTTGGATTCTGTGTCCTTCTCTCCCTCTGCTCCCCCCTCGCTCATGCCTTCTCTCTCTCTCAAGAATAAATAAAACATTTAAAAAATTATACCTAATATTTTTATGTTTTCTTCCAGTATTTTTGGTTTCTTATTTATAACTGATTCTAGGCAGTAGAATATGTAGGTCATAAGTCATAAACATTTTTAAGGTTCTTGATTCATATTGTCTATTCTAATTTTTTAAAATATTTTATTAATTCTTGAGAAAGAGAGAGATAGACCATGAGTAGGGGAGGAGCAGAGAGAGAGAGGGAGACACAGAATCCGAAGGAGGCTCCAGGCTCTGAACTGTCAGCACAGAGCCCGACAAGGGGCTTGAACTCATGAGCCATGAGACCATGACCTGAACTGAAGTCAGACGCTTAACCTACTGAGCCATCTAGGCAACCCTCATATTGTCTATTCTAAAATGTCTGTTCCAGGGGTGCCTGGGTGGCCCAGTCAGTTAAGCCTCTGACTTCAGCTCAGGTCATGATCTTGCAGTCCGTGGGTTTGAACCCCACTTTGGGCTCTGTGCTGACAGCTCAGAGCCTGGAGCCTGCTTTGGATTCTGTATCTCCCTCTCTCTCTGCTCTTTCCCTGCTCATTCTCTCTCTCTCTCTCTCAAAAATAAATAAACATTAAAAAAAAAAAAAAACCTTAAAATGTCTGGTTCCAACTTAACCTTCCCACCAAGGATGGGTGGGAGTGCACTAGCGGGAGGTAAAATGATTTTATCTTAGTGCTGTCCAAAGGTAGCTGGCAGGGTTGCTCTCTCCTTCCCTCCTGAGTTCCTTTTAAAAAATTACTGGGGCGCCTGGGTGGCACAGTCGGTTAAGCGTCCGACTTCAGCCAGGTCACGATCTCGCGGTCCGTGAGTTCGAGCCCCGCGTCGGGCTCTGGGCTGATGGCTCAGAGCCTGGAGCCTGTTTCGGATTCTGTGTCTCCCTCTCTCTCTGCCCCTCCCCCATTCATGCTCTGTCTCTCTCTGTCCCAAAAATAAATAAACGTTGAAAAAAAATTACTGTGATTTAAAAACAAAACGTATCACAGTATGTTCATATTGTTATGTAAAGGATCTCTAGAAATTTTTCATCTTGCAAATCTGAAACTCTATACCCACTAAACAACAGCTCCCCTTTTCTCCCTCCCCTCCACCACCAACCTCCAGCAACCATCATCTACTTTCTGTTTCTGTGAACTGTATACTTTAGATACCTCCCATGTGTGGGATCATACAGTCTCCAAAGTCCCTCTTGGAGCAGCGTATCTGGAAACTACTTGTGGAGAACCCGTCCCTGAGTATGACCGCTGTGAGTGCAGGGCAAACCATGCTGACCTCTTGCCCCTTACGGCTACCTCATCCACCCCAGCCCCACCCTACCCTCTTTGAGTTCCATAGTCATATAACCATATGCCTCTCGGACGTCGCTACTCAGATACCCCACAGTCACTTCTAACACAACGTGGCCAAAACCAAACTCATCATCTCATTCCATTTCAAGCCTGTTCTTTGACCTCCAAGTTGCCTATCTCCGGGAATCCTGCCATCCTTCATCCACGTATACAAGATAGAAACTTGGAGTGGTCTCGGACTCCTGCGAGTTGCTTACGGCAAAGTAACACTGGTCTCCGTGTTCTATCCATTCCACCTTCTACACACCTCTTGAACCTGACCTACCTCCTCCAACCTGTGTCTCATTTCAGTCTCTTTTTGGGTTAGTTCCCAGTCTCCTCTCCCTGCTTCAAGCCTGACCGACTCGCTTCAACCCATTATCCAAACCACTGCCCAAGTTACCTTCCTAAAGGACAGATCTCATGATCCTACTCCCTTGCTTAAAATTTTTCGTGGTGTTTAGGATAAAGTCCAAAGTCCTGAATCAGACTTTTCACGATCTCCGCCCCTCCAGCTTATCCATGCCTAGCCCTCCAGCCCTGTGCTGCAGCCATTCATACCTGTTTGCAGAGCACCTCATACTCTGTCAAGACCCCTTGGCCATTTGCACATATTGGAATATGTTGGAATATGTCCTCCTTTTGGAATGCCCTTTTCTCCCTTCTTCTCTTGGCCATGTGTTATTTGCCATTTAAGTGTGAGACGACTCATTCCTTCTCCAGGAAGCCTTCCCAGATTCCTCAGTCTGGATCTGGTGTCCCTCCTCTGGCCCTCACAGTCCCCAGTACAGACCTCCACTTCTGAGTCATCTTTAATTACTGGTTTACATACTTATCTGTCTCTCCACTAGATTTGCAAGCTACTTAAAAACAGGTTCTGGATGTTTCATCTCTCCATCTCCAGCCCTAGCCCAGTCCCTGGCACACAGGAGGTACTCAAAAATATCCTTGCTGAATCATGCATATTGAATGAAGTCACCCTTGAGCTTATTCCTCCACCTCGCTGCCACTTTCCATGGGAAAGGGTAGAACGTTCTCCCTGTTGCTACAGCATATAACGTTATTCGGTAAATCCTTACAAAAGCCAGCTTTCCTCTTATTTATAGGGAAGAAGTATGGATAATACTGTATCTTCAAAGTGGAGACCTCTATGTGAAAATCAAAGCATTACTAAATCTTGTAACTCACTGAAAGACCATATAGAAAGCACTTTTCTTTTAATTGAGCCCATGTATTTTGTCCAGGTTATTACTATCTTCTGTCAGTGGTCTCTAACACCTCTTTCCACCCCTTCTAAGAGCTTAGTGCCAAAGTGCAAAAAAACCCAGAATTTCAAATTCAAGGACAAGTCACTGACTACAAAGTCATGACTCACCACATTTCATCCTTCTTTCCTATCATACACTGATGCCTGAGCTGGTTTTATTTACAGTGTGAAAGGTTTGTTTTGTTTTGTTTTGTTTCCTTGTGTTTTTTTGTTTTTGTTTTTTTTAATGAACGCACTGAAATGCCTTTCGTTTATTATCCCCTTCTGGAAAAGACTCCCTGTACAAAGTTGTGAAGGTAATTTGGTAAAGCATTTCGTTAGGAGTCTAACGAAGAGTTTCTCCTTTAATCCTGCTCCTTCCACTATTCCCTCCCTTAGTCCGCCCCCCCCCCCTTGGGTTGCTATTGCAATTCAGTGGCATTTGCGCCACAATCAGCATTTCTTCCCGTTCCCTTCCCACTCCCACCCTCCTGGGAGGCAGAGAAGGAGGCCCATAGGAGAAGGAGAAAGAACCCCACTACTATTCAGCCTGCTCGGCTCCCTACAGGAAGTGATCTTTCTGCTCTTAGGCCAGCCACACGCCTCCCAGCCAGCCAGCAGCGCTAACTAATTAGCACACGTGATGGGAATTGGAAACAAAGTCGCCAACAATAGGAGCGTGGGAACCAGGACTGCGCCGCAATTACAGCCCCCCTCCTCCACTCCCACCCCCCCAGCCCCGCCCCGCCCAGGCCGGCGGCGGGCGACTAGCTGTCCGCCCCGGGGGAGGGCCAGCGGGATCCCGGCGCCCGGGGCCTCCCTGTCCCGCGCGTCCCTCCAGTGGTCCCGCCGCTCCTCCGCTTCTGGGAACGTCCGCACACAATAGGGGGAAAGCGTGTTTAGGGAATCTCAGCTCTTGCCAGGTCATGCGGCAGGTCAGTTGCCCTTTGTTGGGGAAGAGAGAGGGAAGAAAGACGGTCATCACATAGCCTCCTTGGACAGCTTAGGGACCCGCCAGCTTAGGAGCGCCGGCTGCACCGTGAGGACTGGGCACCCCGCTGACCTCTGCAGGGAGCCGCCGGCTCCCTCGAGGAACGCGCTCGGGTCCTATTCTGTGTGTGACGAGTGGCCCGCCTTCCACGCGTGCTACTGCAGAGGCCTGAGTGCAGCGAAGGCAAGCCAGAGACCAAGGAGGGAGAGAGCCCGTACCGCTAAATGGGGCTCCCGGGATCCAGCTGTAAGCCGCTGTGCGCGCATGCGCCCAGAGGTCTTGTCCAAAGTGGTTTCAGAGATGGGCTGAAGGAAATTTGCTTCTGATCTTACCCAGTACGCTATATTCCATATAGGTTAGCTTTATTGAGCTATAATTCACCTATCATATAATTCATGCATTTAAAGTGGGCGATTCAGTGGTTTTTAGTACATTCACCAGAGTCACTTTGAAAATATTTTCATCCTCTCAAAAAATCCCATCCTTTAGCTTTCACCCCCTCTATACCCCTCCCTCCCTGACTTCCTAGCTCTAAGCAACCACTAATGTACATCTGTCTCCTACAGGTTTCCCTAGACATTTCATCTAGATGGAATCACGTGTCACCTTTTGTGACTGGCTTCTTTCACTTAGCATATTTTTAAGGTTCATCCATGTTGTAACATATATCAAGACTTCCTTTTTATTACTGAATAATATTGCATGGGCTATACTCACATTTTCTTTATCCATTCATCAGCTGATGGACATTTGAATTGTTTCCACCTTTTAGCCATTGTGAATAATGCTGCTATGAACATTCACATGCAAGTTTTTGTATGAACACGTTCTCACTTCTCTTGGGGAATACGTAGGAGCAGAATTGCTCAGTGGTGTGGTCACTTTGTGTTTAACTTTTAAGGATACTGACAAAGAGCTTCTACCTACCCAACTGAGCCACCCACACACCCCAACAAAGAGCTTCCAAATTGGCGGTACATTCCCCACCAGCAATGTATGAGGGTTTTACTTTCTGCAGATGTCCCCAATACTTGCTATTGTCTTTTTTTTTTTTTAATTACATCGACTCCAATGGGTGTGAAGTGGTTTCTCAGCCTTTCCAGTGCTAAATTTCTGAAGTCTTTCTCAGTGTAAGAACTGGACCTTGAATAGTATATCCTAGAAGGGTCATGAATGGTAACAGCGAATCAGCTGCTAAAACACAATAGTATTACTGCTTCCAGTGAAAAGTGAAGTAAAAAGTAATTATCTACCAACCTGTGTCTGATATCATAGAGCTGGCCAAGAAAGCTCCAGTTAAGAGCTCACTCCATCTGCCACTTCCCCATCCACACCCCCACCCCATTTACAAATCTTAGCTTCTACTGTCTGTGACAGGCAAGCTATTCTCATACTATGTGATTAAAAATGACCCTGTATATTCAAAAACTTCAACTGGCAGTAAAACGTTACTCTGGTTTGTGTTGTCCAAACCCAAAGTTATTTTCCTGGAGCCAGGGTGTTTGATCAGGTTTCAAGTTTATTTAGATATAAGCATAAATTCTCATTTATAGGAAACTGCTTTTATAATAACAGTTATAATGTTTCTGTTTACATGACTAGCTACAGATCACCAAAGGGGTGGGTTACCATGTTACATTAAAAAAATTCAGACAGTAAGTTGTATTTATAGCAACCAAAGGCGGGGGGGATCCCCTCCTGGCTTAACCTAGTTATTTCTCAAATTCAGAAATGACTGTCATAATCTTGCATTTATTTCAATGTAGTACTTTTCTTAGGCAAAGATGTATGTTGCATATAGTGATTAAAGCAGGAATATGTTTTAGTTGGAAGAAGTCATATTTAACCCAATGAGCAGCAAGCATTGCAGGTGACACATGTATCCCATCCCTGCCTTTCCTTGGTTTTGTGTGGCTCTCAATCCTGGCTGCACATTAGAATCACCTGGAGAGCATGGACAGCACACTTAGGCCAAACACCATCTCAGAAGATATAAGTCCCAATGCCCAGTTTTTGTTGTTTTTTGGAGGGTCAGAGGGGAAGCTAACTTCAGTGTTTTGTACCAGATCCCCCAACAGACCAAGTGCAGTCAAACTGAAGTCGGTCTAACCCATCGTTCTCAAAGTGTGGTCCAGGATTCATAGCATCACCACCCGGGAACTTGATTGAAATGCTTATTCTTGGACACAACCCATACTTACTGAATCAGAAACTCTAGAAGAAGGGCCAGCTCTCTGGGATTTAACAAGTGCTTCAGGTGATTCTGACGTGTGCCAAAGTTTGAGAACTACCGATCTGACTAGACATTCTCCACTTTGGCTGTACATTGGAATTGCCTGAGAACTTAAAAAAAAAAAATACTGATGGCTGCCTGGGTTCCAACCCCATAGATTCTGATTTTGATTGTTTTGAGGTATGGTATAAGAATTGGGATTTTTAGCAATTGCACCCCAGATAATTCTAATATATTCCTAAAGTATGGTTCTGAACAATCAGCATCAACTTCACCTGAGATTTGTTTGACATGCAAGTTCTTGAGCCTCCTCTAGATCTACTGAACTAGACGCTTTGTGGGTGGTGCCCCAGAATCTGTGTTTTAGTAAGGCCTCCCTGTGATTTGCATGCTTGCTAAAGTTTGAGAACCACTGATATAAACATAGTTCTAGGGTCTGAAGTTGGAAAATATATATATATATATATATATATATATATATATATTTAGGTGAATCATAATTCAAGACAAAATGATGGAGTAGGCCCTGGAGGAACACAGTTTCTCTTTATGTAATTACTACATATTATTAAGTTTTATTATTACCACTGTAATGTGCACCTAGTTTTTAATTATTTCGCCTTTGTGGATTTGAAGGATGATCTCCTGTATGCTTTCATCTTTTATTTGCTCATTTATTTGGGTTTCAGGTGTCTGTACATTTCAATTGACACAGGGGGGAACAACGGGTCCCTTTCTTCTCTGTGGAGCTCTTCCCATGGGAAATTTACGTTGGGAGACCATGGTTTCTCGAGTAGGCAGTGACTTTCTTAAAACATCAAACCACTATCAAGAAAACCATCCCCACATTCAAATAGCTCAATTTAGGAATTTAACATACGTCCTGAATTAATTACAAAAGCATGAAGTTCTTACCATTTGAAAGAGCCCGACTGACCTCAGAGATAACATCGCCAAATACTGTGTATCCCATCACGATCTTTCGATGGACTGGAAAGTACATCACATTTCTCCTTCACTGTCCTCTGGTGGAGCCAAGCTTCTCTCTTAGCAAAGACAAGCAGCTTCTAGAACAGTGGTTCTCAAAGTGTGGTCCTTGGATCAGCGGCAGCGGCAGCGGCAGCAGCAGCAGCTTGCCCTCCAGGTAATTGGATACCTGCTGAAAGTGGAGAACCACCATCATAGAGCAAGAGATCTGGGAATGATTCTTGATTCGCTGCCTGGCGGGGCCCTCTCCTCTCCACCTAATGACATGCCAAGTTATTGTTCCAGGTTATTTCAGAATTCCTTTCCCTCCCTCTTTCCCTCCCTGAAACCACAGCCTTGATCCAGGTTCATTCCTAGCACATTCTCCAGCTCTAGGCCTTCTTCCTCCTATGTGTGTATTCTTTCGATATCACCTCAACTGTGTGTGATGGGGATTCAAAATCTTCCCCTTCTGTTTCTGAACCCAACTGGATTGTCTTGTCCCATGTGTCACTTTCTTTGTCCTCATGGGCGAGGAAATCACGTTGTGCTGCACTATCCCTCTCCTGCCCTGACTCTGTACACTCGGGACCCTCTTCTCCCCACTGAGGCACAGACCACCACTCCCTCTCCTGTTTTCTCTCCTGACTCCATAAATGGCACAGCACAGGGAGAGGGAATAAAGGCAGCAAATTGCTCTTGACCCATTGTGTTGAAGTGTCTATTCCGGCACAATTCTTTCTTCATTCACTATCGACATATTCTTCCTCCCTGGCTTGCACTTACACGTGCGAGTCCTAGAAACCAGATTTCATGGATAAACACGCAGAAGCAGCAGTGTGAAAATTCCTCCTAGAGAACAATTTGGATGGGCTTGTAGTTTCTTTACCTGTCGGTCTTTTTTCCAAAACAAAGCAAAACAAAACAAAACAAAGACAAACAAAAAACCCATAAACAAACAGAGACAGAGGGAAAATGCTGAGAAAGATGACACTCTGATGTGCTCTTGCAGTCTTCTCTAAGACTCTTAGTGTTCACACAGCTTCGTGTTGTGGGCCAGACTGTCCAATTCAAGAAAGAATAATATTTCTAGTCTATAATATGGTGACTGGTGTAACCAACTCATAATGTTTAATAACTGTAAAGCAAAATTTGTGTGTGTGCGTGTGTGTGTGTTTTAAGGGGCTCAAGGTTCACAACGATGAAACACAAAGAACTGGTTGTGAAACTTCTCTTTCAACGTTCTCAACTCCCCTTCACTGCACCTCAACTTGTTAAGCATGCGTGTCTACTATGTACTTACTAGCAATGTGTCCTAGCAGGAACTCTGTAAGATATAATAGGGATCTGCTGTACCATCAAAGTGCTCTGGAGCTTGTCAGTAAGGATTGAATTTGGGGGAAAGAATGAAAGAAGGTCATATTTATCAATTAGACAACACTGATTTAAAAATTAATTCTTCTAGTCAAATTTCAAGAAGAAAAACTCAGTAAGTGTTGCGAATTAGCAATAAATGGTACCAAGAGAGTATGATGTGTGTGTGTGTGTGTGTGTGTGTGTGTGTGTGTGTGTGGTTTATGTATTTTAAACCTTCGTGTTTTGAATGGAACTTTTAGACATTAAGGCAGTATGGATTAAGCACTAAAAAATTTAACATGGGCTGATAACAGAAATTTTGGTTAGGGTCACCAATTTAAGGAATACTTGAAATTTCTTAACATTTTTGGGTTTGCTTAACTAACACTGGCAAAATATTAACTCTTAAAACCGGGTGTGAAAATTTACTGAGAGTCATATATTTTACAGAGGACAAAAACTTTTAACTCAGAGCTGTGGATTCTCAGAAAGCTACACTTGGAGATTTTATGCTTTTGATTAAAAACTTTAAAGAAGTGCTTTAGTATATATTATGATAATTGCAAATGAATTGAGGCAGTGATGGGTGATAGCACATAGAAACAAAGACAAATTGGGGCGTCTGGGTGGCTCAGTCTGTTAAGTGTCTGACTCTTGGTTTCCGCTCAGGTCACTATCTCGTGGTTCGTGAGTTCGAGTCCCATGTTAGGCTCTGGGCTGACAATGCAGAGTCTGCTTGGGATTCTCAATCTCTCCCTCTCTCTCTGCCCCTCTTTCACTCACTCTCTCTCCTCTCTCAAAATAAATAAACTTAAAAAAAAAAAAAGGAAGCCAAGACAAATCAAGCTACCTAAGAGCCAAATACATTCTGATTTTCAAAAATTATGGCATGTGTTAAACCCTATGAAAAATTCTGCCAACTCATATTTCTGTTTCTATTACTTGTTTCCTGCTCCCACCCCCCCCCCCCCCCCGCCCAGTGGAAAAAAACACATTAGTTTTAGTCTATGTGCTACATATTATAATTATGAATACAATGTAACAAACATAAAACCCAAATAGCCAAAATAGTTAAGTATTTTATAGTCATTTTATTTTTTATTTATTTAATTTTATTTTTTTTACGTTTATTTATTTTTGAGACAGAGAGAGACAGAGCACGAGTGGGGGAGGGGCAGAGAGAGAGGGAGACACAGAATCTGAAACAGGCTCCAGGCTCTGAGCTGTCAGCACAGAGCCTGACGCGGGGCTCGAACTCATGGACTGCAAGATCATGACCTGAGCCGAAGTCGGATGCTTAACCGACCAAGCCACCCAGGCGCCCCTATTTTTTATTTATTTTATTTAATTTTTTTTTTTAATATTTTTTTTTTCAACGTTTATTTATTTTTGGGACAGAGAGAGACAGAGCATGAACGGGGGAGGGGCAGAGAGAGAGGGAGACACAGAATCGGAAACAGGCTCCAGGCTCTGAGCCATCAGCCCAGAGCCCGACGCGGGGCTCGAACTCATGGACCGCGAGATGGTGACCTGGCTGAAGTCGGACGCTTAACCGACTGCGCCACCCAGGCGCCCCTATTTTTAATGTTTTTAATGTTTACTTATTTTTGAGAGAGAGAGAGACAGAGACAGAGCACAAGCAGGGGAGGGGCAGAGAGAGAGGGAGACACAGACTCTGAAGCAGGCTCTAGCTCTGAGCTGTCAGCAGAGAGCCTGATGTGGGGCTCAGACTCACGAACCTGAGATCATGACCTGAGCCAAAGTCAGGTGCTTAACTGATTGAGCCACCCAGGTGCCCTTCTTTTATAGCGGTTTTAGATAGTAAAAGAAAAGTTTATTCAATTGTACATCTTATGAAAATCTGAGGAAGTGAGTTGTGTTCTCCAGAGCATGCTTTCAAGGAGGGTGAAGGATCTGCCTGCTGCACTCAGGAAGGCTGTCCACAGAGGGATGGCCACAGTTGTACGACTGGCCTAAGGAAACCTCACTACCACTTCTGGGGATTTCATATGACAGGGAGATGAGGTGAAGACCTAAAGAGGGGGTCCTGCATTCATTTGTCTCATGTGCCAATGAGAGGGTCAGGAAGGCCAGGTCTCTACAGTGGGAACTTGCAGCAGAGATAAACCATCTCTTCATTTCGTTGTCATTTGATAAATAGCTCAAAAAGGAGAGGGACAGGAAGGAAGATTCTGGACTGAAGACCCAAGCTCTTGTTAAATGGTGATACTAATCAGAAATACTAAATCCTTTGCCATTTGTTTGGGGGGGGTGGAGGACTTGTCCTATTTCATTAACTTATAATTAAAAAGGCATTTTAAAAAGACAGTCATTGAAAAATAGAAAAATATCTTTGATGCTGTAAAAGTGGGGCCTTTTAAGCAGGAAAAATTTGTAAAAACCTTTTGGTTGGCTCTTTCTATGACTGAAAAGGAAAATATATTCTAACAGCTGTGAAATAGGGACGCATCCATAACAGAAACCATAACAGAAATGCCTACTTACAAAGATATATTCACATTGTGTAAGTTTTGAAACAGGAGTTTTCTTAGTTTGGGCTGCTAGAGCAAACCACTCAGATTGGGTGGCTTACACAACACAAATGTATCTGGTCACAGTTCCTGGCTTGTGGAAGGCTGCCTTCTCAATGTGTCCTCACAGAGCAGAGGGACAGAGTAAGCTCTGGGGTCTCTGCTTATAAGGGCACTAATCCAGTCATCAGGGCCCCTCTCTGTGACCCCGTTTAAACCTAACTACTTCTTAAAGGCCCCGTCACTAAATACCATCACACTGGGGGTTAGGGCTTCATCAGATGAATTATGGGGGACGCACTTCAGCCCATCTTTCACTTCATTTTTCCTCTTGTAATTGGAATGTTGCCTGGGCCCATTAGCCTTCGAGTATAAATAAAGTCACATTAATACCCAGATTATAATGATTCTTAACCCTTCCTGCCTGTCAGACTTCAACTCCTTTCTGAGTTCTCAGCCCCGCCTGGGCAGTGCTTCATAGCTGTTCAGGGCTGAGTTCACCACTGCCAGGTGCTCCCTAAGACTGCTGCTTGGCCAAGCCCCCCCACCCCGGTTCATTACCCTGCACCCTCACAGTGCCATTTGGTGGTAAGTGTGCATGTAGGGGTGGGGTAGGTATTGCAGAACGACCCTGTCCCAACCCTGAATCATGCTGTTACTGGGGTGCTGATCAGCATTATTTTTTTCACCGGAATAATCATACAAACACCTCCTTCAGCTTCTGGTCCTCATCTTTCTCTCTACTGAGACTCAAAATCTGTCCCCTCAGTTCTTCTCTTCTTCCTCATCTCTGCCCTGGGCCCCTAAATTGAAAGGTAATAACACAACACAAAACAGAAAACCAACAACATTCCTTTCAATCTAAAACCAAAGCTCCAAGGGTACCTGGGTGGCTTAGTCCGTTAAGCTTCTGACTTCAGCTCAAGTCATCATCTCGAGGTTATGTGAGGTCGAGCCCCACATCCGGTTCTTTGCTGTCAGCGTGGAGCCAACTTCGGATCCTCTGTCTCTCTCTCTCTGCCCTTCACCCACTCGTGTGCTTACTCTCTCTCTCTCAAAAATAAATAAACATTAAGAAAAATTAAAAACAGAACAAAAAAGCACACCAAAGCTCCAGTGTATATCAGTTCAGGCACTCAGACAACCTAGGGGGCCAGCAGCGTACTATTTTCAAAGACAGAGTCCGTGGGTTCCGGTTTGGGGTTCACCTGGAACCTCCTGCCACACTTCAAATTTTAATAACTTAAAATCATTTTAGACCTATTCATAATAAATATCATATAAATATCAAAAAATCTCAAATATCAAATATTCATATAAATATCTATAATAAATATTTTAGCACAAAAGTGCTAAAATGTGAAATACTTAGAAACAGGACCTAGAGAAGTCATCTGACTCACTGTAGCAGTATTGGATGAGCATCTAGGCAACTAGGAAAAAGACTCTCACTTCCACTGAAGACAACTCCGAGTGAGTTCTGAGGAGTCGTGATCCACAGACTTGCTTTTGGGACACCATAAGATAGATCTCAATTATATCTGGAGTTGTCTTGAAAGTATGGAAATAAAAAGGAGTTGAATGATTTAAATTGTGAAAAGAATACACTACAGATTAGTATTTGAATTACTTTAATTGGAAAATAATATGCTATAAATTGCTATTTGCATCATTTTAATTGAGAGGAGAATACTTACAATTAATTACTTTTGGAGAAAAAGAAGGCATCATGGAATCAAACCAATAGCAGGGATTCAGATATGACTTTGGGCAAACTTCCTACTTTTTCTGCCTGGTCTTCCTCTTTGAAAACTAAGAAAACTAATAATTCCTCCTTCCTGGTTTAGTGTAAGGATTAAATTACTTATATATAACAGTTTTAAAACTGTGCCTGGCATATGGTAAGTGCCATAAAAATGTTTGTTATCAAAAAGTATTTATACAGGGGGTGCCTGGGTGGCTCAGTCGGTTGAGCATCCCACTTCAGCTCAGGCCATGATCTCACGGTTCATGAGTTCGAGTCCCACGTCAGGCTCTGTGCTGACAGGTCAGAACCTGGAGTCTGCTTCAGATTCTGTGTCTCACTCTCTCTCTGCCCCTCCCCTGCTCGTATTCTGTCTCTCAAACATAAATAAACATTTAAAAAAATAGTAAAAAATAAATTTAAAAAAGTATTTATACAGAAAAGATTAGCATGGCCCCTGCGCAAGAATGACCTACAAATTCATGAAATTCCATATTAAAAAAAAAAGCATAAATTTCTTGAAGGAATTGGTCTCTCAGATTAGTGAGCAAAGAACTTTCAAAGCAGAAGTTATATTGCCAGAACTCAACAATACTTTTTATTAAGTTGCTTTTCACTTATGCTCAATTAAAAAATTTTTTTTAAAGTTTATTTTGAGAGAGAGAGAGAGAGCACAAGTGAGAGGGGCAGAGAGAGAGGGGAGAGAATTTCAAGCAGGTTCTGTACGGTCAGTGAAGAGCCTGATGTGGGGCTCAAACTCAAGAACCATGAGATCATGACCTGAGTGGAGATCAAGAGTCAGATGCTTAACCAGCTGAGCCACCCAGGTGCCCCTATGCTTAATTTTTTTATGGGTCGAAAGCAAAATGCATCTGTCCTTAAGCTAGGACAGAATTTCCCAAAGTCTGTTTCTTGGGTATGCTATTTCAGTGGCCTATTAGCAGATATTATATGAACAAAGGGTTCCATGGCTAATGAGTTTGGGAAGTGCTGAGTTAGACACATGTAAATGAGGATTCTTTATTAAGGACTTCTCAGAGCATGCATGCTCTCAAGTGTCCTGAGCTCTCCAAGAATTTCCCAAATGTATTTGAAAACAGATTCTTTTATTTACAGAGTCTTGAGGGATTAATGGTCTGTGAAATGCACTTCAGCATTTTAAATACCCCTCCCCAGCTTCCCCCCCCCCGCCTCCCCCCACCTTTTAAAGACAGTACCATCTTGAGGAATTCACTGGCAGGAACAAGAAGACCTACAGGTGGGCCTTTTAGGTGGCCCAGCAAAGGTCAGGATGAAGGAGCCCGTGTTATTACCATCATCGTCATCATAACTCACAAGCATAAGACATAACATTTGTATAGTGTTTTACAAAATGCTTTGTCTCATTTCACTTCTCACAATAAATCCAAAACAAAAGCTGAGGGACTATTCTTATTTACAGATGAGAAAACGGAGGCTCAGAGGAGAGAGGTATGATCACAGGCCCGAGTCCCATAGCTGGGAAAGAATCACTCAAACCCAGGCAGGCAACTGGGAATCCTCTCCTCCTCCCATTGGGCCACACTGCTGCCTGCTGGGTTTCCAATTAAACAATTCCCTCAGGGTGAACACCAAGGTGTCTTACATCTGACCTCCATCAGGGGAGTTGATAGCGGAAGTGCACTTTTGCGTGGCATGACGTGCCACAAGGCAATCTGGTGATTGAGACAGCATCTACAGAGAGCAGCAAGCATGAAGAACAGAGGGAAACTGGCATTTAGTCAAAAGTTTGGTATGACAGTTTTGGGCGACTCTGTCTTGTGGTTTCTGATTTGGGATGTTCTCAGAAAGAAGCCATTTCTGAACTCCAGAAGTATGCAACTTATTTATACATATATTTATAGCATTGCATGCTCAGGGGCTCTTCCTTCCTAAGAAACTCAAAAAGCACAACTTTCACTAATAATGAATAGCAGATGCTTATTTTTAAGCTCTATTCAAAATAAGCTAGTGCTCTTAGCAAGAGCACAGGTTCTTTCTCGTCACCTTTCAAGGATATTACGTTCTGGAGACACTGCTTTGAATATATCCAATTACTAGATTCCCCCCCCGCCCTTCCTTGCAACCTCATTAGATGTGTAACAGTTTCAGAAGAAAACTGAGGGGTAACCCAATGCTTGGTTTACTCATTGGTAAATCAGGTATATTAATAGCTAATAATGATAGCTGCTGTTTATTACGTGTTTCCTCTTGGCCAAGCACCATTAAGATGCTTTATATAACTGATGTTATATAATCTATGACGTTGGGAAATTGTTTTTATTAATGCCCCATTTTATAGATAGGAGAATCGGGGTTTAAAGAGGTTGAGTAACTTGCCCACCGTTGTGTGGCCAAGACTGATCTGTGTCTTTACCACACAGTCTTGTGAGCAGCTTGATAAAGATTGGGGCTTTTCGGCTCATCGCTCACGCCTGGCTCAGTGCCCAGCACACAGTAGGGGCTTTACACAAGTGTGTCGAGTGAATGCATGAACCAGCAAGACTCAGGTGTCTCATACATTGGCTGGATTCACCTAAAAGTGGTTTTAACAAAGCTGTTTTGCCTGTGACTGGATAAAGCAACTTGCTTAAGAGCCCAGACAGAGGCAGCCCCTCTCTTTATCCAGGAGGCAGGTGTAGTCTTTGGCCCTCCTGCATACCTATTTAATCATGATCCCACCAGCAAACCAACAGAGAAAGGGCTCCATCCAGGACACCACGGTAGGGACCTCGACAGTGGCCAAACCTGATGAATCAAAGATTCAGGGCCTTTTCCTGGGTGGTCCCCTGCCCAGTTGCTCCTTGTGTCCCTTCCAGCCAGTTGTGGCCTTAATCTTTCAGATGGAAATGCTGGGACTGCAGTTTGAGGATGGGCTCTTTCTGGAGATATCACTGGTTCACCTCTGGGAAGGCCCCACCTGGGCCTGGCCTTGGGAGCGAATTCCTAAATCTGTAGTATGTATCTCTTCTGGGGCATCTTAAGCGTCCCTTCTGCAAGAGAACACAGAGAAAGGCAACCTGATGGATTATTATTAGTAGATAAGTAAACCCATTTTCCACAGACAGGCAAGGAAATGGGCCTTTGTGCATATTTGAAAAGGCTGGTCCCACAGGACAGATGAGTTACGAAAAGCAACATTTTCCTAAGGGGCTAGGCCTAGGCAGCCCCACTCAGGTTGGAGACAAGGCTGCTTTTGCAGGTTGTGTCTTGCTCAGGGGACTGCTAAGAAGTTTAAAGCAGTTCTTTACTCAAGGCCTCCAGGGATAAAGCCCCTCTACTCTGCAGGTGCTGGAAAATTGGGCCTCATGCTCTCAGTCTGCCTGATTCTACTACTGATGGGAGGGCCTCAGCCCCTTCTTTTGTAGTTCTAACTGAAATAGCTAGACCTAGAACCAGAACTAGACTCTGACCTAGTTCTTAAGTGCCTTCCCAAGCTCAGAAAAGTTCTTTCCAGACCCCATGAAGTATCTTCACCCCTTGTTTTTCCTTGTCAAAAGATGCTTCCAAGCATTAAACCCATTTATAACAATTTTACCTGTTCATTGTCTATCTCCCCCCTAGGATGTGAGTTCTAGGATGGCAGGAGCCATAGCACTTTGGGGTCATCATTCCATTCTCAGGCCCTAGCACGGGGCCAGGCACACAGAAGGCACTCAGTATTAGTTAGATGGATGAGTGAGAGTCAAGATTAAGAAGCAGGAGAGATTTAACAGTTTAATGTAGACCTCATTTTTGACAGCAAAGTAACACTGAATGTGGGATTAATAGTTTGCTTAGGTACCAATGTGGAGTCAGGAATCCTCAACCCCACTTTGTCTTTTCTTCTCATCCACCTATCTGTGGCTCGTCCATGTCCGTACAAGGCAGCAGAAATAGGCCAAAGCCGGAAAGTCTCGCTCACTGTAGATTCCAGAGGTTGGCAACCACAGAACCACAGAGGGTTAGTGGACACACTAATTTCTAGGGTAGGGTGGCCTGCCACTTTGGGGAAAGAAATGGTGTCAGAGGGACTTCTGAAAGGCAGAGGGGAGTAGTGGATGGTTTCCTATGCCTGGACCATTCAGTTCTGGAGGTGGGGGAAGAGGCAGGTGGCAGTGAGTGATGTGCTTGGCTGAAGACTGTGGAGGCTGGAAAGGAGCTTGGGAGGCTGAACCTCTAGCAACCCCCAAAGAGCTGTTGCCTGTGAGTAGGGGCAGAGTAAGCAGACAAAGGAATTGATCTTGGATGGACAACTGACAAGTGGCATGCCGGGGAATTTCAGGGAGCAAGGGATGTGGTATGCCAGCAAGAAAAAATCCAACATAGCTTGATGGAGGGACCGGCCTAGACAGGGAAGCAGAGGAGACCGAATGAAGAGCTGAGGGGCTGGAGGTGGAGGTGAAGTGAAATAAGAGTTCAGTGGGAGCCAGGAGGTGAAATACTGGGGGAGGTGAGGGGCTGAGAATCGAACAGACATATTAGGCTCAGGCCATACAGAGGATTGGCGTCTAAAATGTGTTAAGATGGCACTGAGATCACTAATTAAGGAGAGGTAGACACGGAGAAGCTATTCGCACAAGTGAGAACATTTTTGTTATCCTCTATATCAAGTGCTCCCTCACTGACAGGCCTGCAAGGTCAGCAGCCACAAGAATGGACCTGAGAGGAATACCAATCGCTCTGCTCCTTTGTAAGGGATAGAGAAGCCTGGATTTCCAAATTCAAAACACCCATCCGGCTGCTTCTACAAATCCCTGAATAGGGAATCAGTCCAGATACAGAATTTTTTTTCCGCCAATATCTTACGGAGGACTTGCGTAACTCCACGGAGCTTCCAGTAAACACCAAGAACCCAAACCGGAGGTGTGCAGTGTGTGTATGTGTGTGCTGTGTGTCCAAGGGTCAGAGACGTGCGCTCCCGCAGTGAGGGCGGCCTCAGACGCAAATGCCCAGGCCCGCCACCCAGTCGCCCGCTGAGAGGATCTGGCCGCCAACTCCCGGAAACAAAAAACAACGACAAAACAAAACAAACAAAAAACCCCCCTCCATAATGGATATCCCCAGGGGTCTCCCCCCCCCCCCCCCCGAAAAAACGCGTTCCACTTTGTGGAACGTTCCAATTTGCGGAAATTAGATGCACAAGGCAACTCATTCCATTCGGGAAGATGAGAAGTGCTGCAGAAGCGAGACTGGCTGTATGTGGGGACACGGTCCCCCAAACCGAAAGAGGACATTCCCAGAAACCTCGTCTTGCCCCTCCAAGCGCCGGCCGGTGAGGTGGTGGCCACTGTGGCCGCGCACGAACTCCGCTCTGCGGGCGCCCTGCAGCCTCCGCGCAACTGTCGGCGCGCCACCCGGCCAGGTGCAACGGGCCCGGCTCCGCCAGCGGCGCGCGCCTCCCGCCGCCGGGCACGGGTGGCCCCGCAGCCGAGATTTACCGCGGCGCAGGGCGGCGGTTTCCGGGGCCGCCCGGCGCCCGGGCTCCGATTACAGGTTCACACGGGGGGCCCGGCCCGCGGCCGCCCAGCCCCCGCCGGAGCGCCCCCGCGCGGCCCCGCTCCCCCGCCTGCCCATTCTTCTCCATTCATGCGGACGCCCTGCGCCGCCGCCGCCGCCGCCAGCGCGGCCGCCGTCGCCGCCGCCGGCCGCCCGGATTGGCTGGCGGCCGTGGCGCCGGCACTTTCCCACGGCCCGCGGCGCGTGCGGCTCACCGGCGGCGCTGCAGGCGCGGCCCTGGCGTGCGTCCAGGCCAATCGGGGCGCGCAGGGCGGGGCGGGGCCGCGGCCGCCGGCGGGCTTGTGTCCCGGCCCGGCCTCCCTCGCCTGCCCGCCGCCGGCCCACCGCCGCCCGCGCCTCCTCCTTCCCCCCGCAGTGGAGACCCAGCGGAGCCCCCGCGGAGCCGACGCACCGCCGCCGGGTAGGGGCCGGCGAGGAGGGCGGGGGCAGGGTTCGCCCTCGATCTTAGCCTCGCTCCGGTCCCTCCCCGGAGTGGCTGCCAATCAACGGAGCGAGAAGCCGGGTTGGCGGAGCGGAGGCTGTTGCCCAGGAGCCGCCGCTCCGCCCCTCCGCCTCCTACACCCCGCCTGCCCTCCCAGGGGACTTGAGTAGGGGCGCAGCGTGGGAAAGGGATGGTTGAATTTTAACCGGAGGCAGAGCGTGAGCGGGATCAGTGTGTGCGGAACGCGAGCCCCCGAGCGCGGAGAGGCGCCGCTGCTGTTAACTCCTCCCTGCCCGCCGCGCCGAACCGACCCTCCCCCGGAGCCCCCGCGCAACCAACATGAAGCGAGCCCACCCCGAGTACAGCTCTTCGGATAGCGAGCTGGACGAGACCATCGAAGTGGAAAAGGAGAGTGCGGATGAGAATGGGTGAGTTGGCGGCGGCAGAGCGGAACCCGGGCAGGAGGCGAGCGCCGGCTGGCCACGGTTGACAGCGGGCGAGGGCCCCGGGCACGTCTGTGCCCTCCACTGACCTCTGCGCATCTGGGTTATGCCCCTGTCCGGGGTGAGGGACTCCGGAGGCCCTTTCAAACCCAAGTTGCCAAAACAATCTGAGTGCGGGGAGGATGAGGGGGACCCCTCATATCACCTCCCCTGGCTTACAGCGATTCCTGTTTTCCCCCCCATTCAGAAACTTGAGTTCGGCTCTCGGTTCCATGTCCCCAACTACATCTTCACAGATCTTGGCCAGGAAAAGACGAAGAGGCGTGAGTCTCATTACAGTGCTTCTTGTTTTGTTTTGTTATTAATTAATGGAAAGAACCACCTTTCTTCATTTTTGAAATTTACAGTCTTGATGGAAATACCCTCCTTTGTTTTGCCTGCTTTCTGCAGATCATTGAGAAACGCCGACGGGACCGGATTAATAACAGTTTGTCTGAGCTGAGGAGGCTGGTGCCTAGTGCTTTTGAGAAGCAGGTAATGGAGAAAGTGGGTAGAGCTCTCCGTGTAGCCATCCACACCTTCTGAATCCCTCCCCTCATTAATCTGAACCTCATCCGTGTCTCGAAAAATAACCGTATTGCTTTTGCCGAAGAGATAAATTCATATACAGATTCCAACATATTTTCTGAAGACAGCTCATTTTGTTTTAGTTTGTACTTTTATGATTTACAAAGCATACCGCATACGGTGCATATCTGTTTTAAGTTGTTCCCCAAAGGCACTTGGTGCCATATCAATTTTTTTCCCCCATTCTCTTCTCCAGGGATCTGCTAAGCTAGAAAAAGCCGAAATTCTGCAGATGACAGTGGATCACCTGAAAATGCTGCACACTGCAGGAGGGAAAGGTACATATCACTAATCTGGTGGCGGCCGAGTGCTCTGGGTAGAATGAGTAGATGCGGCAGGCCAGCCCTGGTGCAGTCGCTGCCTTATTTTTCTCGTGTGCTTTGGGGGTGGGGAGAGAATGTTGTGTTGCGTACAGTTGTCAGTGCATTTGCAAATGCACATAGGATTTTCTCCAGTGAATGCATCACCCCAGTCCTCTTCGAACTAAGCTAATGCACCTTCTTTTGGAGAATACCTCTTATCCGCGAGGTGCCCGAAAGCTGTGACAGCCCTGATTAAAATCAGGTAGCTCTCACCACATTTGTTGATTGCCATTTTGAGAAAAAGCCTTTAAAAAAAAAAAGTTATGGTCTTAATTTTATCTTCAGGATTGAAAAAAAAAAAAGTTCCTATAACTCTTGAGGAAAGAAACCTGTTGTGGTTAATTAGAGAAAACCTAACAGAAGGTGGGAGACCAGGGTCTGTGTGTCTGTCTCCAGCCGGAAAATGCTTTGCTCAGGACCAAGTGGCTAAAAGCTCCATGATGATAACTTACATCTGTGTGTCTAATGAATTTCACTGCTCTGTGGTTTCTCTGTCCTTGATGTATTTTTTGTTGTTGTTGGGGGAAAACATTAAAGGAATGAACATAGTTTCATCTGCTGGTAGGGTATAATTCCACTTTCTGCTCAGCAGTTTCTAATTGGGCTTTGAACTTACATTAGCAAACACTTCTCATGTTGATTAATGCAAAGACTTCGGTCAACTCCAAAATATTTGGACCTTCGTTAAGAGCCCGTGTATGCTGTTTTTAAGGATGTAGGTATTTGTTAGGAAGGGCTGCCTTTGGTATTGAAGAAATGCGGGAAATCAGCAAAGCCTGAGGTTTTTCTTTTGTTCTTTTCCTCAGGCTATTTTGACGCACACGCCCTGGCTATGGACTATCGGAGTTTGGGGTTTCGGGAGTGCCTGGCGGAAGTTGCCCGTTATCTGAGCATCATTGAAGGACTAGATGCCTCTGACCCGCTTCGAGTTCGACTGGTCTCACATCTTAACAACTACGCCTCCCAGCGGGAAGCGGCCAGCGGCGCCCACGCAGGTCTTGGACACATTCCCTGGGGCAGCGCCTTCGGACATCACCCGCACGTCGCGCACCCCCTGCTGCTGCCCCAGAACGGCCACGGGAACACTGGAACCACCGCCTCGCCCACGGAACCACACCACCAGGGCAGGTTGACCTCGGCACATCCGGAGGCGCCTGCTTTGCGTGCGCCCCCTAGCGGCGGCCTCGGACCGGTGCTCCCTGTGGTCACCTCCGCCTCCAAACTCTCGCCGCCCCTGCTCTCCTCCGTGGCTTCCCTGTCGGCCTTCCCCTTCTCCTTTGGCTCCTTTCACTTACTGTCTCCCAATGCACTGAGCCCTTCGGCACCCACGCAGGCAGCAAACCTTGGCAAGCCCTATAGACCTTGGGGGACAGAGATTGGAGCTTTTTAAAGAACTGATGCTGTAGAATGAGGGAGGGGAACACTTACAATCCCAGCTGAGCTGGGCTGTTGCCAACATCACCTTAAAGTCGTCAGTAAAAGTAAAAGGAAAAAGGTACACTTTCAGAGGAATTTTGTTGAAAGACTAAAGGTTTGTTGGTTTACTTTTTCTTTTTTTTAATGTTTTTTTTATCATATGTATTAGCAGTTTTTAAAAACTAGTTGTTAAATTTTGTTCCAAACATTAAATTGAAATAGTGAGTATAAACCAGCACTTGGTAATAGGTTTGTTCTGTGCCTAATTACTTTGTAAACCTCTCTGTCGAAGAATGATTCCATTTTTGCCTCAAAGTTTTGGGAATTTTAACATTTAGTATTTTGGTCTGTTTTTCTTCTTGTGTAGTTGAAGTCTGTTTTTAGATTTAATTTTCCAAACCACTAAGTTCAATGTTAACATGATGCTATTTGTTAATAGTTTGACAATTAAGGTGTTGTATAGGTAATATTCTTTTGTGGGGGGAACTATGTTGAATTTTATATTTCTGAACAAAGCGTTGACAAATCAGATGATCAATCAGCTTTATCCAAGAAAGAAGATGGGTTCATTCTCTGCCTCCTGCAGCAGTAAGGTGAATGTATAACCCATCAGGGGCCCTGAGTTCATATGACCACCTTCCAGGACTGCAGTTCTGGCTTAGTTAGGAGAGAGCCACTTGGGGGTTGATCCCCATTTGGAGTTGGTGGGGAGGAGACTGCATAGGATATGCCTGCATTTACCAGCCCCACGCAATGCAATGAATTTTTAATCTCACGGATCTCAAATTCACAAACATTAACATGGATAAATGATCACGGTGTGCAAGTGGTCCAATCGAATAGTCCAGTGGAACCTGTTAAATGCATAACCTAATTCTTCCTGAAACTGCTATGTTTTCTTTTAACTGGAAATCTTTATGTTGTGTTTTCCTTTCTGGTGCATGGCAACGTGGTTGTTGAGGTATTTAAAAAGGTGTGCTGCCTTCTTTTGGTTTAATTTGGTTCATAAAAGCATCATTTCACAGGTTTATCCTTTTAGCAGGTGTAATTTAAACGACCTCCACTGAACTGGGTTTGACCTCTGTTGTACCGATGTGTTGTGACTAAATAAAAAAGGAAGAACAAACTATTCTGTATATGTCTTACATGCCTTGGCCTTTCCCTCTGTTGGCTAAAAGAAGATAAATTTTCCTCTCATTTTCATTTTGCTTGGTTACCAGTTTTCTTATTCATTATTTTGGGAATTCTAAACTGTGTGAATTTGCTACTGAATGAGGTGACTTCGTTGCAGCGCAGGGCTTTGGCCTGACTCCCACAAGAAGCCCCAGCCCTTTCACTGTTATGTCAGATGATCTGGCCCTCAGCGGGCTAGGGAGACTCAAGTCAGGCTGGGAGTTGCAGGGTGGGAGAGAACTCTGCTGAAATCTTTTAAAACCGAGTTGACCAACTTTTTTTTTTTTTTTTTTTTCTGAGAGCATCTACTGTGTGCATAGTCCTGTGCTAAGAGAACAGAAAATTCCTTTTTTTTTTTTTTTTTTTTTTAACTGTAGCACAAGAAAAGCTAACACTGCCATCTCTGAAAGCCCATGCAGGGGCTGGGGAATCTGGCCTGATGAGCAGTGGCAGGCTGTAATTCTGCACCTGCACAGCTCCAGGAGTCTTTCCTTGTCTTGTTTCAAGGAATTTGCTTAACCCTTTAGATGCATTTGACTGAGCTGTGTAGTGACAAAGCTGACATATGCTTTAGGTTAGAACAAAACGCTGCCAGAACAGAGGCAGTAATCTGGGCCCCAGGGGGAGAGGGGTGCCTTCCTATTGCCTTGAAAGTATCCCGCCAGCTGAGGAGTGCTGTCTCCTGGCTTGGAAGAAGTTTGCCTTGATCCTGAGGTTGGTGGGAGGAGAGGGAGAAAACCCACTCTGGCAGATGACAAAATAGAGCTTGCCTTTTCTTTGCCCAGCCACAGAGCTCCTCCTCCCCGCTCTGATTGAAAAACGAAGACAGGAAGGCAGAGAAAAGTTTGGACTCTGAACTTGAGCAGCGCCTTCTGGGTCTCTGGGAAGGGACCAGAGACTGCAACATTTTTGTGATTGTGGGTCTCCAACTTTAGCTCTCACTCCAAGTTTCTCTGTGTGGCCTTGCATGTTGGCCCCTCTGGGGCTGCACGGTTCTGTTCTCAGCGCTGCCTGGGCCGCGTACTCTCTGCCCATCATAATGCTGTGATGGAAAGTGTTAGGGTAATTTCTGCCAAGTGTCAGTTTAATTTTAGCCCCGTGATTTCAAATGGCATTAAAGCATTACCGAGCAGCATTGTGCTCAGGCTGCTTTAGGTTGTCTTACTCATACCTAGGCTTAGATGGCTGCTAATGCGGTAAGAAGGAAAGCCTGTCATTTTGGTGGCTGTGCGGAAAGCGCTGTGGCGCTGTAACACATGTGGCACCATCCGCTTGTCACGTCTGTGATCCCTGTATCATCACCTGCCTGGTACTTGGTCTTTGGAGGCGGGGTGCGGGGCAGTCATTTTTGAGGTTACACAGTTTTCCAAATAAATATTTTGGTTTCTTTTTATTAAAAAAAATTTTTTTTTAATGTTTATTTTTGAGAGAGAGAGAGAGAGCCTGAGCAGGGGAGGGAGAAAGGGGGGACACAGAATCAGATGCAGGCTCCAGGCTCTGAGCTGTCATCACAGAACCCAACCCGGGGCTCAAACTCACAAGCCATGAGATCATGACTTGAGCTGGTCAGACGCTTAACCAACTGAGCCACCCAGGTGCCCTTGGTGTCTTTTTAAACCCCTCCAAGGTGACTGGTTTGTAGAAATAATAATGCAGGTGGAATGAGTTCTTCCCAGGAAACAGGATGGAATTATAATGATAAGCCGGGGGTATATAGAAAAATGAATGTAGGAAAACTCATTTGTATTTTGAACTGATACAGTAAGGAAAAAAAAAAGAACATCAGGGTCTTTAGCATCAGCATACTTCTATACTATATATACATTTATAGTATTTCTACCCTTGTAAACAAAATTTTTTAGATGGCCCATAAGTTTCCCTTATGAGGAAAATAATATTACTCATCACAAAGAATCTTGAAAGGTCTCAATAATTACTCATTTATTTTCCTTTATATGTATTACCATGAAGTAATGACATGAACGATAGATGGGCAGAATTCTTGCATTAAAAAAAAAAAACTTTTACAGAAAAATCCAAGAACTGTCATTTCTAATTTATTCAGTATAGTTAAATTAGGATGTGATTTTTATTCAGCTCTTTTTTTTTTTTTTTGCCCTGCTCTGTTACTCGCTAAAATCAGATATTTTAAATATAGATTACTTATATTTAAAATCCCTCAGAAAATGTTATATCTCCTAGTTATACTTTTCCCCAGCCCTTCTGGTCTATAGGAGTATCACAGCTTTGATGCCTTCATTAGTTTCCAGTGATGATTTATAATTAAAATAACTTCAGAGCTAATATCATCTGAGACACTGCTTCAAATGTGGCCCAATTTCTTTCTGAACGAACCTCTGGGGAATGGGGGTGCCTTGGGAAGAGGACCCAAATCTGATTCCTGCTCTGCTTTTACCTAATTGAATGACCTTGGGCAAGACATTTAAACTTCTCTGGCCCCTGCTTTCCTCATCTGTCAGATAGAGTGGTTAGACTCGATGGGGGTCCTGGGCGCATGCTCACAAGGACAGGCACTATTGGGGAAAGATGCAGGGCCATTGGTCCGGTGGGTGCCGACCAAACACATGTTCCCAGCACTTTCCATCTGAAGGTCTGCCTGAAGGGCCACACCTGTTGTTCCTACATAGGAATTTTGGTTCGGTGTTGCCAGATTTTTCAAGTTTTTGAGAACATGTCCAATTTTAGATTTTCATGTGAAACAATCCAGTGTATATAGGTTGGTAACTAATTCACCAAAGCCTACCTGCAGGTAAGACCAGGCCTGTGGGCAGCAGCCATCTCTCAGCTTCTCTGGCTCTAGGCTCTAATCTGAATGGCTAGAATTTTCTAGTATCTTTGTCATGCATAGTCTATGAATATTCTTGATGGATAAACACTTGCTTAACATAAACAATGCAGTAATCAGGCAGCTGAAGGTGGTTTCGTGTAAAGAATATCATGTAAAGATAAGGGGCACAGGTTTTCTTATTTACTTCTGAGTTGTCAAATTTTCCTCAAGGAGAGAGAAGGTAAAATCATTCTTCCCCTTGTAAGTCTGGCACTTCACAGGAACTTCTTTTGAAGGTGCGCTCCACAGGGTCCTTGTGTTCACTTTATACCAGGGAGGAAGATGGGGTCTCAGCCCGGTGGCCTTGCATGAAAGAGCGGGTGTGTGGCTTGCCATGACTCAGCACGCTCAAGTCCTGAAAGGCGCCATCTGATTTCAGGAAGTAAGAAGTCTCAGCAAAGAGCAAGCTGTTTTGAACCTCAACTTGAAACATGATGCCTGCCTTGATCTTGATGAACTGCAGGGCTTTTCGCTCAGATGCTTTAGTGTTCTGTTGTGGGGCAGGGGCAGTGAGTGGGGAGAAGGAAGCAAAAGAAAAAGAAACCCAGGCCTCTCTGTTTAAGCTGTCTGTACGGACTGACGTGTATTTGTAGCAGAATCGTTGCCCCAGATCCACAAGTCCCAGAGAAATCCAGGGTAAACAGCGGTCCTGAGGTGGGTCTGGGGAACATGGGCAGGTTTCAGGATTTTGTGTTAATAGGCTGTAATATTATGCTTCTTTAGAGTTGTGTTGTAAAATTGCCCATTATGTTACTATTTACTACATTAGTATTTTTCATTAAGTGCTGTATGTTGGGTTTTGGCATAAACTCAAGTTAAAAGACCATGCCTACATTTGAAAACTTAATGATTCCTGGCAGTTGTTAGGGTGGTCTATAGCTTGATTTAGCAGAAGAAACTGAAAAACCTCATATTAGGCCAAAAGAGATGACGGGTCCCCCTGAGACAGTTGATTACTAAAAATTTTCTGTAGTTACTTGTAGGTTAGTTTTGTGTGTGTGTGTGTGTGTGTGTGTGTGTGTGTTTTACTATCTCCCCTAGGGCATGGTTTTGTCTGTGGTGCGTAGGTTTGTTCATGAATGTGGAATTGAATCATAAAATTAAAGAATGACATATCTGAGCCTTTAATCATCCTCTTAGACTCTGTTTCCTATCGCTCACCCTTCCATCCCTCTGCTGCAGCCATACTCACTGTTTGCTGTTGCTGGAACATGCCAAGTATATGCTCACCTCCAGGTCTGTACACTGGCTTTCCCTATGCCTGGAATGTTCTCTCCCCTCGCCAGACTATCTTCTAACCCAGCCATGATCTGTAGTCTACTTGGCACTCTGCTCAAAGCTGCCTTCCCATGCAGTCTTCCTCGAAGTCTACTTAAAACAATAACCCACCACTGAGCCTTCTGTCCCCTCCTGCCACCCCCTACCCCCTTTCCCCTTTTGTTTTTCTCCAGAGTGCTTAGGTAGCATTATCTGAAAGAACATCCAATATCCAATTCATCAATTATCTGTTTAATGTCTGTTTTGCCTGATTGTTCACTTTTAGAGGTCTGTCCCTTAAACAGTGCCTAACATATAGGAGACACCCAATAAATATTTGTTGGATGAATTAGTGACTCCAATCCATCCCTTTTGTTACCACTAAGAAGCAGAGCAAAGCAGATCCAAACAGATGTCTCTATCCACCACTCCCCTGCAATCTTTTATCTTCAAAACTACCAGGGAGACACCTGGGTGGCTCAGTCGGTTAAGTATCTGACTTCAGCTCAGGTCATAATCTCTCGGTTCCTGAGTTTGAGCCCCGTGTCAGGTTTTGTGCTGACAGCTCAGAGCCTGGAGCCTGCTTTGGATTCTGTGTCTCCCTCTCTCTCTACCCTCGCCTGCTTGCACTCTGTCTTTCTTTCAAAAATAAACGTTAAAAACAAAACAAAAAACAAAAAAAACTACCAGGGAAGGTAATTTCATGTTTCACTTCAGTAGTTTCTCATCACTACTATAAAATTCTGCTTTAAAAGAAATCCAACTTGATCTCCATTCTTGAAGACTATTTCCTTTTTTGTGTATGCTTAGTGCGGTTTGAAGGACTTTGGCCACTTTTTTATATTCCCCACAAAAGACCCTACTCTTCACTGAAGGCATTCAGTACTGAATTCATGATCGCCTCCACCTTCTTGCCAGTTAAGGGGTCTAAGCATTTGGATCTTGCCACATTTTAGTCCAAGCATTTGAGGTGGGAGTGGGGGAGCACAGCATCTGCATTCATAGAAATGGAGAGAATAGAAGTTCTACCATGGGGACAGACCACATCCACCCAGGGTTCACAGGAGAGCAACACGGATGAAATTTTTAGACTCAATGTGACAAGTTCAAAGGAACTACAGTCTGGAATAAGTTGGAGGCTGAGGGACTGACATGAAAATTCTTGCTTTAAGATGCAAGGACGGAGCCTTATATAAGTAGAGGCCAGTGGTACTCAGGTGGAGACCCACAATCTCACAGAGAACAGAGACAATGTTGGATGGTGTGGGGAGGTCATTCATGACCTTGATTCTGACCATCAAGCAGCAATGGGTTTTAGGCAGGATTCCGAGTGCAGCTTTTTTTCTGCTGAGGGCACAGAGCAGTAGGTACCCCACATTCTAAAGAACCAAAGCCCAATTGGGGCCCAATACCTCCTTTGTGATTTTTTTCTTTAATGTTTATTTATTTGAGAGAGAGAGAGAGAAAGCGAGAGAGACAGAGCGCAAGCAGGGGAGGGGCAGACAGAGAGGGAAACAAGAATCTGAAGTAGGCTCCAGGCTCTGAGCTGTCAGCACAGAACCTGAAGTGGGGCTTGGACCCACGAACCGTGGGATCATGACCTGAGCCGAAGTCAGATGCTCGACAGACTGAGCCAGCCGGGTGCCCCAACTCCTTCACAATTTTTAATAGGAGGCCAAACTATCCCTGCCATGTTCCACGATAGCCCCCATAGCTCACCCCATCCTAGTTTACATAAAAAGACTGAGGGAGGAGAAAAGCAAAGGAATGCCTGTATGTGGACCTGGCCTGGGGGTACTTTTCTCTCCCTTGTCTGTGGGGAGTCGGCAAGCTGAAAGGTTTCACGAGGGATTGTAGTGGCTCTCCTGAGGTTACAGGATTCACAAAAAGTGGGTTTGGGGCTTGGACCACTGTCAGAGCTGGAGGCGGAGCCAGCTGCCTCCTATATGGGACAGGGTTCTTAGAGATGAAGGGGACTAGAGTGAAGCTAAACGTCTCCCCCCAAATACCACACATCATCTATTTGGAAAGCATCGCATCAGCAGAGGCCTCTGGCATCAGAGGGAAAGCAACAGAGTCAGAGTGAGCAGCGGGCTCCTGTCCCTCCCCTCAACTTATATGAGATGTCTTGTTCTCTCTTTTCGCCCCCTCAACACCAGAGTAGTCAGTTTCGGGAAGGTAAGGGGTGAAGGGATTCTAGAAGCGGAGCTGGCCTGGGACATGGACCACCCCTACTCCTACCTTCCAAGGTTCTGGAGGAGGAGAAGGAGACAAAGGGCAGACAGTGCCTTCCCTCCCTTTCCCAAGGGCCCTTCTCCACATTCAAGCTGATCATGGGATGGGAGGCAAGTTTCAGATGAGAAAGGAGATTGGCATTTTAACATGGACTGACTTCCTTTATGGAAAATGAGAAACTATTCTGTCTAAGATGTCCTTAAAAGAAAGCAGAAGGAAGGGAGCCTGAGTGGCTCAGTCAGTTGAGCATCTGACTTCGTTTCAGGTCATGATCTCGCAGTTCTTGAGTTCGAGCCCTGCATCGGCCTCTGTGCTGACAGCTGGGAGCCTGGAGCCTGCTTCAGATTCTGTGTCTCCCTCTCTCTGCCCTTACCCCAGTCATGCCCTGTCTCTCTCTCTCAAAAAATAAATAAACATTATTAAAAAAAAAAAAAAAAAAAGAAAGCAGAAGATTTGTCAGAATATGGTTGAAGGCAGTTATTGTAAAAAACAAACACCCCCCTCCAATCCCCCAAAGTATTTATTAATTGTTCCTTACTTCATGGAGAAGTGCGCACACAGTTAAAGGAAGGAGACCTCAGTAAACGGAAGGAGCTTATGCACGAGATTGCCTTACTAGTGCTGGTGATTTGGGGGAAAGGTGGAGCCTTTTGTCTTTCAGGAAGAGATTCTAGAATCTTGGATCTTTTTAAAAAATGGATTTTCTATACTGTAAATCACTGAGTTTAATGTTAATACAAGGCAAAATTTTAAGACAAATTATTCACTTCGTCACCTGGAGCACGTATAAAAAGCAAAGAAAAACACTTGCTCTTGTTCCTCGCGTACCTCATTCTTCTTGAAAAGGCTTCCGCGCTGGGCCATTGGGGCATCCTGCAGAATAATGTACCTGTGCTTCAGGGAGCTATTTCACTAAGTGTCTCACTGTCTTCCGGAACAGTTGTAGAAATGTGAGCTGGATGATGGAGCAGTTAAAAAGTTCAGTGATCTGTTGAATGACAACAGTTCTTTATTTAACGCTTGCAATATGCCAGACGCTGGGCTCGGGGCTTTGTATGCATCATCTTCAATCTTTCTCAGAGTGGTGATCCTGAAAGGTCAGCATTAGGATCTGATTCTGAGGTTTTGCAAGATGGAGACACTTGTCCGAAGTCATACGTTAGGAGGCAAAGCCAGGGTTCGATCAGGCAGATCAGAAATCCGTGTTGTTGCCGTTTAAACCCACAAACTCAGTTCATCGGTTGATTGGTTTCAACTTGGTAGAGGGTCTCCTGTGACACTTCCTAATGACTTCAGCAACCTGAAAATGGAACGGACTCCTTTGGGAGAAGATGAGCTCCCTGAGCAGAGGGCAGCGAAGCAGGCACTGGTCCACCTTAGATGTTGTGCAAAAGCTTCAGGTGGAAATAGACTAGGGCTTCTAAGACTTCCCAGGGGCGAAGGATACACAGACACATGCTCTGTAAGCATCGATCCCCAAATGCTAAACCACCACAGGTATACAATTCTTGACTTGCAAGTTCAACTTTCCCACCTCCCTGCCTTTGGCAGCCTTCCCCCTGTATTACAAAAGAAAGCCAGGCCCCTTACCCATCCCAGACCTGGGGACACAGAAACTTACAGGACACCAAACAAAGGGACAGTTCTTAAACTTGGCTTCAGGGAAGTCGTCCTTAACGATAACTGGGGCACCATCAACTTACCTTTGGTTTCCTATTTCTGCCTGTCTAACATGTATTTTGTTATGGGCAGAACATGAGCTATAAAATAGGGTGTTTTGGTTCATGTTCATATGTTCTGAATTCTGAGATATCGAGGGGGTGGTGGGAATGATGGCAACGAGGATTTAATAACCTTGCTTCTTACATCCTCAACATGCTGTTAAAGGTTTCAGCCTCTCTGAGGAGTCAGGTAAGAACAAAGCAGAGAGAGCATCAGTAAGAAATGTGAATGCCAGAAGTCTTTCTTGCTCCCCTGCCCCCCTTGCCTTAAACTGATGTAGTTCTTTCCGGTTACTCTCAATACTCTGCCTTTAGGTCCCTCTAGGTAGAAGAGAAACTGGAATAATTAATAGTTCCTTTAATAAGACTTGGTAAATCTTTTTAGTATATTTCCTGGAAATTGGGAAAGGGGCTGACTAATGACTGTGTAATAAATATTTTTGGAAAATTAGGTACTTTACGATTCTTTGCTTTCATTAAAATAAAGACTGACCTAAATTCTCAGCTGGTGGGACGTTACTAATAATTTGGTGATGAATCATCAGAATGAGACTTTTGGCAATATTCATCTACTTTTACATGAGCTACTTTGGGGGCAAACGCCTTATTCATTTTATGGCAAAGAGATGCACATACAATAGCATTTTACTTTTAATAATAAAGTTATCAAAACATTATTTGATCGACGGTATAGTACTAATAACTCAATCTAGAGTTTTCCTTCCTTGTTTCCTTTCTTCCTACCCCTTATACCTCCCTCACTCCTTTCCTTCCTTCCTTCTTTCCATTCTTTCCATACTTTAGAGCTTTATGGTCACAAGAAATAAAACAGATATGTGCACATCTGTAATGGAGAAAATTATACTAGATCAAGAAAATACTTCCAAACATAAAAATCTTACTAGGAGCAAATTCTGTGGGGAAGTGGAATGGCAATAGGAATTCAAAGAGAAAATGGAATGATGTATCATTTCCCACTAAGAGGAACTTGTTCTTGAATTTCCAACAAAGGGAATGGCTGGCATCGAGTCATTATAGTATCTTGCTTTCCCTGACGCCCTTGAATGTCACCTTAGACATCAATGATATGCCATAAAAATTGCAAAATTTGGCACTATTTAAACATAGGAAAAATTTTAGATGTCAATTTTTAAATGTGTTAGAGATAATTTTTCAAAATCATCCTACAGAGTAAGTAATCTCCAATGTGTGTGTTTTCCATGCCACCAAACAATTCTCCAGTTCTCAGGGGGCACTGCCTGGGTGTCCTACACTTTAACTCGATCCTGACGCTATCTCCCTGGAGATAGTGTCAGGTCCCACAGGCTAAGGGCTCATTCCTAAAGAGATTGTAACCCCCTGCCCCACTTCAGATGACAATCGCGGGTCCAGCTTGTCACTTGTGCTTCTGACCTAGTGGCTATTGACTGGAGGTTCCGATGACCTCCTTTTCTGGTTGCATTAATTTGCTAGAGTGGCTTGCAGCACTCAGAGAAACATTTACTTAAGTTTATCAGTTTATTATAAAGGATACAGACAAATAGCCAGATGAAAAGGTACACAAGGAGCCTGCGTACAGGAGCATTTAAACCCCTTTGGGTTTCTAGGAAGGCTTCATTACGTAGGCACGATTGATTAAATCATTGGCCATTCGTGACTGAACTCGATAGCCAGGCCCTCTCCCCTCCTTGGAAGTTTGGGGGTGGGATTGAAAGTTTCAGCTGTCTAATTACTTGGTTGGTTCTGGCAACCAGCCTACATCCTTAGGTGCTTTTTCCAGAAGTCATTTTATTAACATAAATGCAGGGGTGGTTGAAAAGGGCTTGTTATGGAAATCAAAAGACCTTTAATGCACTTATCACTTAGGGAATTTCAAGGGTTTTAGGAACTCTGCCAAATATAGGACACACGTATATCTTATAATAAGTAACAATATCACACAATCCAAAAAGCTTTAATACCACTGATCTAGATGGTCTTAAACCTAAAGCTCTTTTATTATAGAGAAATGTCTGGAATTAAATTTGGCACGAATTCAGATTACCAGCTGAAACACCGAGTGAATTACGTAAACTTGTCAAGCTTTAATCTTCCTCTGAGAAATGCGGTATTGACAGAAGCTTGCTCGTGGGGCTGGGGTAGCTGTGAGGATAAATGAGGATGATGTGTCTAAAGTACTTAGTGCAGGGGCTGGCATATCATAGGGGTGTCAGGAAGAAAAACGAATACTAATTGAAAAAGTTATTTGGGTTTGATCTGGAGGGCCTCCAAGGAACACCAAATTCCACATAGGAGAGGGCGTCTTCTGGTGTGGTGGTGGGTGGGGGCAGCACGGTGGTGGGTGTGTGTGGCTGTGACATGTGAGGCATGGCAGTTTCGATGTGCTCTTCATGACAAAGCATAGTAACCGAAGCCTGTCTTCTGCCTGCTCACCTCTCATTTTTACCTGGGCCACCGAAAGTCCTCAGCTTCTGCATTGTGGTTAGGGCTGGGGTGAAAGGGTAGAGAAGCAGAGGGATAGGGGGCATGGGAGCAGGGACAACAGATGAGGGAAGGGAGGCACCTCATTCCAGAATGTTGGGAGGTGAGGGTTTCCTTCTCCTCTCCAATCTCGCCAGATCCGGGGGAAAGAAAGAGGTGCCAGCTAACCAGAGATCCTATAACCCCTGTGTACTCCTGGAAGTCCTAGGCAGTCAGAGCATCCAGATCTATTGCTATATATTGTAATTGGACCATGAAACCACGAGCAGGTGGAATGTCTTTGGAAGGCACGGCTTGATTCCCAGATTTCCAGATTCCCAGCTGGCCCGCTACAGAGGTTCAACTAGTCCCTTCATTAACCTCACAGCTTCTTGTTCCTGTGGTTTTGTGGGGGCATTGTTTATTATATTATGGCTGAGGTTGGTGTGAAGAAATGCCAGAGTTGAAGGCAGGGCACTTGGGTTGGGGAGGAAAGGGGGCTTGTAGGGCAGAGAGGGACCTGCAGAGGTGAAATTGAGTGGTAGCTGGTGTTAATCTCTCTGCAGCAGGAAGAACTGCCTAAAGGAGGGGACAGACTGAGGGATGTTTTCAAGGACACAAGAGTTTCGAATTGTTTTTCATCTTCTGACATTAATTATGTCTTCATGACCCCCTCAAACCTCAGCTAGAATCTGAAAACACTAACTTCCTGTTAACGATGCCTTTTTGGATGGCTGACCTCAACTTGCCTGCGTGTGAAAGTCACCTGGGGAGACTGAGAGAACCCCAGACCAGCTAAATCAGATGTTCTAGAGGTGGCATTAATATTTTAAAAAATCGTTCACACGATTCAAACAACGTGCAGCCTAGATTGTTAGTGCTGTAGGAAAGTGAAAGGAGAGTGGTGTGGAGCTTGGGGCAAACCCTTCAGGCAACAGGGGAGAGGCCGGTTGCTGAGAGGCAGGTTGCTGGTGAGGGTGATCACAAGTACACCAAGCAGGCTGTGGATGTTGGGCTTTTACTCAGGACGCTTGTAAAAGAGCAACATACTTGGCTCAGCAATCGGGGTGGGTGGGACATAAAGTGTGGTCCTCAACGTCAATGTTGATTTTCAGTGCTATTTCCCTTGAGTTGGCCTAACGTTCATTTTTCTGTAGATTTGGAGTTGACTCCCTTCCGAAGACAGTGACCTGTGGCTGCTGATCAAGAGCTGTGAAACTGGCCCTCTTGCCCAGCTCCAGACATGTGGCTTGTAGACATCTTCTCCTGGGCAGAGGGAAGTCAACAGCTACCCTCTGAAGGAAACACGGCAGAAGGGTCCACTGTGTGTCACTAAGCACTCCCTGCAGAGATAGACTGTCAGAAGAAGAAAGTGGGGCCAAGTGGTAAACAGCTAACAAAGGAGTCATGCAGGATTAGTCCAAGTCTTTGTTTTTTAATGTTTATTTATTTGAGAGAGAGAGAGAGAGAGAGAGAGAGAGAAAGGGGTAGAGAGAGGGAGACACAGAATCTGAAGCAGACTACAGGCTCTCAACTGTCAGTACAGAGCCCAGCGCAGGGCTTGAACCCACAAATGGTAAGATCAAAGAACTGAGCCGAAGTCGGATGCTTAACCAACTGGGCCACCCAGATGTCCCAGGATTAGTCCAATTCTTAATAAAAGATCCCACCTACCTTGAGTTCTTGGTAATCTGGTCTAGAAGATTTGCCTCCTTTCCTGTCTCCTCCAGCCTGCTTCTTCACTTTGCTCTGTGTTCCTGTAACATTTAATGTCCAGGACATAAGCTGCGGTTCTCACTGTCAACGTTGATCTTCACTGGCACTTCCCTTGAGTTGACCTAACCTTCCTTTTCCATGAAAGCATGTATCATTTGGATACAAGAATGTGTGACTTGGTTAACTAGCCACTTCAAGTGAACATGCTTTATCTCATCATGGGACTGCAACATTAGCTTTCTGGGGCTTGGGGTTTGCCAGACCTCCAAAGAGAATGACATCTATTTTTTGGTAAATATTTTTTACTCTCCTTCTTCTGTTTCCTCTCCTCCCTCTCTCTTCTCCTTCTTGTGCTTATCTCTGTTATGAGGACAGTGCTATGTGTAGAGCACCAGTGAAAACTGTGTGCAGAAAAAAAAGGAACAATGGTGCTTTGGGGAATTTTTTCTGTACAAACGTATGCCTGGTCTTCCTGTTGTGTCACTACTGAAAGCATCTCATTCTTGCTTACCGGGCAGGTTGACCCAGGCAGATACATCGCACAAAGCATGGTGGCGTCGAGATGGGGGGCAGACAGAGTTGGTTTACATTTGGGAGGTGACACAGAAGGACTGGAAACTTATTGCTTACGAAGGGGCCAATGAGCAAACGTGTCTGGGTGTGAAGTATTAAGGGCCAAGGGAGGTCAGAAACGGGAGACGGAGAAGCGATGTCAGATGCTAGGGCCGCCAGGAGCAGGAGAACACGGACCAAGGAGAGAGTTCGGCACCAAACCTGTGAGTCCGGAGAAAACCCTGCAGTTCTCTTAGCTGAGGCCTGTTGTCCGGCAGTAGATCAGTAAGGACGGAGCCAACTTCGTTCATGGGCTGTAGGTAGCATCACTGGGGGGTTGGTGGTGAGGAAGTTATTACTATGGAGGGTGTGGCCCCCTAAGAGCCTGCCCTGATAGCCATGCAGAAGAATCTGAACCCCACTACGGGCCCAGTTTGTAAGAGTTCTGACATCCCTGCTTTCCCTGGGACATCTCTTCAAAAGCAAACTGCTCTGTGTAGTGTGGGCAAACGTTGGTCTCATCAACCCTCACTTTGCAGTGACTGTCATTGGTGTTTGAGCAAAACTTGCAAAGTCTGTCGTGGTTTCTCTTTTTTTTTTTTTAACGTTTATTTATTTTTGAGACAGAGAGAGACAGAGCATGAACGGGGGAGGGGCAGAGAGAGAGGGAGACACAGAATCGGAAGCAGGCTCCAGGCTCTGGGCCATCAGCCCAGAGCCCGACGCGGGGCTCGAACTCACGGACCGCGAGATCGTGACCTGAGCTGAAGTCGGACGCCCAACTGACTGAGCCACCCAGGCGCCCCTGTCGTGGTTTCTCTTTACACTTACATAAATATCTTTATGGTAATAAAGGTGTTTCTATATTCTTGCTATTTTATATCAGGCACTCTGAGCAATGTAATATAATTAGATCAATTATTTTGGAATTAAATAACAATACATATGCCTATCCTTTCTAAGTTGATTAAAAATTCGATCTCTAGGTGAATTTTTAGGGGAGGGAAAAAGCCCTTAGACTCTTCTATTATCACGCCTTCCCGTGGCCTGGGGTCAGTCCTAACTCTGTACTTGCATTGGAGCAGAAATCCCGTAGGTACTGCCGGCAAAGAAGTAACCTGCACCTGAGCCAGACTGGTTCATGGGCCTGTTGCATCAGACTCTGCGGCGCTTGGCTGAGCCCGGATCTATTGAATTTGAACTGGGTGGGGGGCGGGAGGAGTTGTTTGAACCTTGGAGGCCTATGTGTTTAACTAGCCCCTAGATGATTCTGGGATATGTGATCCTGTCACTCCTTCAGAACTCTTCTTGCCCCCATCAGCTTCCTCACCACCTGTGACACGGGTGACTCTCAGAATCTCTGGCTTCCACCTGCTCCCCTTTCCCAGAGTCCTGTCTTCCGTAATAATAACACCATCAACAATCCTATCGATGGCAAAGGTTACTGTATGCCTGTGACACCCCTCCTTCTCTCTCTGTCCTTTTTTTTTTTTTTTTTTTTTTTTTATTAACAGAATCTCAGGGGTTTTTTTTACAGGACAGCAATACACCCAGTCTTCTAAGCCTCTGGGTGTGGTGTGATCATGAGGCTAAGTTCTGCTCAGTGTGCTAGAATCAGAAGTGCTGTGCAGGGCTTTCGAAAGTCAAGGTAGAGGTGCAATCTTCTTAGGCCATTTCTTTTTGTTTTTTTTTTTTTTAATGTTTATTATTTTTGAGAAAGAGGGAGAGAGAGAGAGCGCAAGTGGGGCGGGGGGAGGAGCAGAGAGAGAGGGAGACGCAGAATCTGAAACAGGCTCCAGGCTCTGAGCTGTCAGCATGAACCATGCTGTCTCATGAACTGTGAGATCATGACCTGAGCCGAAGTCGGTGCCTTAACCGACTGAGCCACCCAGGCGCCCCAGGCCATTTCTGCTTCTTGCGTGTGGATGTGTTGGTTGGAGCTCCAGAACTATGTAGGCTCACACGGCAAGGAGCAGAGGGCCGTAGAACAGAAAGATAGAAGGATTGGGGTCTCTGGTGTCCCAGGAACTGTTCTTCCAGTCAGTCTTTGGACTGACCGCCTCTGGACCTACATTGCAGGAGAGAAAAAGTAAACATTTATGTATTTGAGCCATTGATAATTTTGGCTTTTTGCTTATTCACAGGTGACTCAAATTCTATAATACATAACATTTGTTGACTATATCCTATGTGTCAGGCACCATGCTAAACTGTTTAAATTTTTTTTTTTTTATTTTTTATTTTTTATTTTGGGACAGAGAGAGACAGAGCATGAACGGGGGAAGGGCAGAGAGAGAGGGAGACACAGAATCGGAAACAGGCTCCGGGCTCCGAGCCATCAGCCCAGAGCCCGACGCAGGGCTCGAACTCACGGACCGCGAGATCGTGACCTGGCTGAAGTCGGACGCTTAACCGACTGCGCCACCCAGGCGCCCCTAAATTTTTTTTTTTTAACGTTTATTTACTTTTTTTTTTTGAGACAGAGAGAGACAGAGGATGAACGGGGGAGGGTCAGAGAGAGAGAGGGAGACACAGAATCTGAAACAGGCTCCCGGCTCTGAGCTGTCAGCAGAGCCCGACGCGGGGCTCGAACTCACGAGCCGTGAGATCATGACCTGAGCCGAAGTCGGACACTTAACTGACTGAGCCACCCAGGCGCCCCTAAACTGTTTATATGCACTCTCTTTGTTTTTTTAAATAATGTCCTGGCCTCAGAGGCTTTTATTATTATTTTTTGAGAGTGAGCAGGGCAAGGGCAGAGAAAGAGGGAGAGAGAGAATCCCTAGCAGGGCTCGATCTCACAAACTGCGAGATTATGACCTGAGCCGAAACCAAGAGTCCGATGCTTAACCAACTGAGCTGCCCAGGTGCCTCTGTTTATGTGTATTTTCTAATTTAATCCTCATAAAAGTCATTTGAGAGATTCGACTATTACCCCCTTTTGCAGTTTTAAATTAGGCATAGTTGAGTAACTTGTTTAATATCACTCAGCGGGTATGTTCTGGGGGCGGCATTTGATCTGAGGTAGGCAGAATTCAGGAACCAGACCCTCATTTCTGTATATTGAGGACATCCCTCTCATGCAGTTCCCTTGACATCAAGAGCTGAGATTTATGTTCCTCTGGGATGAACCACAACTCTGTTCTCTATTTCTCTGTTATTACTGATGGGGCACAGACTTTTCTAGTCTACTTTCCTCATCCTTCTTCCTCAGAGGAGGGAGGTGGGGGAGAGAAGCCCTAAGCATCGCTTGTTTTTAAATGTGAAGGACTTTTTAAATTTGAAGGACCAGGGTAAAAAAAAAAAATCAGGTGACTGACATACAGTTCACAGTTTTTTATTTTTCACACTAAGGTCATCAGTAAAAATAAACTATCACCTTCCCTGAACAACATTTGATGAAAACGACTTTTCATGTGAAAGATAGGAAAAAATGATATACCCACAAAATAAAGGGCAGTCCTTTAAGCCAAATAGATTTAATCATAAACTTAGTATTTGAAAAGTGCAATGCAAAAAATAAAAGAAAGAAAGAGAAAGAGAGAGAGAGAGAGAGAGAGAAAAGTACAATGCATTTCCCCCCCTTTCGCTCATGTTGTTCAAGGACTGGCGAAATGTCATCAGGATTTGAGAAACCTTATTTAAGATCTTAAAGGGGCACCTGGGTGGCTCAGTCAGTTAAGCGTCCCACTTCAGCTCAGGTCATGATCTCGCGGTCTGTGAGTTCGAGCCCCGCGTCAGGCTCTGTGCTGACAGCTCAGAGCCTGGAGCCTGCTTCTGATTCTGTGTCTCCCTTTCTCTGACCCTCCCCCATTCATGCTCTGTCTCTCTCTGTCTCAAAGGTAAATAAACGTTAAAAAAAGATCTTAAAGAAGAGGCAGATAGTGGAAAAGCTGCCTCAGAGGCAAATCTGGCCAAAGAGTGATGAACAGGTATGGCAAGATGGCTGCTAGCTACCGATATCCATTCTCCCTTTCTTCCTTGGTAATACAACCCCAGTTTTTTTTTTGGGGCAATATTGTGCTCACCTAAAAGAATATATATAGGTCCTCGCAGGCAAGGTTGGCCATGTGACAACATTTTGGCCCATGAGATACAAGCAAAATGTTGGGTGACATTTTCAGGACAGAGCACTGGGGCTCAGCTGCAAAGGGGGACCTCTTATCTTCCTGCACTTTCTCCTCCTGCTGATCTAGTAGGAGGACATGTTGGCTATTAACTATCCCATCTCTCCTAGACTGAGGATGCCAATGCAGAAAGATGGTGGTCTGGGTCCCGGATGAGCGCTTGGAACTCCGAAAGGCCCGCTTTTGGACTTGTTTTACATGAGAGGGAATTTCATCTTTCCTGAGATACAGTTTTGTTTTTGTTTTCTGTTGTATGCATCTACTCCTGATATGAAGAGGTAAATCCAAATCCATTTTAGACAAAGAGCATCATAATTGTGTTAAGCAAAATTTCAAGGAATCATCTGACTTATTTACCAGGAAGAAAATCAGAGCCAGGGCCACAAAGTGAGTAGCCCAAAGTCATATCACTTGATATTCATTCTACAAATGTATATGGAGCATGTCCTGTGTGTGAGGCTCTTTGCCAGGAGCTGGGGGCGCAAAAATGACGCAGGGCATGATTCTGGCATGAGTCACAAAATGGAATTAGAAGGGCTCACTGCCTTTCTCGCTGTACTGTACAGCCAGCATAGTCTATGGGGTCGGCTTTGTGGTAGGTGCTATCCAGAGACTCCAAATCAGGGGCTGAGACTGGCGCTGGGGAAAGAAGTGCCTGGAACAAAGAAGAGGGTGTGACAAGTTGCTGATCACCTCGGGCTGTCTTGTAACCTGGAGAAAAGCAAAGGTAGCAATAGAAGAAATGATCAGATTTACTTTTGTTGTATTGAAGGCTTAAGAGAATGCACATAGAAAACCACACACACTTATATTTTCTCTTTTTGTAACCTGCACACATGTATGTAAACACATATTCAACCATACACACACACACACACACACACACGCAGGAAACCTTTTCAAAATTGCATTTCTTTTGCTCCTTTAAAAACATCTTGCATGTTTGGGTGCGTGTTTATGTGATTTATGTGGAATGGGGGTGAGGTAAGGTGGGAGCAATAAAACAATACAGTCTCTGGGGGCCCCTGGGGAGAATCTCTGAATTCCCTGGGATAGGAAGTTCCCTAAGAAAGCAGGAGCCACTTAAATTCCCACCAAACAACAAAGCATGCGTAGCCGAGATAAAAGGACAGTGGGGGTGGAGAGGAAAAAAAAAACAAAACACCTCACCCTGGTTTAGGGAAGCAGGTGCACCCAATACAAACAATATCATTTCTTCTATTATTTGTAGGGTTTAGGAACAAAACAAAACAAAACAATACTGCACCCCTCCCCTCTGCGGTCAGGGGAGGGGGCTGCAAGGATGCTCAGTGCAACGAGATAAAAAAGATTGTTTCTCAGCATACATAACAGCAGAGAAACGAAATTTAAAGCTAAGAATCAAAAAGAAAATTTCCAGACTACTAGACAATTAGGAATTTGGACCAAACCAAGTTAAAATGACACAAAAATGTTACTTGTGGGTGTGTTTGTGATCAGCCTCCATACGGCTGGCAGAATGAATGATGGGGGGGCACCCCACCCCCAACTGCTCACAAGGCTATCTCCAGCTTTAAAACAATCAACTGAGGGACTGAGTGTTTGTGTTTGCGTTTACTCAGGGATGGGGGGTGGGAGGGGGCGGCGGCAGCAGCAAGGACAAAGAGCTAAGTGGGAGGTGGGTGCATGGCAGGACCTCAGGGCTCTGCACTGCTCGGGCCCCTTCTGAAGCCGGGGAGGGCCATGTGTCTACCTGGTCAAGTATGTTTGTAAAGCTTGTAAAAAGAGAGTATTATTATTTAAAATGTTGTTTATTTATTTTGAGAGACAGAGTGAGAGCACAAGCAGGATAGGGGCAGAGAGAGAGAGGGAGAGAGAAAATCCCAAGCAGGCTCCAAGCTTTAGTGTGGAGGCTGACGTGGGGCTTGGTCTCATGACCAGGAGATCATGACCTGAGCCGAAATCAAGAGTAGATTGCTTAACTGACTGAACCACTCAGGCACCCCAAGAAATTATTTTCTTATGCTTAAAGTAGCCTCCAAAATTATATAAGCTTCAGGCCCTATACATTCTGGTTGTACTAAGTGGGCTTCATTAAGGTTTCTACTAAAAGTCCTTTCTTGCTGAATGATAAATCCCTTCGGCTCTCAGGATGCAAGGGTGACAATGACATATGTACAGTGTGTAGCCGAGGCTGCAAGTCCAATGTGACAAAGCTGCCCTGGGGCAAAAAGTATTATTTGGGGAGTGAGAAGATTGAAAAGCTGTAACCTGTGGGACCTTGATGAGTTGAGGTCAGCGGTCCCCTTGCATAAGACTAGTAATGTGGACAAATGGCATCTTCCACTTGCTAAAACCTTCTGCAGCCTCTGCAGGGATCTGGGCTTGCACGTTGGTATTTTCTCATGTAGTATTTCACGATATTTTGGCCAAATAATTCCAAACTTGAAGAACTGCTCTTCATTTTGAACTCAGGGTCGGGTCCGGGTGATAGGCCTCAGCCAGGGTCCCCAGGCTGGCTCTGCCTAAGGATGCAGTCCAGTCGGGGGTCTAGGGGAGAGAAGATGATTTATAGGAGGGACTCAGGTGACTTCCCAGCAGAACTCAGGGGAAGAGGAAACAATAAGACAAGGACAACAGCCTTAGAAGACAATGGTTGTTTTGAACACAACGTGGCATCTGCCATCTAGATTTTCTTCCAGCTCCATCCCCAAGGGTCCGTGTCGGGTCTGCAATAAAGAGGGTCCAGAATATTAAGAAGGCATTTCACTGAAATTATCATATAGCACTGAGAACTCCAGTTCAACTACAGCCCGGCATGATTTGGGATGAAGAATGTTTTCTCTACAGGTCACCGTCAAAGCCCGATGGAACAGTCCCTGCTCCTGCAAAGGGAGTCTTCTGAGTGCAAAGCATCTGGAAGGGATGCAGGGAAGACACGATGCTCCTGTGGTCTTGGCAGTGTTGTGGTGACAGGGACAACTTTGGTAGCAGCTGTTAAGTAGGAGAGAACAATATCACCTTGAGGCCAAAAGAACATGTGAGCCTTCTTTGGGCCACTAAAACAAACCAGCCAGGGGGGACCGGGGTTGAGAGGGGCCACCATAATCAGCACAAAACAATAGTTTAATAATACATAATCAAATTTATAATAATGTAATAGTTTATAATAGCATATGATTATGATGGGCCGGGCATCTGGTTTGGCTCTCTACACCCTTATTTCCTTTAATGTTCACAGCACAATAAAGTAGGTTCCATGATTATAGTTGCTCTACAGATGAGGAAACTGAGTTTCCAGAGAAAGTAACTTGCCCAGGGCTAGCACACAGCGAGTAAGTATTGCGAGTACAGCGAGTAATATTCTATCTGAATTTCGAGCCCCGCTTCTTAGCTTTTACGTACATGGTAGTGGGAGTAAATGAAGCCAAAGAAGTAATGTTTTTATGCTCTTATTGTAAGTCTATTTTAACCACCGGATTGCTGGTGTAACCTGGAAAACATAATATGCCTGGAAAAATGAATCAGATTATACATTCATTCTTCATTTATTCATTCAAAAACATTTCTTGAATGCCCAGAATTGAAGTCGGGGCCATGCTGACTGGTGTCCTACTTTATGACATTCTCGTGTTAACATTCTAAAAAGTCTGTGTGATGATAGGCTCTTAAATGTTTCCTATTACTATTTTGCTGCATTCCCCACCCCCTTCTGGGCAGTTGTATTTCTCATCACCATAGCTTTTATCTAATTCAAGCTCAAGTAAGAACCACCTTCTTCATAAGGTATGTTTATGCAGTTGGACAAAAGGCTGACCTTAGTCTATTTCTAGAAAGTCAGGCCAGATTGTGAAGGTTGAATTGTGTCTCTCTGACTGAAGGGAGGAAATTGGAAAAATGTTCTTCCAAAACGTGCTTACTGATTTACTGCCCTTGCATGTACAAGAGTCAAGGTTTATTGTCTGCTGAGAGAAACTGACCGTATATAACTAAAGGCATTGGCCTCTACAGGTAACTTAAACTGATTGATATATCTGCTATGTCCCTAGCAAAGAAAAAGATATTCAATTTCATGAAGGTTGAGGATCCTTTTCAAGACACCATATCGGGTGAGAAGACAGAATCCATTGAACATATAATGCTTGAACCAGAATTTCTACAATTCAAAACTCAATGGCTGGTAAAGATTTGCCTGCTGAGTGAGAACATAGTTTGGCATTTCAGTTTTCCTATTGTTTATAACTTGTTTCATGGAATTGTTTGACTTTGGAAAGGTACACGTTGTGATTCTGACTATATATAAAACTAGCTGGGGGAGGGGGATGCAGGAATCATAAGTTGTGAGGGAACCTATTTTGTTCTGGATAAAAATAGTTTCAGTCACTCTATTGCCTTGCAAGGAAAACATCAATTAGATCGAACAATGTTCCCTGCAGAATGTAGATGCCGCGTTGTCTCTGGACACCTCCTTTGAATCTGGTTTGGACTACGTCGTGTCTTCTGTTAGGAGGAAATTATCAACAACAAGAGGAAATCCTGTACTAGTATTGAATAGTCCTTATTTTAAAGGTACTTCCCTTCTTGTGGGAATTGTATGTAATCAGAACAACACTATAAAATGTCTGAATTATTTTACAAGGTTTGACTTTCAACCCCCCCTTTTTTTTTTTTAAAAGATTGACTTATTGTGCTCAAGATACAGTCAATTGTTGCACTAGAGTGCATTCTTCTTGAGCTGCATGAACCTCATGAAGGTGGGGTGGAGGTTAAAACATCGGGCGCAGGAAGCAGGAGGTCCTTAGAGACACCCGAGTATTCTAGAGCACACAATGACTAATAAATGCTAAAATTACTCGGGAAAGAACCCTTGAGTCAAAAACATTTGCCCCTTTCTGAGAAGAGCTGGCCTGTCTTCAAGCTGGAGGGAACTGGGTAAGCTTGCCTGTGATTCTCCACCAGTTCTTTTAGCTCAGCCAAATGATGGGAGGGAAGGGAAGCCGGGGTCCTGAAGACCTGGAGTGGAAAAAAAAATGTCAAACTTACTTTTCCGCCTTTGAAAGTCACTGATTATTATTGCCTGTGGGTAGGGAGCTGCTCAGAAGCAGAAGGAGTCCAAGAGAATAGCCTTTACCTCAAAATCTCGTGTTCCCTCTGGTTCATGAAACCGATTAAGCAGTATGTGATAGGTGCATGATGCAATGTTCTAGGTGCTGACCGCTATCACAGTGCTTCTCAGCCTTTCCTGCTGAATCACTCGCAGCAAGGGGAGGATGAATTGGTATTCCTGGAGGCCCTGGAGGGTTAGCTCAAAGCACCAGGTGCAAGCACAAACATTTACTGAATTTTGCATGTTGTCTTAAACATTCATCATAAGACCCTTGTATTCTGCTCCATTTATAGATCAATGTTGGTTTCAATACAAATTTAATAGAACTCTCTGTGATGATGGAAATATTCTGTATTTGCACGGTCTGATGCCATAGCCACTAGCCACATGTGGCTATTGAGCACTTGAAATGTGGCTAGAGTGACCGAGGAACTGAATTTTAAAAAATGTTTATTTATTTTGAGAGACACAGAGAGAGAGAGAGAGAGAGAGAGGAAGAGAGAGAGGGAGAAGGACAATCCGAAGCAGGACCCGTGCTGTCAGCACAAAGTCCGAGGCAGGGCTTGATCCCGTGAACCAAGAGATCACGACCTGAGCTGAAATCAAAAGTCCGTTGCTTGACCTACTGAGCAACTGAGCACCCAGGTGCCCCCTGAATTTTTACTTATATCTAATTTAAACTAATTTGAATAGCCACACATGGCTAGTGGCTGCCATATTGGACAGTGCGGCTGTAGACAGAAACAGTGCATTTAGCTACTGGCTGCATGGATTTCCTGGTACTAGAGTGTTATTTCTGAGAACAAGTACTCCCCTAATTCCTCAATTTGGGTTGTTCATGAATAAATCCAGAAGGCCCTAATGCATCTGCGATGCTGGCTATCCTGCCATTCTCTCTGTGGCTCTTGACTCTCAGGGGAGGGAAACACTACCACCATCAGGCACTACTCACCTACGGTGAAACCTGCGGCTTCTCTGCCTCTTGGTCAGCACAACACTTCACGAGCCGCCCGGTCCCAGGCAGCAAGCCTGTGATTTTCAGGAAACCTGAAGAAGCTCCTCAGGGCAGCATGGGTGATCCCTGCTTGGGCTGCTGCCCCAAACCTGAAGGCTTTGCAGCCTTGTTTTCCATTTCTCAGCGTGGGGGCACATTGTGTTTCTACCAGGGAACCCTGAGAAGAATAGTTCCCTGCCATTGTCCTCTGCAGAGAGCATCCTGCAGTTCCCACAGCGGGACCCGCTCCAAGCCCAGCGCCTGCCAAAATCCTTCTGGCTTCTAACCTCTTTTTAGCAGTTGTGTTGAAGTTTCCCTTCATATCCCTTTGCTAATGGAACCTGACAGTCCCAACATCACATTATCTTTACACAGGACCTTCCCAGGTTCTCTTGAGCCACCTGCAGGATTTCTTTCTCTTTTTACCAGTTCTGTAAATTCTTTATAACTCCCAGCCCCCACATCATAAGGGTAAGCTTAGTGTGAAGAGCCCAGAGGTATTTCATGCTCTCCACTTTCTTTTTTAATTAAAAAAATTTTTTTTAAATATAAATTTTTTATATTTTTTATATTTTAAAAATATAAATTTTTTAATTTATAAATGTTTATTTACTTTTAAGAGGGAGAGACAGAGCACAAGCAGGGAAGGGACAGAGAGAGGGAGACACAGGATCTGAAGCAGGCTCCAGGCTCTGAGCTGTCAGCACAGAGCCTGACGGGGGCTAGAACTCACAGACCCAGAGATCATGACGTGAGCCGAAGTCAGACGCTTAACCCACTGAGCCACCCAGGCATTCCTCGTGCTCTCCACTTTCTGAACAATTTTCAGTGAATATATAGTGTACTCCAATTTCTTCCCAAGTCTCGGGAATAGGGTATTCCGGTTAACAATTTTAGCTTACTGAGAGTAACTACACCTGTCAAATGTGGGTTAACTAATTTTCAGAAAATTCAGCACAATGAAATAGTGTTAACAGTGAAGCTATTCTAAATGTAGTGCAATCTTTCTTTGGTGACTTAGATGGTACATCAGCATCTTGGCGATGCCTTAAAGTCACCATTATGAACAGTAATCACCCTTTGTACAGCACGGAATAATTATGTTTATCTTAGTTTTCTAGTAGATTGGATTCAAGATAAACAGACCTTTGCTGCAAATAAAACAGTTTCTAATTTTATTTCTAATAATGATCACATTTTATTTTTTTGGACTCCATGTGAGTTAAATTTATTATGTTACATGATCACGTAATGTTATCCATATGGAATATTTAAAATTTAGTTATATATTCCATACATTCTAAAAACCTGAAAACATTCCATTTATTTATTTATTTATTTATTTATTATTTAGAGTGCTAGTGGGGGAGGGGCAGAAGGAGAGGGAGAGAGAATTTTTTTCTTTAAGCTTATTTATTTATCTTGAGAGAAAGACAGAGAAGGAGGAAGGGGGGGCAGAGAGAGGGAGAGACAGAGAATCCCAAGCTGGCTCTGCACTGTCAGTGGGGAGCCAATGTGGGACTTGAACTCACCCACAAACTCCGAGATCATGACCTGAACCGAAGTCGGACACTTAACCGACTGAGTCACCCAGGCGCCCCAGAAAATATTCCTTTTAAATACAGGTGTGTTTGGGGCGCCTGGGTGGCTCAGTCGGCTAAGTGTCCGACTTCGGCTCAGGTCATGATCTCACGGTTTGTGGCTTTGAGCCCCGTGTCGAGCTCTGTGTTGAACGCTTGCTCAGAGCCTGGAGCCTGCCTCGGATTCTGTGTCTCCTTCTCTCTCGGCGCCTCCCAGTGCTCACACTCTCACTCTGTCTCTCAAAAATAAATAAATGTAATAAAAAAATTTAAATAAAGGTGTGTTTGAGGCAACAGGTGTAATCCAGAAAGTTGAATATAAACCAGGCTTTTAAAGAATGACTTGTATAAGAAAATTCATTTGTATAAATATGAATGCATTCCTCATAATAAACATGGAAAGCACACACCTGAAAAAATCTATAACCTCATCACAATAAATGTGTGATTTTTCTCTTAGTCATTTTTCTATGCATGTATATGTAAAGAGGTTTTTTTTTATATTTACAAGACAGAATTCTATGAAATATGCTTTTACATCATGCTTTGCTATTTAAGATTTTGCTATGTCATTGAAGTCATGGAAAACAATTTTAAATTGAAACAGCATGATTTATGTAACTAGTTCCCTTCTTTGACATATAGTTATTTCCATTTTCTCATTATAATGTATAATGATACTGTGAACATCCTGCTCGCAAATTTTTTAACCAATCTTATTTTCTCAGCATGTATCCTGGAGATATCATTTGCAAAGAATGGGAAACATTTTCAAAGCCCTTGACTTGTGTTGCACCGTTGCTTTCTAGAAAGATTGTACCAGTTCACTTCCCTCAACAGCACGCGACGGTATCTCCTAGCGCCCCCTGCAGGCCTGTGCTTGAGGAGGCAGTGTAGCTGGTGGTGGGAGCTGAGCTGTGGAACCTGAGGGCGTCTCTTCAACACTAGCTGTGGGGCTTGAAATAAGTTATTTAATTTTGCTGAACCTCGGTTTCTCAAATGTAAGTGGGATGGCATGAGGACAAGTTGAGTTGGTAATAAATCATTTAGCATATTATTCAGTACATAGTAAGCACTTAATAAATGTTGGCTATCCAGATAGTCGGTAGTTAAAAGGTCTATCTCACTGTTGTAATGGGCAATATGACATCTCATGTCATTTTATTTTGTATTTTAAAAATTAGAATTATTAATGATATTTTTATTTATTTTTTATTACATTTTTTTTTATTATCACAAAAGCAGTCCTAGAAAAATGAGAAAATACAAATCAGCACAAGAGGGGAAAAATATTCATAATCTCAACAATTTCAATTTCTTTAAAAAATTTTTTACTGTTTATTTTTGAGAGAGGGAGATAGAGAGAGAGAGAGAGAGAGAGAGAGCTCGAACAGGGGAGGGGCAGAGAGAAAGGGAGACACAGAATTCGAAAGAGGCTCCAGGCTCTGAGCTGTCAGCACAGAGCCCAACGCAGGGCTTGAACTCATGAAGTGTGAGATTATGGCCTGAGCTAGTTGGAGGCCCAACTGACAGCCACCCAGGCACCCCAACAATTTCATATTTTTCATGTCTTTGTCTTTGCAATTTTTCAAGAAGGGAGTGTTATTTTATTGACAGCTTTCTTAATTTATTCCCTGGTTGCTGTACCTTTTTATATTGTTACTTTTGTTCTATTTTCTCATAATTTTCATTTATGACCATGTTTTAGAGGGTGAGAGGGTTAAAAAAATCTTCCCACCTTCTTCCAGGTGGGCAGGTTTACTGTTTCAAGTGGCCCTGCATTTGTGTGCCAGGATTCATGTGTCTGCCTCCAGTCTTACTACTGGTCCTGATGTAGAGAAAATTCCTCCCTATTCTGGCAATCACTTCAATGTGCCCCAGTTTTCACTGTGTTATGCTTTCTTTTCCTCCTAATTCCTAACGGCTTCCCATCCCCGCCTCCCATGACTCACCTCCCACTGCTTCACTGGGGAGTCGAGAGAGGCTGTCTCTGTTAGTGCGTGGGGGCCTGTGCGGGCCTGGAGAGGACACGTCCCAGCTAAGCGGCACCCTCTCCTCAGCTCTAGCTTGTGGTTGCTGTGTGGGAAATCAAATTTTATAAGAGGCTGGAAATCTAGATTTGTGTGTGAAATTTCATGATTTTAAAATGTTGACTTAAATATATTTAAACATATGATCGGTGATGGCCAAATAAGACAGATCGGTGGGCCACATTTGGCCCACAGGCCATGGTTGGTTACCGCTAGATGAGTCTGGGAGGCCACAGTGCTCCAGGCGGGGAGTAAAGAGGGTCTGAGTCTGCACCCTACATCCTGGTGAGGAGAGCTGTGCTGTCTGTAAGGAACCTCCTTCTTGTTCTCAGCATAGGAGAAAAGCTGGAGGAAAATTGTATTGGATCCTTGCGAGATGAGATTTTCCTGATATCTTTACACAGTTGAGAAAATATTTTTCTCTTGTCAGCTGTCATACTTCCCCAACTCTACACAGACTGAACCGGCAGACTGGATGATGGGTGAAGACAGAGCTGGGACTTTGCCCATCTTCATTTGCTGCCATGTTTTGAAGCACTGGTGAATGGGAGCCTGTATCATGATGGTGCCCATGGGATTTTTAATTTATAGAAGTGACTGAGTGACAGCACAGACAGACGAATGCCATTGAAAGAAGATTTTTGTTTTAAATATAATTTATTGTCAAATTGGCTAACAGTGTGCTTTTGGTTTTGGGGGTAGATTCTCGTAGTGAAAGAAGATTTTTATTACCTTATTTCCTAAGAGGAGGAGGCCTGCCACGCTTTGCATGGCCACGTGGGGATTCACCAGTGTTGGTGCGTATGAAAGGTGTGTTCCTATTATCTTAGGAATTGACCAACCCAGGGAGGGGCAGTCTCTCCCTGGCTAATTAGGCCCCCGAAAATGTCAAGGCATCATAAGACATAGAAAATAAACAATAAGATTAATATAGAGTTCCATCAGTTCTAGAAGAAGCCTGGATTGACCAAAAGAAGGTTAATTGCTAAGAGGCCCAAGTGTATTGTGTATCTTGGAGGTCTTACTTCATTTAGGTTTGATCATGAGAATAGATCAGTTCTTGTGCAATTTGGAGTCAGCCTCATTTCCTGGTTCTCACACACCAGCCTGACATTGTTGTGTTTGGATTCACAACACGGCCAGGGGATGTTTACATCCCCACCCAGACAGCTGTGCTCATTGAAAGAGAAGGAATGATGATGGTGTTTATTTCTAGAACAGCAAAACACTGAAACCCCTGGTCTCTAAAAATAGGTCACAATTTTACTTAGAGGTGAACTGGAACTGTTTACCCAAACTCAGCACTGTCTGACAATGGTTTTCCAAAGTCCGTGTTAGTTGAAAAATGGTCTTAGATTATTGTTAAAGTTTCAAAAATGGCAGGTATTGGAAATTCTGCAGAATTTTCTTTTCTAATCAGAAAATGTGGAGGGACAGCTGGGTGGCTCGGTCGGTTAGGCGACTGACTTTGGCTCAGGTCATGATCTCACGGATTGTGGGTTTGAGCCCCGTGTCGGGCTCTGTGCGGACAGCTCAGAGCCTGGATCCTGCTTTGGAGTCTGTGTCTCCCTCTCTCTGACCCTCCCCGGCTCCCTCTCTGTCAAAAATAAATAAACATTAAAAAAATGAAAAAAAAGAAAATGTGGAATCATGGTTACAGAGTAGTTTCATGTAGTCACTCTAAATTAGCCAAGTCTGGGGAATCATGGATATAGCTGGTCCTGTTCTCATAATCAGAATTGCTTCATAATAGCTGGACTCTAACCCTGAAATGTTTTCAATGTCACTTTAATCCTAACCATATTGGCTGATTTAGGAATAAGCTAAAGGGTACAGGGAAGTGTACTTGACCAGTAAGAGGCCATTTCTGATGGTCCTAGGCAATCGAGATACCCCTTTTCAGGGTTGATTTTTAAAATATTGCAGTTTTCACCCTGCAACTCTCAGGGTAAAACACAGTTCTGTGGACAAGCTGAGGTCTCAGGGAAAAGGCTCAGGTTGGGGGTTCTTTGTGTAACAGCAGCATCTTTTCACGGGTTAACACTTCCTAGACCCAGCTTCAACCTTCCCACCCCCTACAGCTGTATTTCTCACATCTCATATATTGCTCTCATTATTTTAACAGCGTATATTGGAAACACAGTAAGAGAAAATTTTGATAGGTCTCAGGAAATTAAGTTTATTAGACAGGAGCAACCTCTCATTAAAATACCAAAAGTCATGAAAAAAATTAAAAACAAACTTTTAAAGAGCCTCAAATATGTTTTCCAATGTTTTCATTCTTTGGCCTGCAGAAACAGTGCTGTAAAGAGGTTCAGATTTCCATTATTCACATGCAAATGGAATCCTAGAATACTGCCTGAATTTAAATTAATTCTTGGCTTCCTTGCTGATTCAGGTTATCTAGGTGGCACAGACTGCTGGTTGCCTACTCAGGATCTATTCTCTCCTTCTTCCTGAGTGACAGATTTTTCACTGAGCACATTGCTGCTTAGCATAAGCCACATTTCCAGTTCCCCTTGTGGCGTGGAATGGCCAATTAGTTCCAAGTAGAATTTGTTGAGAGCGTCTTCTAGAAAGTGCCCCTGATGACCAGGACAGATGGAGGCAGGGCATTTTTTTCTTGCCCATCCTTACTTCCTCACATGCCTGCCTGGATCATGGACTGGATGGCTAGAGCTTTGGGAATATATTTGGTTTTGAAGTGACCTTACAGATGGAGGGTCCTGTGTTAGGAATGGTGGAGCAGGGAGATAGGAGTGTGGGTCCTTGATGGTTCTGTGGTTCCACTAACACCACTGTAGACTGCTTCTTCCTGGACTTTCTTCCTGTAAAGGAATAATAAGCTTTTATCTGGTTTAAGCCACGAGTCCTATTTGATTTACTGTGTTAATTAGTGCTGGCCCTGTTCGTATGACTGAGGATTGAATATATTCGAGAATTTCACTTATCTAATGTGTAATTAATGCTTGTTGAAAGCAAATGCTTCCTGGACTAAATGTGATGTTTATATAAAAGAATTTTAAAAACCCAGGTGCCAAAGAGAGAACTTGACTTTTAAAAGCTTCTGCTAAGAAATCATATTCTCTAATTTCCCTAGCTAGCAGGAAAACTGTACACACGCACATGCACACACACACACACACACACACACACACACTGACAGACACACACACAGAGACTTGTTGACTTTCAGCACAGCAGACCTGTGTTTGAATTCAGGGCTATGCCTCTGATCAGCTATTTGGTATCAGCTGCATGACTTTGGGCAACTTTCTGACCTTGTGAATAGCCTCTTTGTTCTTCACCTACAAATTGGGGAAGAGTAGGTACCTCACATATGTTGGACAGTCAAGTGAGATCATATGTGTACAGCAGAAGCCAGTAAAATACAGTGGGCTGAGTTGACATAATAGAGCATGGGAGAAAAATTTAGAGAGTTGAAGGGAGGGACAAAGTTCCCCAAATAGACTCAATCGCCCTTTTCATCAGACTTCTGCATCAATATTTTAGTTGTTCTCTCAATTCTCGTCCCTTGCTCTGGGGACTCAGCCTTTGCACCGTTACCTGGTCGGTCTTCTGAGGCCTGTTTCTGCTTTATGAACCTGTAGCAGCCTGGCATCTGGGACACTGTGAGATCTGGTCAGTCCTTTGGTCTCCAGGATCATATCTAGCCCTTCAGAACCTAAGCTTCCTGTTTTAAGTGTCCCACCTTCTTCCTAGTTCACAGACATTTCCATCCCTATCGGGATACCTTGGGCCAATCCTCTGTCCTTGTAAACCTACAAAGCCAACTGAAGCCCAGCGTCAGCTGCTGTCATTTCCCTGCCCACGAACTATGAAATGTAGTTGGTTGTTTGTTGCCTTATATTATTCTCTGAAGTGTGAAAGTTCCCCTGGCTTCCTCCCTGCATCCCCCCTGCCCCCACCTCTCCGGCCCCAAAGCTGGTTTTATTTGCACTTGTCTCTGTTAGGAACATATTAGTTGCGTGTTTGATCCAGAAACAATTATGGCGGGCTGTTCACAGCCCAGGAGAGGCCAGCAGACTACCTCTCCAGCTGCTCACAGAGAGGCGTTGCCTATAGGGATTTCCCTTCAATCCTTCAATCTTCAGGGCAAAAGAGCCTAATTTTATTCATTTTCTCACTCAGTTAATGTTGACTGCGTTTACCATAGGCACTAAATTCTTCAGTAGACCCAGTCTCTCAAAGGCAGACTTACAGTAACCAAATTATTTGTAAATTAAGTAAACAAGTCAATTGAAATTAAGAAGCAGAATCACTGAAGGATCTAGAGTGGAGTTCTTGACCCTCAGCGGCACGGTCTCCCATCTCCCACCGTGGGCCTACGGGAGGGTCTTGATTATCAGCAGAGGTTGCTTGGTGAGTTAAAGAAACAGCGTGTTTCATGCCTTGGGCTCCAGTCAGCCTGATGCACCTGTCTTCCCATGGAGCTCTGCATGCCGCTGGATCACATAAGCCAGTGCTGAGTACAGGCCATCCTCTCCCTTGTCAGGCACGGCCACGGTCCTGTGGCCGGTTAACCAGCCCTGCTGCTTCTCTACCCAGCACTGCAAATGATTGGCATATTCGGGGAGGTGTTCTGACTCATTAAAGTACTTGGCCTATTTTTCTGGGTACTGGGTTTATATTTTCTCTCTCGAAGTCTCTCTGACATCTTTGTTTTAAAGTTTCTTCGGTGTGCATCTAAATACGGACAACAGCATTCTCTGAGTGCTGCCGCGTCCTGTCTTGCTACAGGCAGCATGGAGTGTTTCCCCAGATTGAAGACTGGATCCAAGAAGGGCGGCCTTCAGAAGATTTACACCTTGAAGACAGTTCTGTTTCACCCGAAAATGAAAAAAACAGTGGCTGTGTCTTCGGATATTAGTGAATTCTAAACGATTTTACTTGAAAAATGGGGCTAAGCTACTATTACCAGTGCTCACTCGCTGGCTGTCCTATCCTTACTGGGGTTCTCCTCTTTATGTTCTGGGCCACATGTGCAGGAACGTGGGTTCAAGATACAAGAGTCCCGGGGACCACGTCTTGGATTATGATAGGCGTACACAGCTCTCAAAGGAAAACCTCCCAGACTCATCTGGAGCATCTGTGCTTTAGTGGCTGCCACGGAAGCGCTTTAGCAGTTTCTCTAAAGGAAGGGTGATTTGTGGATTTGCGTCTCGACCCGAGGCTGTGACGCCACCGCCAACGTATCACGTAATGCCTTTGGCTGGGGATCACGGCAGCCTCTGTGACCGAGGTGGCGCGCTGTCCTCTTGCTGTGGTTTCAAACAGGACGTGACCTCCGGTAATTTAGCAGCTGTTTCTATTTCTCCTTCCTTGAGACGGCTCATCCTGCCTCTAGCCGGTTGCCTGGGAGGAAAGAGAGAGGAAGGAAAACACAGAAAGATGGAAGGAAGTTCCTTCCCCACACTGAGTGGCCCGTCTTCTTCCTCGGAACACTCCAGGATTCGAGGATTCGGGGATTCGTTTCGGTGTGACCTGCCCGTCGCCACCCCCACCCCCGTGCGTTTCCCCCGCCTCCGCCCCCTCCAGCTTCATCACAGCTGGCCACACAGACCTCCCAGCTGCAACTCTAGCCCGCCCCGCCTCCTTCCCAGAACTGTCTGGGCTATAGGCAGGAAACGATTAAGCAGCCCCCAGTGCTCACGGCCCACACTGTCAGGGGACACGTCCAGACACCGTCCCCACACTGCTCACCGAGGATGCACGTCCCTCTGCCGACTGCTGAAGTGCCTCATGGCTTGGGGACTGCGGCAAGCCCTTCCTGTCTCCCTCCCTGCCGTCTGCTGGGGAAGGACACTGGCAGCTGACTTTTGCAGATCTGAGTCTGTCCTCCACTGGGGGTCCTGGTTTCTTTCTTTCTTTTTTTTTTTTTTTAATTTTTTTTAACGTTTATTTATTTTTGAGACAGAGAGAGACAGAGCATGAACGGGGGAGGGGCAGAGAGAGGGAGACACAGAATCTGAAACAGGCTCCAGGCTCTGAGCTGTCAGCACAGAGCCCGACGCAGGGCTCGAACTCACGGACCTGAGATCATGACCTGAGCCGAAGTCGGACACTTAACCGACCAAGCCACCCAGGCGCCCCTGGGGGTCCTGGTTTCTAAGTCGGCCTTTGGGACCTTAGAGCAGTGACCATAGAGAATTCTGAATCCAAGCAACTTCCCGATTCTGCAGGGTCTGGGTGGCTTGCAGTGTGTTTTGGGGGAGGCTTTGACTGTCCTTCCAAATCTCCACAGCACTTACATTTTTTGATATACGTAACTGACACTTTCTCAATCCTTTGTAAAGTACTAGCTACCTTCAGCTTTTCTAGCCCTCTTCCAACAAAATTGCTGCCCCTAAGCCCTTCTTGAACTGTCATTCTGGAGTCACCGTTCTGAATGGGACTCACCTTACTGTTTCCCTAAACCCAAGTCCTGACCAGTGCCCTCACACATGCATCCAGCCCAGCTATCAGGGCTCTGGCCGCGATGGGCCCTGGCTTCCCATTTTCGAGGGCTCTGCCCTGGGATCTGCTGGGGGATCATTGTTCCGATCACTCCTGTTTGTCAGATCTGGTGATTTGCCTGCACTGTGCCCACGCTGTGCTCAGTCTTTCCATCCTGAGACTCAGTAACAGTTGCCTGTACTTCTGAACCAGCTGGCTGGGGTGGGGTTGGGGTGCACAGGAAGGATACAGAGTTGGCATCTCTTCAAGCCGACGATCTTTAAATTCTGCTCAACGCTTATTTAGTGGGGACAGGGACAGTATGGAAAAGAGCCGTTTCTGATTTTTACTTCAGAACCTTGTTTCCTTTTGTGGCAAGGGACCCAGTTTACCTTTGACCGTTCTGTAATGAGTCTGGAGTGGTGGTCTGAGTTCCAATGGGCCACACTTGCAGATATATTCCAGTAAGATCTTAGCATTCCTTGTAGTTGAAGCTCCAGACAGCTTAACAGGGCTCTGGGCCTTTCCAAATATCTTTGGCACCTGGACATACCTCACCCATCGCCAGGCTGTCTGCAATATGTCATGCCAGCCTCTGTCTGTGACTCCAGCTTGTTCAGTTTTCCCATGTAAAACACCTTGCCAACCCACTAGCCTTGAGATGCAACTAGCACATTGCAAAAGAATCGTAGCTATTAAAAATGAGGAAAAATTTCGACATAGAGTCTGTTCTCTGGGGCCCAGCGGAGTTGCTTCTCCAGGGCTTTCGCTGGTCCAGATGACAATGACCCTTCAAATGAGCCTTCCATCTGATCCCTCAGGGCATTTTTCTATGCTCGTAAATTTTGCTATCAAGACAATTTTAGGGAGGGAAAAAAAGCGCATTTTTTTTTGTTTCTTCTCCAGGAAATTGATTTTGACATTTCCACTCTCACGGGAAGATTCTGATGGAAGACATTCTGTACAGCTGAATGACTGTGTGACTTGAGGTGGACTCAAAAGTCCTCGAGAAAATAAATGAAGTGACCAAGGTCCTTTGAGGAAGAATCTATTTTATGAGAGTCTTCCAGACTTTGAAAAAGGCACAGGTATAACTGGGTTCGGGGGGCCCAACGGGGTCACAGAACGTGACCAACTGTATTTGGGATCTTCTCACATTGAATGCAAGGTCGGGAGCCAGACTCATCATCCTGCCATTTCCTCGCTCAAGGACCTCTCTCGCAGGATGTGATGAGAAAGTGCAGAGGCCCTGGGGGGAGACCACCAGCATGTGCATCTTGGTTCCACCAGGAAAATGTCCCTTGTTCTGTGCTCCTAGAGACGTATGTCCAACCTCAGCTAAGGCAGGTGCGCATTCTGTTGCAGTTAGACATGTGTGCTTTCCTTTTCCACTAGACTGTGCACTTTGAGGGCAGTGACCGTTTCTTTTACCACTGTCCATCCCATGATGGGCGCTTAGAAATGGTCTTTGCCCTCCCTTATTCTACGTGCAATATTAAGCTGTCAGTTCAGCTCATTGCAGCCCTAAGGAAGAGACATAATTAGCCCATTTTGCAAAGGAAGAGATTGAGGTTTAAGTTCTTAAATTACTCACCCCAAGACCTGCAGTTAGCATGTGGGAGAGCCAGACCCCGGAAAATGATCCCTACATCTATTCCAAAACCCAAGCCCTTGGGCCTGCTTGTCCAATCATGAGCAGTGCTGGGAGTACATTCAAATTGTGTGGTTGACTGAGGGAATGTGTTTCTTTGTCACAAGCTTGGCTAAAAGTGTTCCATCCATCGTCTTCTAACTTCTCTGATAATCACAATGCATTCCTTTCATGCTGTTGTCTTCTGAGGCCCAGAGATTTTTCTCCCCACCAAATGTATCTCTTTCCCAAGAAGCTCTTACCAAATAAAGGACATTTAGTTGTTCTTATTTCTACTTTTCTGACCACACTTTTAAAAATTTCTTTCTCCGAGCATTTCAAATCAGTTCTGGATAAAAATATACAGCTTTCTGAGAAATGTGGCAATTTTGGCCCCTGTGGGAAAGTGTGACTCTGGCCTCCAGTCACATCTTTTATGGCCTCAGAGGGATGCTTAATGTGGGAGGCAGCATGGGCTATTGCTCTACTGAAAATATAATCAGACGCAAGTGGGAATTAAATATGACTGTATTGTTTCCAGACCATCAGAGACAGTCACACGTGTCTTTATTCATGGGATCTATTGGGGTTGTGAGTTTGGGGGGACGATGGGGTGTGGGGAGCGAGACTAGTGGATGCTGAGTTAGCAGACCCCAGTTGTACATGTATTTTAGTGAGTTCGAAAGAGTTCTGCTTTGGCTTTGTGTGCTGACACACCCCGGGGTGAGGTGTGGAAAAATCATCATGGCTCAGTGGCTGGGGGTTTCAGAGGTAGAACGAGACACATGGGCCTGCTGACTGGAATCCCAGAAGATCTGGAGCCGAAAGATGTGGTGAGCCAAACGGGCTGGGTGTGCGTGAAATCTGAAATCCTCCCGGGAGATTGGGCAGGGAAGTCTGCCACCTAGTTAGTGAGTCTAGCACTTGTCACTGGTTGATCCATTAAAATGATGTTAATCTGGTTCAGTGGACTCTCTTGGCTTCTCAGCCAGAGAAAGCTCACAGTCTCCAGTGATGCTGGGAGAGGAAAGTGAAGCCGGGAAGTCCAGTTTATTTCTGAAGTAAATAGAAAAAAAGAAGGCCAATGTTGAAGCCACCTGCGCAAATCTGTGAAGGGATGAAATACTTTTAGTCAAGGGACTGCTCAATTAAAACGATAGCATAACGCACATACACGCACGCACACACACACACGCAAACGCACACGTGTAACCAAACCCAAATGCCTTATGGTGAAGCCTGGAACCACTGGCCAGCTTCTGGCCATGTGTAAATTATTTTACTTTTCACAATGATTGCTTCAAAACTCAAGTGTTGCTAAAGAAGTTGGAGAGGCTCTTCATCCTGTCTTTACTTGAGCTTTGCAGAAGTTCTGCTGGTATTAGAGGGTTAGCTGTTTGCTACCTGGCCCTGAGCAACTTTTGTTTTTTATTTGTGCACCATATGAGCTATTTAATTGATTACTTGTGTTAAACATTTGCTGAATGCCAGGTGTCCTATTAGATACAGGCATACCTCATTTTTAAATAAAGTTTTTTCAAGGTTATTTATTTTTTCTGAGAGAGAGAGAGAGCATGCATGGGAAGGGCAGAGAGAGTAAATCCCAAGCAGGCTCCATACCATCAGTGCAGAGTCCCATGCGGGGATTGAACCCACAAACTGTGAGATCATGACCTGAGCCAAAATCAAGAGTCAGACGCTCAACTGACTGAGCCACTCAGGCTCCCTAGGCATACCTCCTTTTATTGTGTGACATTTTTTTAAATTGTGCTTTGCAGATGTGTTTGTTTGTTCGTTTTTTAACGTTTATTTATTTTTGAGACAGAGAGACAGAGCATGAATGGGGAAGGGTCAGAGAGAGAGAGGGAGACACAGAATCTGAAACAGGCTGCAGGCTCTGAGCGGTCAGCACAGAGCCCGACGCGGGGCTTGAACTCATGAACCGCGAGATCATGACCTGAGCCGAAGTCGGATGCTTAACTGACTGAAACACCCAGACGCCCTTGTTTTGTTTTGTTTTTTTTTTTTTTTATAAATTGAAGGTTTGTGGCAACCCTGCCCCAGGTGAGTCTATTGTGCCATTTTTCCAACGTCATTTGTTCATTTTATGTCTCTGTGTTACAATTACAATTTGGTAATCCTCACAATATTTCAGACTCTTAAAATTGTCATTACATTTGTTATAGGGATCTGTGATCAGTGATATTTGATGTTACTTTTAGGGTTGTTCTGATGTGCAATGAACGGTGCCCATATAAGATAGCGAACTTAATCAGTAAGTGTTGTGTGTGTTCTGACTGCTCCACTGACTGGCTATTCTCCTGTCCCTCTCCCTTTCTTTGGGCCTGCCTATTCCGTGAGACATAGCAATATTGAAATTAGGCCAATTAATAACCCTACAACGGCCTCTTCGGTAAAAAGAAAGGTCACGCGTCTCTTACTTTAAGTCAAAAACTGAAGATGATTAAGCTTAGTGAGAGAGACATGTCCAAAGCCAAGATAGGTCGAAAGCCAAACTTCTTGTGCGGAACAGTTAGCCAGGTTGTGAATGCAAAGGGAAAGTTCTCGAAGGAACTTAAAAGTGCTACTCTGGTGAACACAGGAATGGCAAGAAAGCAAAACAGCCTACCGCCAATATGAAGAAAGTTTGAGGGGCCTGGATTGAAGATCAAACCAGCCACAGCACTCCCTTAAGCCAAATCCAAGGCAAGGCCCTGACTCTCTTCAATTCTATGATGGCTGAGAGAGGTGAGAAAACTGCAGAAGAAAAATATGAAGTTCGTAGAGCCCCGTTCATGAGGTTTAAGGAAAGCAGCCATCACCATAACATAAAAGTGCAGGTTAGGCAGCAAGTGGTGTTGTAGAAGCTGCAGCAAGTTATCCAGGAGATCAAGCTAAAATAATTAATGGGAATAACTACACTAAACCTGAGACTTTTTCAGTGGAGATGGAACAGCTTTCTATGGGAAGAAGCCATCTAGGACTCTCATAGCTTGAGAGGAGAAGTCAGTGCCTGGCTTCAAAGCTTCAAAGGACAGGCTGACTCTTGTCAGGGGTTAATGCAGCCTGTGACTTTAAGTTGAAACCAGTGCTCATTGACCATCCCCAAAACTGAACACTCTAAAATGCTAAATCTACTCTATCCGTGCTCTAAAAATGGAACAACAAAGTCTGGACGACAGCACATCTGTTTAGAACATGGTTTACTGAATATTTTAAGCCTACTATTCAGGCCTCCAGCTCAGAAAAGAAAATTCCTTCCAAAATATGACTGCTCATTGACAATGCACCTGGTCACCCAGGGGCTCTGAGGAGAGGTACAACGAGATTAATGTTGTTTTCATGCCTGCCAAGACAGCATCCATTCTATGGCTCATGGATCAAGGAACAATTCCAACTTTCAGAACTTATTATTTAAGAAATACATTTTGTAAGGTATATATGCCATATATAGTAATTCCCCTGATGGATCTGGGCAAAAGAAATGGAAAATTTTCTAGAAAGCAATCACCGTTCTAGATGCCATTAAGAACATCCACGATTCATGACAAGAGGTCAAAATTTCAACATTAACAGGAGTTTGAAAGCAGTTGATCAACAATCCTCATGGATGATTTTGAGGGGTTCAAGATTCCAGTGACAAAAGTAACCTTTGATGTGGTGGAAACAGCAAGAGAACCAGAACCAGCAGTGGAGCCTGAGGATGTGACTGAATTGCTACAATCTCATGGTAAAAATTTAATGGATGAGGTGTAGCTTCTTGTGGATGAACAAAGAAAGTGGTTTCTTGAGATAGGATTTACTCCTGGTGAAGATGTTGTGAAGATTGATGAAAAGACAATAAAGGATTTAGAATATAAATATTCTAAGCAAATAAAATAAACAAAAGCATAAATGTGATGAAAGCAGTGGCAAAGTTTGAGAGGACTGACTCCTAGTTTGGAAGAAGTTGTACCACAGGCAAAATGCTATCAAACAACATTGCTACAGAAAAATAGTTTGTGAAAAAAAGAGTGAATCAATACACCAAACTTAATTGTTGTCTTATTTTAAAAATTGCCACAGCCACCCCAACCTTCAGCAACCATCATCTTGATCAGTTAGCAGCCATCAATGTCAAGGCAAGATCTTCCACCAGCAAAAAGATAACAACTTGCTAAAAGCTCAGATGATGGTTAACATTTTTTAGCAATAAAGTATTTTTTAATTAAGGTATTAAGGTATTTAATTAAGGTATTAAGAATACATTGTTTTCTTAGACACAATGCTATTGCACTCTTAATAGACTACAGTGTACTGTAAGCATACCTTTTATATATGCTGGGAATCCAAAAAATTCATTTAACTTGCTTTATTGCAGTGGTCTGGAACTTAACTGGCAATATCTTTGAGGTACGCCTGTACTTGACTTGTGTAGTTCGTAGCTAAGGGATTCCTATCATCATTCCCATTTTGTAAAGGAAGAAACTAAGACCTAGATGGTTCAATGACTTGCTCTCAAGGCCATAGAGCTGATTAGAGCTGGGAACCAAATGTAGCTTTCTCGGATTGCAAGGTCTTCCATGGCATCTGTAAGGCTTCTTGGATCAGGTTTCTTCTGTATTAGCTGCTAGGCTGCTAAACCCAAATCATTAGCCTATTTCTAGCGAGTGTACAGGGTCTGATGAGGTATATTAAATTAAATTCTGTTTTTCTTTTATTTTCATTACTCTTATTTCCCTGGTTGCAAGATGTATTTACTTATCTGTGTCATATATATTATTATATGATATAAAATACTTTACAGTTTTTATGTTATATATAATACATGTTATGGATGTATACATATAATATATAGCATATAACATGATTATATTCTCTGTATAATTATATATATAATGAACTGTCTAAGATACTTGTTGGCAAGATATTTAGGGGATGTAATATCAAATGGGAAGGAAATACCTATATGAATAAATGACAATCTAGACCCACTAATTGTTAATAGTTTTCCATAGAGTCCTAAAATCTAGCATGTCTCTTATTTCCCGTTTCTTTGCTACCTTCCTTCCTTCTCCACTCCCCGCTTCTCTCCCTCTCTCCCCCTCTTTTTTTTGAGTTGTAAAAGCCTAAAGTGACTGCCAGACTTTTGGCTACATGCAAATTACTTTTCTTTTTAAATTGATTGACTCAAACTCATTTTTGAGTTTGCTAGAGAAATGTTTGGGAGCTTTTTCCATTCTTCATTCTGGTGTCAGCTGACTTTGGTTATAACAAGTCCAACTGTTTTATAACACATTGTCTTCCCAGGCAAATGAAACATATCATGTGAAGCTAGTGAACAATATAGTTTTATCTCTTTGTTGAGGGTGAGAAAATGACCATCTTGGTCACTGTTAAGCATTTTATTATTATTTTTTTAATGTTTGTTTTATTTTTGAGACAGAGAGAGAGAGAGAGAGAGAGACAGAGTGTGAACAGGGGAGGGGCAGAGAGAGAGGAAGACACAGAATCTGAAGCAGGCTCCAGGCTCTGAGCTATCAGCACACAGCCTGATGGGGATGGGGGAGGGGGGCACTCCATGGACCACAAGATCATGACTCGAGCTGAAGTTGTACACTTACCTGACTGAGCCACCCAGGTGCCCCTGATTTCTATTGTTAGTGTACTGTTGATCAGCCTCTCCATATTGCAGTAAATTCCCTTTTTATCTCTCGGGTCGTAGTTTTTCAATTTGACCACCAATCTTCAAGATTTTCTCCCATATACTCTAACTGAATTTTGAACATTAAAAATAAGGATCTAACTTTTTTCATCATAATTTTAAATAGTTGTCAAAGATTTAGTCACTAGTATTTTATAAATGTTGACACAAAAATAAAACATGCACATCACTCATTTTAATGACTCCAACGGAATATAATCCAACAAAACCATGACCCATTTAAGAAAACAAAATGCAAGAACAGTTTCTTCTATACTAATCACAATTCTGACATCGTTGTTTCTCCTCTGAGAACTTTACAACTCTCTGGTCTGTTGATTCCTTTTGTATGGGTCATGTGAAAATTCCCATTGATAGAAGAACTCATTGGTTTGGCCAGACCTGATTCTGTAGATGTGCCTCTGTAGGAGGGGTGGAGCTCTAAGCCAGGGCACTTAGTAGGCCTACTGGTTTTCAGAGCTGTTCTTCAAGCCGTGGCCAGGTGGGGTCATCTGCAAAAAGCGTGGCAGCCTATATGTTAGAAATCTGTCTGAAGAAGATTGAAATAGAACTATAAGGACTACCACAATAGCCAAAGATCTTAAATTAAAAACATCTGTAATAATACACAACTAACTTTACCCTGCTCAGATAGTAATCGTTTCTGGATTTATTCCTTTTTGCCTTCCACATTGTGTCTTGGATGTAGAAAATGGCTAGTAATATGTTCTGGTTGGCTCTTTATATATTATCTGTTAAATAGCCACAGCCTATAAGGAATCGGAGTAACATCCTGCGTTGTGATTTGGCATGGGTAAACCAAAAGGGATCCCTCCAAACTTCTCCAGATATTTTGACCTTAAGACCTTTGATCTGTATTCCTGAACAGAGTTTGAGAAATTCAGCTATCCAAGCTCTGAATAAAGAAGAGGAGGAGCAAGAGATGGAGGAGGAGGGGGAGCAGGAGAAGGAGGAGGAGGAGGGGGAGGAGGAGGAGGAGGACAGGGAGGAGAGAAAAGAACAAATGGAGCAAACACAATTTTTTCAGGTAAGATGTTCTGAACTACAAGGAAGGATACCCAACAAAAGTGGCATAAACAGTAAGGGGGTTGTTATCTCCCGTAGCAGGATGTCTGGAGCCAGAGCAGTTCTAGGGTTGGTGTGATTACATAATGGTGTAAAGGTGCTTTCCAGCCTTTTGCTGTGCCATGCCCAGCATTTCAGTGCTATCCCCGCCATGGCTGCAAGATGGCTGTGGTGGTTGCAGGTGTCACACACAGACAGGACAGCACAAAAGGAAGAAGAAAAGTGGTGTTTACTTCAGTAAATGTCTTTTTATGAGCAAGGAAAAGACCCCAAAGCATATTCTCTCTCCATTCCCATTGGCTAAGACTGGGTTGCATATCCATGCCCAAACCAGTCATTACAAAAAGAAGTGGAGAAGGGCCCCTGAAGCAAAAAGTCACATAATTCCTGAACAAAGTAGAGGTATATTGGCAACAAAGGAGGAGGAAATGCCTATTGGATTAGACATCAACAATGTCTGCCACATCATAACATCAACTTGGTCTGTCTGCTTCCCATCTTGATTTCTTTGGATTTTCCTTTATGGATCTATTCCTTTGGGCACCCTTCTCCCCGTGTAGTAGTAGTTACATACTTTGGATGTGCTTCAAGGTTAGACTCTGTTAGAGGTCAGTTAGTAGTGTTTTATCCCTTTGCCTCAATGAATGGTTCAGGGTGTGGCTATATTTAGTTCATGTGGCTAGTTGTCTCTTTCTCCCACATTTGAGTGAGCTTGCGAGTAGCTCTGGCTTCTCCTGGCAGCCCTTTGGATCCCTGAAGGAGTTTAGCATCAGATGAGGTCAATAGGACCTGTGGAACAACCAAGAGAAACACACAGAAATTCAGTTTGACCCATGAAAGAACTGTACCTAATTCTCTTCTATCTCTGGATTTTTACATGAATCAATACATCTATGTGATTGGCTAAGCCAGTTTGAATTGTAAAATAAACACTTGCTGAATAAGGCACTTTAAAAAACTCCTAATTATAGCTTTTACTGCTTTAAAACTCTTCAACCTCTCTCCATTGTTCTCAAGATAAAGTCTAGAATATCCAGTCCCGTCCCGTCACAGCCTCTACCTGCACCTCACATTTCACTGCCTTGAAATATTTTTATTTCCCACGTTGTGGCCTTTGCACACCTTACTTTCTTTGTCTGGAATACCCAACCACACTTTTTTCCTGACTAGTACCTACTTCTCTGTGGCAGATATTGTTACTGGTTGCTTAAAAGCATCCCCTAGAGGAAAGGGCTCTAAAGTAAAAGTAAGAGGGCAGGCCGGCTGGCTCAGTCAGTAGAGCATGTGACTCTTGATCTCAGGGTCGTGAATTCAAGCCTCACATGGGGTGTGGTGCCTAATTAAAATTTAAAAAAATAATAAAGTAAAGTAAGAGTAGAGGATACTTCGATATCTTCTATTTTACCCCACGCTCTTGTAGCTAATTTACTAGAGAACTGCCTTTTGAAAAGAAGGTCACAATTTCCATGGACTCTTTTTTTTTTTTTTTAATGTTTATTTTTGAGAGAGAGGGAGGGCAAGCAGGGAGGGACAGAGAGAGAGAGAGGGAGACACAGGATCCGAAACAGGATCCAGGCTCTGAGCTATTAGCACAGAGCCCGATGCAGGGCTTGAAGTCAGGACCAGCGGGATCATGACCTGAGCTGAAGTCAGACGCTCAACCAACTGACCCATGCAGGGGCCCCTTTCCATGAACTCTTGAATGGAGAAGACTGCCTTACTTCTCAAGAGCCCTGTTTGCAAACATCTTCATATTCAGTGGCCTAAATTGACCTGGACTTTCTTCATATATTATTTAACTGTTGGTTCAAAACTTTTACTGAGTGTAAGTACACAATCTCATCAACTAATTGGATCTTGCCTTTAAAAGGCTCATCTCTTCTGCATCTGAACTCAAACCGTGAATATTTAAATTTTAATTGTTGCCTTTTTTGCTTCCTAGTGTACCATCTGGTAAAATGTCTCTGTGTGCTTACTTCATTGTATTTCATGAGTATTGAAAAGCTTGGTGTTTATTTATAAAATCCATAGTAACATGGACTAAGGTAACTTAAAAGGAAAGCACAAAATACCTTCTTGTTTAAAGGTTTATTTTGTTTCACTCTGTTATAAGTAATGAGCAGAGGAGAAAGAGGAAGAAACAATGATGCTGGCAATTTCAGAGCAATGAGAATAGAATTCGCAAAGCAATGATTCACCTCTAGGAGCTTGTTTGGGCAGAACCGTTCTGCCTTGGGTATCACGGAAAAACGGACCAACAGCATTTTTTGACCCATTTTATAATAATTCATAGTTACCTAAATATTCTATTTTGTAATCCCTCTATGGAAAACCTCCTGCTACAGAATCAAGACAAGTACCAGTCTCAATTGTGGAATCTTAAGTATTTCTGCAGTTTCTGGTCTGGTAAACGTGTCATGCAGTTTATTTTTCAAAAAGTGACACATAAAACACTTAATTCAATTTAACAACAAGGTTTGGCTTCTAGGCAGTTTCTTGTGTGTGACTTCAACAGGTTTTCTTGGGTTGACTAAGCACATTTGTATGGAGTATCGCATCAACTAATGATGGTTGTGCACAGAAAATTAAGTGTTACCTTGCTATTTATGCTGCTATATCCCTTGGTGCAAATCCCAACGGAAGGCCTACTTCTCCACGAACAATTCCTAGCAGGATATCCTTCCAGTTCCATGATACTAGAGAGAGAACTTAAAATGTACGAGGGGGGA